>NW_028270148.1:49372697-49679392 GCF_037043375.1 Chiloscyllium plagiosum | reverse complement strand
GGGTGGGGGGGGTGGACGACTTACCAAGGGTAAGCCATGGGGTACAAATCTCTGGCACAGAGTATGTCCCTGTTGTTCAGAAGGGAAGGGGGAGATGAGCAGAGCATTGGTCACTTGGGGCTCCATAGTTAGGGGGACAGATAGGAGGTTCTGTGGGAATGAGAGATACTCAACGGTTGGTGTGTTGCCTCTCAGGTGCAAGGGTTCGTGATGTCTCGGATCATACTTTCAGGATCCTTGAGGGGGAGCAACCCCAAGTCGTGGTCCATATAGGCACAAACGACATAGATAGGAAAAGGGATGGGAATTTAAGGCAGAAATTCAGGGAGCTAGGGTGGAAACTTAGAGCTAGAACAAACAGAGTTGTTATCTCTGGTTTGTTGCCCATGCCACATGCTAGCGAGGTGAAGAATAGGGAGAGAGAGGAGTTGAACATGTGGCTATTGGGATGGTGCAGGAAGGAGGGTTTCGGATACATGGATAATTGAGGCTCATTCTGGGGTAGATGGGACCTCAACAAACAGGATGGTCTTCACCTGAACCAGAGGGGTACCAATATCCTGTGGGGGGGGGGAATTTGCTAATGCTCTTTGGGAGGGTTCAAACTAACTCAGCAGAGGGATGGGAACCTAAGTTGTAGTTCCAGTGTCGGGGAGGTTTAGAGTAGTGAGGTCAGAAATGAGGTTTCAAGGTAACAAGAGTTCACTGGCAGGCAGGAAGGTAGTTTGAATTGTGTCTACTTCAACTCCAGGGGCATCTGAAATAAAGTAGGTGAACTTACAGCATGGGTTGGTCCCTGGGACTTCACTGTTGTGGCCATTTCGGAGACATGGGTTGAGCAGGGACAGGAATGGTTGTTGCAGGTTCTGGAAATGAGATGTTTCAGTAAGAACAGAGAAGATGGTATAAGAGGGGGAGGTGTGGAATTGTTAGTCAAGGACAGCATAACTGTCGCAAAAAGGAAGTTTGAGGACTCATCTACTGAAGTTAAAAACAGGAAAGGAGAGATCACCCTGTTGGGAATTTTCCATAGGCCTCCAAAATAGTTCCAGAGATAAAGAGGAAAGGATAGCAAATATGATGCTGGATAGGAGTGAGAGGAATAGGGTAGTTGTTATGGGGCACGCTAACTTTCCAAATATTGACTGGAAATACTATAGTTTGAGTACTTTAGATGAGTCAGTTTTGTCCAATGTGTGTGGGATGGTTTCCTGACACAGTATGTTCACAGGCCAACAAGGGACGAGGCCACATTGGATTTGGTACTGGGTAATGAACCAGGCCCGGTGTTAGGTTTGGAGGTAGGTGAGCACTTTGGTGATAGTGACCACTATTCGGTTAGGTTTACTTTACTGATGAAAAAAGATAGGTATATAACACAGGGCAGGAGTTATTGCTGGGGGAAAGGCAATTACAATGCGATTAGGCAAGATTTGGGATGCTTGGGATAGGGAAGGAAACTGCAGGGGATGGGCATAACTGAAGTTGGAGCTTATTCAAGGAACAGCTGCTGTGTGTCCTTGCTAAGTATGTACCTGTCAGGCAGGGAGAAAGTGTCAAGCGAAGGAGTTGTGCTTTACTAAGAAGTTGAATCTCTTGTTAAGAGGAAGAAGGCGGCTTATGTTAGGATGAGGCAGGAAGGCTCAGTTACAGAGTTACAAGTTAGCCAGGAAAGACCTGAAGAGAGAGCTAAGAAGAGACAGGAAGGCAAATTAGAAATTATTGGCAGATAGGATCAAGGAAAACCCTAAAGCTGTAGATCAGGAATAAAAGAATAACTAGAGAAAGAATAGGGCCAGTCAAGGATAGTAGTGGGAAGTTGTGTGTGGAGTCCGAGGAGTTAGGGAAAGTGCTAAATGAATATTTTTCCTCAGTATTCACACTAGAAAAAATACAATGTAGTCGAGGAGAATACAGAGATACAGGTTACTAGAGGTTCACCAATAGGAGGTGTTAGCAATTCTGGAACATGTGAAAATAGGTAAGTCCCCTGGGCCAGATGGGATTTATCCTAGGATTCTCTGGGAAGCCAGGGAGGAGATTGCAGAGCCCTTGGCTTTGATCTTTATGTCTTCATTGACTACAGGAATGGTGCCTGAAGATGGGAGGATAGCAAATGTTGCTCCTTTGTTCAAGAAGGGAAGTAGAGATAACCCTGGTATTCATAGATCAGTGAACCTTACTTCAGTTGTGGATAAAGTGTTGAAAAAGATTACAAGAAATAGGATTTATAATCATCTAGAGAGGAATAAGTTGATTAGGGATACCCAATACAGTTTTGTGAAGGGTAGGTCGTGCCTCACAAACCTTATGGAGTTCTTTGAGATGGTGACCAAACAGATAGATGAGGGTAAAGCAGTTGATGTGGTGTATATGGATTTCAGTAAGGTGTTTGGCAAGGTTCCCACAGTAGGTTATTGCATAAAATATGGAGGCATGGGATTTAGGATGATTTAATGGTTTGGATCAGAAATTGGTGAGCTGAAAGAAGACAGGGTGGTGGTTGATGGGAAATGTTCATCCTGGAGTTGAGTTACTAGTGGAGTACATTAAGGACCTGTTTTGGGGCCATTGCTGTTTGTCATTTTTATCAATGACCTAGATGAGGGTGTAGAAGGAAGGTTAGTAAATTTGTGAATGACACTAAGGTCGGTGGAGTTGTGTATAGTGCTGACGGATGTTGCAGGTTACACAGGGACATAGATAAGCTGCAGAGCTGGGCTGAGAGGTGGCAAATGGAGTTTAATGTGCAAATGTATGAGGTGATTCACTTTGGAAGGTGCAACATGAATATAGAGTACTGGGTTAATAATAAGATTCTTGGTAGTGTAGAAGAGCAGAGAGATCTCAGTGTTCATGTAAATAGATCCCTGTAAGTTGCCATCCAGGTTGTTAAGAATGCATATGGTGTGTTAGGTTTTATTGGTAGAAGGATTGAGTTTCAGAGCCACAAGTCATGCTGCAGCTGTACAAAACTCTGGTCCAGCCGCACTTGGAATATTGTGTATAGTTCTGGTCATCGCATCATAGGAAGGATGTGGAAGCTTTGGAAATTTACTAGGATGTTGCCTGGTATGGAGGGAAGGTCTTATGAGGAAAGGCTGATGGACTTGAGGCCGTTTTCGTTAGAGAGAAGAAGGTTGAGAGGCGACTTAATTAAACATGTAAGATAATCAGAGGATCAAATAGGGTGGACAGTGAGAGTTTATTTCCTCAGATAGTGATGACTAGCACGAGGGGACATAGCTATAAATTGAAGGGTGATAGATATAGGACAGATGTCAGAGGTAGTTTCTTTACTCCGAGAGTAGGAGGGGCATGGAAAGCACTGCCTACAACACAAGTAGACTCACCAGTTTAAGGGCATTTCAATGGTCATTGGATAAACATATGGATGATAATGGAATAGTGTACGTTTGATGGACTTCAGATTGGTTCCACAGGTCGGCGCAACATCAAGGGCTGAAGGGCCTGTACTGCGCTGTAATGTCCTATGTTCTAAGTGCCTTTAGCACCGTACACAATGATGGCATCATACAGACTTGGTAGGAGAGCAGCTTAAGATCTCCAAGGAGTAAAACCTACCATCTGGCCCTTTCTTACTGTTTCTGTAGCAATGTCCATCACATTAATGTAACTTATACTATTGTTGTTATCATGTAATAAACCTTATCTTAGTTAAGACAAGAGCCTCTTGTCATTCGGCTAGTAAAGTGTTTTCGTCTACCACATTGGACCATACAGATTCTATAGATCCCAAAGAGGAAATATGTAGGTACCAGCAAATCTACCAGATAACTCAAAGAACATGATGAGCAGTGGTGAGAATTCATCTTAAAACATTCTTGGATGTCAGTCTTGAGTCAGCGCCCGTACTGATATCCCTGAGTTCAAGGGTTGCACGTTCAAATCCAACCCGAAATGAGCACAAAATCCAAAGTGACACCAAGGACACCTTTCTTCACTAAGATAGAAGGGACAGCACATGGTGCAATTGAGAGCAGCAAGGTTCAATGGGACATAGATGGATTACAGGGGTGGACTGTATTAAGGCAGGCAGAGTGCATTGTGGGCAGGTGTGATGGTATTGACTTTTGATCCGAGGTAAATACATCCATCTGTTTTCTTAATGATGACAAACTAGGGACATTAGAGGAGCAAGGATAGTTGGAGCTTTCAGTAAGGAGGTAGTCATTTTCCTGAAATGCGAAGGTATTAAACATAATGAAATGAGGGTATGAACATGGAGTTGGAAATCCTGACCAGACTTCAGCTAATTCAATGGTGAAGCTTCATGACTGATTGGCCAAATCTTGTTCTTATGTTCTTTGTGTTGAAAGTATTTAAAATAAAGAAGTTATAAATAAGTAGCTTGTATCACAAGATACACTTCTTTAAATGGTAGGGTTGGAATGTTTAAACTTCAATTGGGAAGACCTACAGGGTCATGATTACCTCTGACAGTACAGAACACCCTTGCTACTATACTGCAGTATCTACCCAGGTTATGGGCTGGAACCTTACAGAGTCAGGAGGGCTGTACTGATCTTTCAAGCAGTGGCTTAGAGCTGACCAGAGGTTCTATCCCTTTTTCTGATGGGTCCATTTTTGCTGGTACAGGAAAAGGAAGAGGGCATGACCTAAATAAGAGAGACTTGAATTCAACCAAGCTTTTTGAGTACGGTGCTGCGTTCAAACATACTTCATTTTTGCTATAGCAAGGACCTTAACCAGTACCACTTATGAATTTATGAAATTATAAAGGCTCATGCTGTGGTCAAGGTCTGTAGTATTGTGAATCTATTACTGAATCCTCAACCCTTTAAAAACTAGAAAAAAAAGACTACTGGTGTCAGCAAAAGTTGAAATAAACCCGTTCTAACAGTTACAACAGCTCTTTGCTGACATTACCCCAACATGGACCTTATTAATCCGTGGCTGCTTTCCACCATCTATAATTATCCCAGCAAGTGTGTTATACATTCACAGTTTTATTGATATCTCAAAGATACTATTAAAGAATTAGTTATCTTTGATGTAGGGTTATGAATAAACCTCACACCCCTACCTCCACAACCGAGATGTAAGTGGCAAGACGGGAAATACCTCAACTTGTGCTCATCATGTCAGAAGTAAAAATGTGGCTCTGTATGACCAAGTGTGTGGGGTAGAAACTGAACCCACTCTAGTTACTCCAGATAAGAATATTAGCAGGAGTAGACCATAAGCTTGTGACACCATTCAATACAACCACTGAGTTGAGGCTGCAACATAGATATTAAAGTGGGACTGAGTAACATCACATTCTTTAATTGATTAATACTTTATAAAAGATACTGACTTCAAATCACACTCTTGATCCAATACAAGATCCACATGAGTGTGATGCTTCATTGTAGTAATTACAATGACGTATCATATTTCCACAACGATATATCATGTGATTTTAAAGACCACTATCTTGTTTAGTAACTATTTATCAAGTCTAATTTTTGCTTGTGGAAGAAAAATAAATAATGACTTATGCATTAGACAATGGGGAATATACTTTGGTCAACCTAATCTTGGATTTGTAAATGATCAAAAATAGCAAACACTTTCCCACAGTGACAATGCTTCATTCATAACATTACCAAGGGTGTAAACTTTGCACTCACTGCATTCAAGACAAAATCATGCAACTTCAGGTAATCAGTGTCAAAGAAACATTGCATTGCATTATCCACACTGCAGAACACAACTCTTCGGCATACCTCAAAACACATAGTATAACTCTTAAGGGTAACAGAACTTGAAGCATCAGACGGTGCTGCAATACCATCAAACTGAGGGGAGAAGAAGAGTTTAATAACTACATTAGATTCAGATATAACAAGACCTCAGTTAGGAGGAGCCTGAACGGGGTAAATAGATCATATCTGTTCCCATTGGTGGATACGGTGAGAACTGGAAGGTAATAATTTACCATAAATAGCAGAAAAAAAAACCCAAAGGATGACGAGAAGAAAAATATTTTAACACTGAATGATTAGTATCTGGAATGCACTACTTCATATATGGTGCAGGCAAATTTAATTGTGGCTTTAAAAATAGAATTGAGTAATTAGTTGAACAGAAACAAATTCCAGGGCTGCGAAGCAAAGGCAGGGGTATGTGATTAGTTCAGTTGCTTTTGCAGAGAGCTGCCATGGACATAATGGGCGGAATAACTTCCTTCTGTGCTGTAAAGTAAAATAGAGGGTACAGCTGCAAAAGGGTGGGGGGGTGAGGTGATACAATAGGGAGGCATGAGTGATTACAAACAGAGCTGGTTGTGTATAGTTAGAACCTTGTCTACTGTAAACAGTTGAACGGACATACCGCTTGATATGAAGTTTGAGGCATATAGCCTACATAGCTAGCATCATAGTGACACTGAAATTCATATACCAAATTGCTTATTTTGTGTAATAGACAGAATGCCACTTTGGGTTGAAGGCAATATCCTGTTCGAGTTGAAAACACTCAGGTTGATATTGCATTGAGACAACTTACCCTTCTTGGTAGACTGGGCACTTTTCAGGACTGAAACATGCCTTAGGCCCTGTCATAACTTTACACAATGTATAGTGAGGAACTTTAAGCACAGTCTCCAATATTAGATGTGATTCTGCAATTCAACAGCATTTGCTGAAAAATCCAAAAAGTAATAGAAAATATACTGGCAATCAATTTATGATTATCAGTCAGCCTCACGGTGTGGTGCACTTGTATAAATGGAAAGATGCATATGTTAATACATGGGTCCTATTCTTTGCAGCTAAGAATATGAACAGGCACTATGGGTTTCAAATTAGCAAAACAGGCAATAGCTAGTTTCTCATACACTCTTCAGGGCAATGCTTTGACCAGAGTCAACCTGCCTTGTTTAAATTTAAACAAAAAAGTGGAACTTAACTGTCAATCATCATCTAATTGATGCATTTGTCATGACATCTTTATGAATTGTTTGGTAAGTGAACTTTATCAGCACACTCCTCTTTGTTATTAAAGAAAAAGATGACAAGCTTATGGCAAATATTTATGATTCTGATAAAAATGGGTAGTCCGCTGAAGTGAATTTTCTCAAAGTCTCCCCCAGTCTGCTACCAAAACTTTAGGTGTGAGGCAAGAAGGTTTTTTACTTTATTGAGTGGGAATTCTGTTGGATTTTGCTGAAGTAATAGCTGAAGAATAAGAGAAGCTCTGAGCAAATTTACCTCCGTTATCTGAAAAGGAGATTTACATCAAACTTTTCTTTGGGTCCTGTGAACACTCTAAATGCTGTTTGTTGCATAATCGTACACTATTGATTTATGTTGAATTGGACTTGCTTTTTGAAAATTCACTCATGGAATTCGGTGTCACTAGCTGGGCCAACATTTGTTGGCCAGCCTTAATTGCTCTGGAGAAAGTGATGGTGAGCTGCCTTCTTGAACTGCTGCAGTCCATTTGCTGTAGCTACTTCTACAATGCTGTTGGGAAGGAAATTCCAGGATCTTGACCCAATGACACTGAAGGAATGGTGATTTACAAGTCGGATTGGCAGGTGTCTTGAAAGGGAACTTTGCAGCTGATGATGCTCTTGTGTTTATGCTGCCCTTGTCCTTAGATGATAGTGGTTGTGGGTTTGGAAGGTATTGTCTAAGAAGCCTCAGTGAATTTCTGCAGTGCAGCTCCTGAGTGTCAGTGGTGAAGGGAGTTATGTTTGTCTGTCAAATATGCTGCTTTGTCCTGAATTGTGTCAAGCTTCCCGAGTGTTACTGGACCTGAACTCAACCAGACAATGGAGTGTGTTCCTTCACATTCTTGTAACTTGTGCATGTTGGATATAATTTGTACCTGACAATAACAGAAGACTTTCAAAAACTTACCATGAAGGATTCATTAGGCAGATTAGTCCTCTTCTGTAGTGGAATTAAAGGAGGCCTCTCTCGTTTGAATGGTTGTTTAGTTATTGCCCTTTGCAGTAGGATAGCCAAGAATATAGCCAGAAACAGCAATCCAAGGACTGCCATTATTGTAATGAACCACAATTCATTGTAAAACAGTGTGTTTGATTGTGGTACTCCTGTTTTCTCCTCAACAGTGGGTATTGTAGAACCTTTAAAACAAGTAGAAGACATGAAGACATTTGATTTCCAAAAATAATTAAAACCTTCTCAGGGCTAGACTTAATGCAGCCCATCACAGCAGAAACATGAAGGCTCTGTCCATTCAATGACAGGAGATCCCCTTGTCAGCCTCTTGAAGAGGGTGGAACTTCCTCTGATTAAGTTGGAGTGTACAAGGGATGCAGCATGGGATTCCTGGCCACCACAGCATGTTGTCAATTAAGTACCACATCAGGGTTTTAACAGAAGCTGGAGAGATTTTCTATGCCCGCAGCAGGTTGCTCAGTAATTCCTGTTAGATTTGCCAGAAGCTTCCTGGGTGGGATGGTGTGGGGAAGGTGCCTCATTATTAGATATTCTATGCATTGATAAGGGAAGGGATTTTAAAGTCCTCTTGCTAATCCAGCTCCTGCCATGCCCACTCCACCAGCACCATCCCACCCTCACTCACCTTTGACCTGGGGTCTAAAAATGTGCCCGGGCACCTGGTGGGTACAAATCCAACAGCAGCCACCACTCCCAATGCCACTGGTGGTGACAAGGAGATGACGCTGGTAACACTGTCTATTCCCAGCAGATGAGCTTTTAATCACTTTGGTCCTCAGTTGCGAGTGGAGGACAATTAAATACCTGAAGGACAGTCAATTCCATTGGTCCTCTTCCACTGAAGTGACAGGGCCTTCCTTTGATTCTCTGAATGGGCAGAGAGACAGTGGTTGGCCCTACAATTTCCAGCCCTTGGCTATTTTTCAGGGTTGTGAGTTTGAAAAAAAATGATTTGCATACATGTATTTAAGTTTTGTATTTCTTTTTGAGAAACCTTTGAAAGAAAACTAAAGCTTCCTTATTATATGTGGTAACTTGTGTATAGAATTAACATTTATATTATTGAACTCAAAGTTATTTGCATAGCTTCTTCTATATGACTCCACTGTTGAAGTTTCATGCTGGTAGATGTTAGAGGTAACATGATTATGGATAAGATTGATGTAATAGACGTGTCCCGCATTACTCCTATGGTCTGCCTTTCTCCAATCGGGATTAAAAGGGACAATTTTCATGTTATTAACAGCTCCCAACTTTGAGAGGTACTTCAATAATGTGTCCATCACAGATCTTGCTGTGATTATTTTTTAATCTTACCTCTTGCATCCAAACACGCCATTTTAAGGAAATGTTTACTTGAGTCCTCCCTCACACTTTTCATACATGGACAAGCCACATGAGGTCAGAGCAAATTCTGACACGTAATTACACTTTTATACATGCTCACAAATGATTCTATTAGTTTTATGAAACTTTATTACTTGTTAAATTGGAGGGCACTTTCTACAGGATGGGACTTAAATACCAGGCATCACATTGCTGCGGTATGCATGGACTCTGATCAGACTGGGAACCAATTGAAAAACATGTTAAATTAGAGTGAACAATACTAAATATGACTCATGTTACTGGTTTACTCATACTTGATTATGGTAATAATTGACAGTGGTTGATATATTATTTTCTTGCAAGCCTTTTGTTTATTTTTTGATTTAATTTACATGACTGCAGCTAATTTTTAAAATTTACATTTCCACTGAGGAGGTTAAAGGAATCAAATTTATACAAGTGATTTAAAACAAAGCAAATATGCAAAATGCTTACCCACACGTGTTGCTGTGTTATATTTGATAGTGGGAGTACTTGCGCTTCCCATATCTGTTGTACATATAACTTGAAATAGAAAAGCTATAACAAATAAAAAAAATAATTCCAGTTACGTCAATATTTTAGATTTTTACCACAATAGCAAAAATTTTCATTGTCAGTATTGTTGTGCAAACATCAATTACTAAGTAGAAAGATACAGATGCATTGCTACAAGCAATAGGATTGTATTAAAGTGTCAGGCCTACTGACTGTAGACAGAGCAACATGTTTCCCTTTCCTCATGGAAGCCAATCAGGCAGTGGTGAGGCCAGCAGTAGGTCTTTTTGCTCAAATCAGGACCCTGGGAGCAAAGGTTCCATCTGTCAAGAGCTGCTGGCCAATCAGAGTCCAGCTGATCTTTCATTCAACAGTGCTTCTGGAGAGGCTGTCATTAATGTCAGATTGACAGATAGCAGAGTTCCAGTATCAAGGAGTATTCCAGGCCAAAGGCAAGTAATGTCAGAGAGTGTTTTAGGGATGGGGCTCACAGAGAGAGGTGCATATATGAGTTGGGAGCAAAGCCAGAGAGGTGGCTTTTAGCATCCCTCTTCTTTCCCATTGATGAATCCGTTGATCCAGCACTCCTGCTGGGAGCTGGCTGCACAATTTCATGCCACATGGAAATAAGTCTGCCTGTCTCGTGTAAATGATATATTGTAATAATCACTTGTCAGCGTTTGATCAGCAAGGTTAGTTTTCTTAAAACAATAAGACATATCCCAAATTATGAAGCAGACGTTACACTGAATCAACTGATTTCAGTGAGTGCAGTGTGCAAATACAAAGCTGACTGCCAGGCAGAGTCACACATGGCATTCACATGTCCCAAGGAATCTTTAAAGGTGAACTCTCTTAAAGGCAGAGCACACAGACAGCATCTCCCTCCTTTCTAAAAGAAAATTCAACTGCTAACTGAAACAGTGAATATATTTGCCTGTATAATGCATTGGTAACTTGCAGGTACATCCAGATCTTGTGATGATAAACTTGTCGGAATGTGTCATTTTTTTACCACTGTCATCAATCATATTGTCTATCTTTCTTGTTTCTGTTGTCAAGTTTTCTTTCATGGACTGCAGTTACCATTTCAGGATGCGCTTAATCCAACACACAACTAAGATTTGTTCCAGATTGGCTACTGATTGAATTGTTCATCAATGCTTCTTGGCATTTACTGTTTAGTTCTTTAAAAATTTCCAACTCATTTTAAACCCTTTTTAATGATGCAAATTATTTTATTTCTATCAAAGTTTTAGCATTCTGTTGGTTCAGTCCATTTTCTCCTTCATGACCTGTTCTAATAACTTCTTTTAATTTCTTTTTGTTTACTTGGAAGATTGGACCTCTTCTACTTAATGCTTTAACAGATGTTTGGTTTCCTGCGAGTCCTGCTTGAGTTATTTCACTAGAGTATCATTGCTGGTGATTGTTTTTCAAATAACTGTCTCATGAGTGATTTGCTTTTCCTTGTTTAATGAACATGCACCTTTTTTTTTTTGCAGAAGTCATTTTCTCCTGCATTGCTTTGAATTCAAGCTGATTTTTCAGTAACTGCTCCTGTTTGATCAGCTTTACATACAAGTTGTTTCACATCTTCTTGTAAATTGGCAGTCAATTCATTGTATTGATGATACTGAATTTGTAATTCATTCTCTTCCTTTCTTGCTTTTTTATCTCTTCATTCACGTTTGTGAGCTGAGTAAATGTATTCCTGTCTCAAAGATGGCGTTATCAAACTAGGATTTATTCTGTGCTAATAGTTCAACCCTTTTCTCCTGAAGCTACATTTTTGTCTCCACACCAATTCAGAAGATATGTACACTTCTCTCTGTGAGCCCCATCCCTAAAATACTCTCTGACATTATATGCCTTTGGCCTGGACTACTCCTTGATCCTGGGACTCTGCTATCTGTTATTAATAATAGCCTCCCCAGAAGTACTGTTGAATAAATGATCAGCCGGACTTTGATTGGACAGCAACTCTTGGCATATGCAATCTTTGCTCCCAGAGTCTTGATTCATGCAAAAAGGCCCACTGCTGGCCTCACCACTGCCTAATTGGTCTTCATGAAAAGAGGAACATGAGTCTGTTGCTGAGTCTCCAGTCAGTAGGCCTGACACTTTAACACGATTCTTCTGCTTCCAGCAATGCATCCACACCTTTCTTCTTATTAATGGATATTTGCATGGCCATACTGAGAATGTAATTTTTTTGCTATTGTGGTTATTGATGATCTTCCTTCATACTGAATTCTGCACAATGTTCTTGAATAGTCTGCTGCTGCTTCTTTTGTCTCTGATGTTTGACTGCATGGATTATAACGAGTGAGAAGTTATAATCATACTGGTTTATCTGCAATTGTAAGTCTGGCAATGTCTACCATGTAGTCCAGTTGTGATGTCCAAATGGATTGATTGTACTTGCACTGCAGGACTGTCGGTCTTGCACATTGAATTGGTGAACCGTTGTATGCTGCAAATTTCACATTTGTAGGTTTCATCATGGCTTCCCAGATTTATGGGCCCATGTTATTTTTTAAGAATTGACTTGTATTGATTTGGCATTTGTCCCCATGTTAACCTTAGCCAAGAACAAACAATCATCAGGTTTTTATCGACAGGTAATTTGAAATTTTGCACACATTTCAGTTGGTGTAATGATGTTGATGTTTTCCATAGGATTGACAATCTGAAGCTTTTTTTCCAACTCTTTGTCTCATCATGGACATCATCAGATTCGTTTTGTGTTGAGCTTTACTGGGGTAGCACACTGGAAATCACAACCTGCTATTCCCAGATTTGTCACAAAAGTTAAAGATTTTATAGAACTATGCAAAATTCCCCAATTTGCCTCTTTTTCAGATCAAGGTAAAGAGAAAGCATGGACCACAGTCTTATACTTATTAAGAATTACTATTTATTATAAGTAGATTCTAGCTACAAGTAGACAGTAGTGAACTGTTGACACATACCTCCCTCAGCTAAAACTGTTAACCCCTTGTAAAACTCACCCTACACTCAGGTGTAGACACAAATAAAAATGGGTGTTATGGGCGAGGGAAAGACTGGGAAGGCAGTTCAGTGATCCCTGTTCACAGGATTTGCTGAGAAGATTCTTTTGGCTTGTTAAGCCTTGCTGCTCCTCGTTCTTCCTTTTCCATGTACTTTGTTTGCTTGCAGGAAGCATTGAGTGACTGCTTCACAACTCATAAAGACTCTGACTTGGCGCTTAAAAACCACAACTTACAGCAACTAATGAAAGGAAATAAACTGGCTTTCTTCAGGCTTAAGGTGTTCTTTTGCTGCAGAAGTAAGGACAACATCTTTCTTTTATTGAATCCCTACAGTGTGGAAACAGGCCATTCGGCCCAACAAGTCCACACCGACTCTCCAAAGAGCATCCCACCCAGAATCACCCTCCATACCCTATCCCTGTAACCCTGCATTTTCCATGGCTAATCCATACAACCTACACATCCCTGGACAATACAGGGCAATTTACAATGCCAATCCATCTAACCTGCACATCTTTGGACTGTGGGAGAAAACCCGCATAGACAGTCATCCAAGGTTGGAATTGAATCCAGGTTCCTGGTGATGTGAGGTAGCAGTGCTGACTACTGAGCCACCATGCCTGGAGGCCTGATGACTTCTGGCTGTCTCCTTCATGCTCACAAACTGTTCAACTACTTGGGAGCCAATTACACTGTTGATGACAGGCAAAAGACCTTTTGCCTTCAACAACTGGTCACCATGCCAGCTACTTGTTGTTAGCTACATCCCACTTTGTACATACACCCTGGCTCCAGTCAATCTGTGGTCCTTCCCCAGCTGCTTGAACAAGTAGCAATGTAAACATCACTTAACAATAAGTGTCAGGTAACTTGTCTTCAAAAAGTGCAGCAAACCTTTCAACAGTCCTTGGTTCTTTTAGGTAGCAATTCTTTACCCATTTCAGTCCACAATCAAAAATATAGAAAAATAAAAAGAGACAGTCTCTACAATTGTCATTCATTTTATATATATGTTTCTGGCAGGATCCAGATGATCATTATTGTAACTTGAAGATACTCCTTGTCCCTAGTTTGTTGGGTCATTGTACAGTCTGTAGCTGCATCATCCGTTGCTCCAGTGCGTTGCCTTTATCAATGGCCTTTATTGCTACATATTTTGCAAAATTAATTAAAAGCTCGGAATTTCTGTGATACATGCTGAAGACCAATGCTTCCACATGTCTTGCTATGTTTGACTGTTCTAATGATGGTGTCAACTGTCAAAGTTGTACTCAGGATCTGTAAACTTCATTGACCTGCAAGGATTGCTCTGTATTTGTGTCCATTCTTCAGTAGTTATTCTGGAAAACTTCCATGGGGTGGGGGAGGGGGGATGTGATTACCAACTCAACAATTATGTTTGCTAGCTCGCCACCTTAAAAATCAAATAATAAGCCTCTTTCTCTTCATTTTCTCACATAGTGATCCATTGATTCTGCAGGCTTCTGTCAAATTGCATCAATGCTAGTTGATGAATACATCTTTCCATTTCTGGGTGTAAGGATAACAAGCATGAATGTGACTCTGAAACAGCCTGGATGATTTGCTTTTGTGATATATTCTGTAGATCACCCACACTGCAGCAAAGTGCACTCATAATGGAATTGTTGGCTATTGACTTCAATATCATTCCACCAATCAAGTGACTGGACGATTAAACCTCTTGAGTATTTCTTTGTCTGCACTCATTGAGAAGGTTGATGAATATCTTGTCACAATTCAAACAAACTTTGTTGAAGATGGAGTGGCTTTTAGGGGGTCAGGAAGTGAGTCACCAATTGCAGAGTACCCAGCCTCTGCCCAACTTGTGTAACAACTGCACTGATACAGTGTTTCACAAAGGTGCTGCCACTAGCTCACAAAGAGATGGCTGGGTTCTCCCTTGTTTGAATTAGGTGGCACAAGTATTACTTTCTATTTCTAAATGGAAAACTGGATATTAATTTGGTTCTCAGATAGGCTGGTGTGTGCTGATTTCTAATTCGCAAGATGTAAGTGGAGCTGGAATTATCAGCAAATACTCCAGTTCTGATCTAATACCAGATGGCGGTTAGTTGACCAAGCAGCTATTGGTTGGAACCTTACCTTTTTCATCTATGTTAGAATTAAGGCTGTTATATAGTCTGGAAATAAGTGGCTCCTGTAGAAACCAAACATCAGTAGATTGTTGGTGTATAGGTCATTCATATTGGCACTATTGATGCTGCTATCACCAAGGAAGAAGAAAGTCCATCACCATATTTCTTACAACAGTTCACTAATGATTGAGAAAAGGTTAATGGGACAGTAAATTGTCAGGTTACATCTAAATACACTGACAAATTTAAATAATGCAAAAATGGCAGGGAGAAAAAAAGACAGAATTTCAATATATTAGAAAATGGAAAAAAAACTTAGAAGTGTAATTGTGGGCACAAGTGAAGCTGAATAAAAAAAAAATGTCCAGGATAACATAATAATAAAATATTCTTTCTGGACTATAACAATAGGATGGCAATCAGGGGAACAAAGAAATATATTTATCCTCATGCTCCTCCAGTCTCCACAGCACACCAAGGATTGCTGCCAATATGGACCAACATCTTTGATTTCTTTGTCCCCCTCAAGACCTGCAGTAAGTGTCATTGCCAGCAAAGCTGCCAGGCCAAACTAGGTCCATGGTGACTGGTAAGTTGTTCCATAAATTCAGAAGCCTTTTAATAATGTAAAAAGCTGAATGTTGTTTTGTACTAGTATGTTTCTGGAAATTCTTTCTTAAGTGATAACCATGAAATAGCATCAACAGATTTAATTGTGAAGCAGAACTTGTTTGAACTAACTTTTATCAGATGTTCTTGCAATATGCAATCTGCTGTCGAATCCACTGTAAATCTGAATGTTGTTATCTGTCAGTACGTACTCTTTCAGTTCTCCATTCAGCTGGAATGTTTGACTCCAGTCCAAATAAATTGCTGTCAAGTTGCTGGTTACTTTGAATGGTGCTTTGTACTGGGGCACTGAAGAGCAGAACAAATTACATTGTTGAAATCAGTAACTAGACATCTTTTTTAAACTTATTTTGATTAGTTAAACTTGACAGTTTCTAAACGCACAATATCAATGCTTTTTCCTACATTCCTTTATTTCCATTTAAGGATATAAAAATTAACAATTATCCAGCACAGACCTTTTTAAGCCTATAACAGACACTGATAATAAAAATCAGTATATATTGTATCTAAGAAATACCTACCGAGTATACTTGAGGTGCAGAATGCATGAATATCTGTTAATCCATTGCAAACACAAATTATGATGTATAAGTTAACTGCCAAGATGGTGATAAAATTAAGCTAGTTTACAATGTGGTTTTAGGAGAATTGAGATTAAGGAGTTAAAATTTGGATTTGATCTATTGTGGATGTGATATATTGATACATAATTATCCTGTGCCCAAGGGAATGATGCACCCAGGAAACAAACTCACCTTGCTTGCTCATCACCATTATTGCATTGAGCAGCCCAATGCTAAACAAGTTCCAAGGGCCCAGGTACATGTGAGGCTGCACAAGGTAAAGCTAGCCTCCATTTCTAAAACTCAGTCTGCAATTTGTAAAGGGGAGATATTCTGACTGTAGCCGTGTTGGAACTATATTTGAAAGCATTTCCCACAAGGAAGAAAGGGTGGCAATAGTGTATCAGTCCAGAAAAAGAGAGAGATGTAGAAAGAGATTTCCCAAGTTTTCCAATGCAGTGTAATAGGCTTTGGTCCAGAAGAAGAAAATCTCATGTTTTCCTAATGGGCCATGAGGCCTTTCTGGCATCCATTGTGAAAAGAAATGGCAGCAGATAGCGTCAGACAGCATGCAATAACTCCACAGATTTGGCTGCAGTTCAACAAAAAAAAATTATCTCACATGAATAGTAAATGTATATTTGAATCCAATCCATTATCCACTGTCTCCCAAGCTCTCATATTAATAGATGCCTCCATTCCTCATCCATCAGCAATCTCTCTGAATCCGGAATCTGGCCTACATTTTACATTCTTCACCTCATTCACACATACTTATCACTGGTACAAGCCACACAACCAAGCTTACACATGTAAAAGTCACTTAGATAAGTACATGAACAGGAAAGGTTTGGAGGGATATGGGCCAGGAGCAGGCAGGTGAGACTAGTTTAGTTTGAGATTATGTTCAACATGGACTGGTTAGTCTGAAGGGTCTGTTTCCATGCTATATGACTCTATGACTTTGTGTTATTCCAGCTGTGACAGGACAACATCACAAATATATTCCAACACATTATTCTTCCTTCTCTTGCAGGACAAGTTTGCACATTACAGGAGGTAGAACAGGAGTGCATGCAGAGGTCAGACATGACTGCATATCCCGAATCGCACGGAAGAGACATTGCTCTAAATCCTTGATATGATGTAATGACACCAGCGGCAATACTTATATTCGAGAGCAGTGCTTGGTCTGGCGGTGGGGCCACACTGCTGTGTTTGGGTGGAGGGTGAGGCTGCTGTACTCCTGTCAGGAATGGGGGGCGTTGTGCTGTGTCTGGGTTGTCAGCGGTGCTGTTGTGGGTGGGGCTGCAGTGCTCCAGTTGGAGTTCAGAGCAGTACCACTGTGCTCAGCTAAGGTTAGGTGGGACCTTGGGCCTGGGCTCGGAACAGCACTGGGTATGTGTGACTTTTGTTCCTGTCCTTGCATGCAAGTCTACCTTGGTGTTCTATAGGCTTAGATTGCTGCCATCACTGCAGTGAAAACCATTTAGTTGATAGTTCTAGTGCTGGTAGCCCCTTTAAGCCTCTCACATATGCCAGTTATGTAGAGGTGGGGCTTCCACCTGTCCCTAAGCCAGGGTCCCTAATGCTAGATGATTGCACACAATCAAGATCATTCCAAGCATTTTGGTGTGCAATTAAAACACCACTAGGCATTCCACAGATGGAATTAGCAGTAGCACAGTGTGGCCAGAAATCCTGGCAGGAGGAAAACATTAAAAATTTAACAAAGTAATTCAATCTACTACCTTAGTGAGTCCATTACTCTGCAATTAAATATTAAATCCTTACCTATTCAGATCGGAGCAGCATTCCATTGCCTTAATAGCTGTGAACCCCAGGAACACACCAGGGATCAGAGTTCCCGGCTGTCCTTTAAGGTGAATGGCAATAATTACATTATAGTATACTGCCCATGTTTGGTGTAACTTCCAGGGGAAAATTGTGTAAGTGTACAAGGTGGAAAGGAGGCAGAGGAACAGATTAAGACATAATTTTCCTCTCTCAACTAATAGAATTACAATGCAGGGAAACAACTGCATATCAGGTTCTTCAATAAATGAATGAAATTATGTTTTATAATCTGACACAAATAATAAATATTTTTAAAATTAAGTACACATTAGGGACAAAAATCTATACTGTTCAGGAATACCAACAATGAATGTAATCCTGAGTTGCCAATCCAAGCCGTTAGTATAACTTACCTAATGGTTATTTTATCTGAAAACCTTAAGTGCATCTCTTTAAATTTTTTTCAAAGAGATTGATGCTTAAAAAAAAGCAAAATCTAATCTGACATCAGCATACTTTTGTTAGATGAAATTAATCATTCATGTAGACAGGTCTCAGGCAATATAACAATTTACAGAAAGTTTAATAGACAGAAAGACTTGAATGCTAGTTGGAGCACAGGATTTGATATTTTTTGGGTTTATTGGTGAAATATAACCAAGTCAGCAACATTTAAAACTGTGGCCTTATCCTTCATAGAAGACATTGCACAATTATTATTTGAACTCAATCTATGTTAAAAGTTACTTCAACATTATATGTCAATCATCAATTACAGACTTCCAATATTTTACAATAAAATTTTGATACATCAGCAATCTAAACCAGTTGATCTATCATGACATGTATTATTTATAAATTGCTTGATATGTGTATCACTATCACATCACTACTGGGAGGGATCAAGCGTAACAGAACATTATTATTCCACTTGACCAATTGAATTATACTTACTCTCTTTCTTTGTGGTAATGATAATCCACTCGGAGGCTGTACTGTCCACTGAGCTGTAGCTTATTACTTTAAGATTATAACTTGTGTGAAGCTGAAGGTCTGTCAAGTTGAAGCTCTGACCTTTTCCAGTATATACAACTTTAATGGATTCAACAATAAAAGACTGTGTTATTGGTTGCATTGGCTGAGGACAGGCAGTGAGCATCTGAAGTTCATAACTAGAAAAATAAAGAAGTTCCATAAGTTAAATGAAAATCAGTATATTGAAATATTGACAAAGTAAAATCATCCTGTATATTGTAGTTTTAAAAGTACGTGGAAAAAATGTTTAAACATCTCAAATTTGATCTTTCACAGTATTAGATAATACTTAATGCAACATAACATTATTTTCCCCAATATTTGAATGGATGCACTCATCCATTTTAATACATCTCTGTTAAAACTCTGGATTGAGAAATGCCAAATTAATGTATTAATTTAATAAGTATTTTCTATGATGAAACTCTTAAAGTTCAGGACTACAAACAAGAGTTTTTTTCCTCTTTACTCATCACTTTGGAAAAGTCTGGGTGGGGGGGATTCTGGGATATATTACAGAGCTCAACTTGTACTTTTTTTTCCCATAAAAGGGGACAGCACGGTGGCTCAGTGGTTAGCACTGCTGCCTCCAGCGCCAGGGACCCAGGTTCAATTTCCCACCTCGGGCAACTGACTGTGTGGAGTTTGCACATTCTCCCAGTGTCTGCGTGGGTTTCCTCCCACAATCCAAAGATGTGCAGGTCAGGTGAATTGGCTATGCTAAATTGCCTTTAGTATTAGGTGTCTTAGTCAGGGGTAAATGTAGGGGTCTGGGTGGGTTACTGTTCGGAGGGTCGGCGTGGACTTGTTGGGCCGAAGGGCATGTTTCCACACTGTAGGGAATCTCATCTAATCTAATCTTGTTTTCCTCAGTTTGTTACATTTAGGGAGCAACATTTAAAATAATTTGTGCCTTTCTCAAAGTGTGGATTTAAATTATTCAACAGTGTCATACAAGAAATTCTAAGAAATGTTCAGATTATATTGGATGCACTCTAGTGAGAGCTGTTTCCTAAACCATTAAATTAAAGCAGTTAGTGTAATTCTTACCTTTGAATGTTACCATTAGGTGACTGTGGAGCATCCCATTTCAAAATAGTGCTCATAGATGTTATATTCTGAGCCAATGGGTCAGGCTGATTTACAGGAACTGATGGCTGAGTAAGAAGCCTTGCCACAGATCCTTTGCTACAGCAGTTAAAACAAGTGCATGCCTCTAAACCAATAGAATAATTTGTAAAAGGCTGCAGTCCATAAATAGTTTGCTATGTTAATGTTCCTTCAGAGAGCTGTAAGTCAGTCAAAAAAAAAACATGTGTTTATATATTTTGATATCATATTGTCCTTTACAAAATGCATTTTTAAAAAACTAGTATTCACATGTGCAGGATATCAATTGACTATCATATACATGATTAGATGCTTTCAAAATCATTCATAGAGAGAAAATGAGTTGTACCAGGGACTATAGGCGAAATCCTTTTGAGGTATTGAAGGTCTCACCTGATAGATAGAGACTGATAAAGAAAGCTTGCTGAGTTACCTACCTATCAGGCTGTGGTGAAGTCGCTGGTAGGGGGGGACTTCCCTAGGAATCAAATCTCCAGGATAAAAGTCCCCCCATCCAGTGAGAGAGCCAGCCAATCAGAGTCCTGTACTCCTTGTGCTCAGCAGTGTCATAGAGAAGGCAGAGGTGATTGGTGGAAGGATACCATTGAGGTCTCAGGATCATGGGGCACTTAGGACAGAGGGCAGTGATGTTGCCTGGTGATTGAAAATCATGGAGAGGAAGGACAAGGGGGTCAGAAATAAAACAAAAAGGATCTGGCTCTCATCTGGCATTCTTCTGTTTAAAGCTCAATCCCTCAAACAGACTTAAGTTACCTTTGATTGAGGGAAGACAGCCCCTTAAGGTAAGAATCTGCCTGTATGTATTTGCAATGCATCGAGAATTATAATACATGCCAATATTTCATCTCCAAATTTGCAAATGATGCAAAGCTAGGTGGAAGGGTGTGCTGTGAGGAGGATGCTGAGATATTTCCATAGCAGAGCAAGTGAGCAAATGCATTGCAGATGTAAAATAATGTGAAGGTACCCACATTGGTAGCAAAAACAGGAAGGTAGATTATTATCTGAATGCTATAAATTGAGAGAGTGGAAAGAGACCTGGGTGTCCTTGCACACCAGTTGCTGAAGGTAAGCATGCAGGTGGTAAAGCCGGTAAATGGTATGCAGGCCTTCAAAGTGAGGGGATTCAAGTACAGGAGCAAGGATATCTTACTGCAATTGTACAGTGCCTTGGTGAGACTACACCTAGAATGCCATGTGCAGTTTTGGCCTCCTTGTCTGAGGAAAGATATAGGGGTAGTGCAGTGAGGGTTTACCAGGCTGAATCCTGGAATGACAGATGTATAATGAGAAGTTGAATCAGTTTGGATTATGTTTCCTGAAGTCGAGAAGAATGAGGCGAAATCTCATAAAAACCTATACAATTTTAACAGGATTAGACAGTGTCAATGCAGGAAGCGTGTTCCTAATGGCAGGGTAGTTCAAAGCCAAAGGTCACTTGTGAGGATGCAGGGCAGACCATTTAGGATTGAGAAGAAGAGAAATCCCTGCACCCAGGGAATGGTGAGCCTGTGGAATTCACTATACAGAAAGCAGTCAAGGCCAAAACATTATATGATTTTAAGAAGGAGTTGGGTATTGCACTTTGTTTTTATGTTTCTTGTTGTTCTGTGGGCAAATAGCAAAGAATTATAACATTTCTTTGATGGATAGTTAAATGGGCATGCAGTTAGACTGAGGTGAGTCATGGAGGGTTGTTGAATTGGCACATTAACACACCCTTCCCAGAAGAAACTAATGTATGCTTCTGGGAAGCAATGGTAATCTGATTAATTACTTTGTGACCTAGGAACAGATGCAGAAAATATATCACATTTAAAAGGAACTGACAAGCAGATAGTAGCATCATATATTTCATGAATAGTTCAAAGATTGTTGCTACAAACTGTTCCACATGTACTTCTAATTCATACCAATTTGCACATAATACATATTGCTTGGTAATTCTTATGTGCGCCCATAAGAATGGAGGGCACATTTTTCACAGTCAAATTTACAAAGGCGACACTTTTCAATGTCATAACATCTCAAGTCATTTTAGACCAATGTAATTGCAGGATGTGCAGGGATTTATCATACCTCATGTTGCCAATATGTTGAAAATTATTTTTGGAGAACGAGATGAAGGCACAATCCCACTGACTTGATCAAAGGATGGTGTGGAGTCCACTGCTATTCATCAGTTATATAAATGATTTGGATATAAATTTAGGAGGTAGGGTTAGTAAGTTTGCAGATGACACCAGAATATGTGGTGTAGTGGGCAGTGCATAAGATTATATCAGAATACAATAGAACCTTGATCAGATGGGTCAATGGGCCGAGGAATGGCAGATGGAATTTAATTTATACAAATGTGAGGTGTTGCATTTTGGTAAAGCAAATCAGGGCGGGACATATATACTTAACGGTAGGGCCCTGGACTGTGTTCCTGAACAAAGAGAGCTAGGGGTGCAGGTGCGTTGTTCCTTGAAAGTGGAGTCATAGGTAGACAGGGTAGTGAAGAACACGTTTGGCATGCTTGTTTTCATTGGTCAAAACATTGAGTATAGAAGTTGCGATGCCATGTCGTGGCTGTACAGGATATTTCTTAGGCCACTTTAAGAATACTACATTCAATTCTGGTCTCCCTGCTATAGGAAAGATATTGTTAAACTTGAGAGGGTGCAGAAAAAAAATCTATAAGGCTATTGTTGGGTCTGGAGGATTTGAGTTAGAAGGAGAAGCTGAATAAGTTGGGCTTTTTTTTTCCTGGAGTATCAAAGACTGAGGGGTGACCTTACAGAGGTTTACAAAATCATGAAGGGCATGGATATGGTGACTGGCCAAGGTGTTTTTCCTAGGGTGGGTGAGTCCAAAACTAGAGGGTATAGATTTAAGGTGAGAGAGGAAAGATTTAAGATAGACCTGAGGGGTAACCTTTTCATGCAGAAGGTGCAGCATGTATGGAATGAGCTACCAGAGAAAGTTGTGTAGGCAAATACAATTACAACATTTAAAAGGCATTTAGATGGGTATATAAATGGGAAAGGTTTAGTGGGATATGGGCCAAATGCTGGCAAATGGGAGTAGATCAGATTCAGATGTCTGGTCAGTGCGGATGAGTTGGACTGCAGAATCTATGCTGTTTATCTCAATTACTCGATAATTCCCACAGAAATTCTGAATCCAGCTGATAGAGCAGTGATGGATCTATACTTCTTGCCTTAAAAACAGACAGATGTTTCTCTGAACATCTTCTGAAAAGTATTATTTTCTAGCTTTCTGAAGATCATGAGTT
Organism: Chiloscyllium plagiosum; assembly: GCF_037043375.1. Classification (NCBI taxonomy): domain Eukaryota; kingdom Metazoa; phylum Chordata; class Chondrichthyes; order Orectolobiformes; family Hemiscylliidae; genus Chiloscyllium; species Chiloscyllium plagiosum. The sequence goes on along the minus strand of NW_028270148.1, from coordinate 49,655,995 downwards.
TGTTATAATTTCTGTAGGAACCAAAAGCTTTGAAAGATAAGTTTGAATTTTAAAATGTTCAAGTAGGTAATAGGGCTTCACCAAGGTATACAGTTTCTGATGACAACCAGGTCACATTGGCTTATGATTAATCATTGAGCAGAACTAATAGGAGATCACCTCACCGTTTTGAATGTTCCATTTTACATTGAACTGAAAAAGACAGTTTAAAACAGAACCATCTTACAAAAGCATACACTCTTAGCAGCTTAGAAAAGAATAGCCGAATCTTTCCAGTCCCTGAACGTTGTGTGCATTGGAGAATCAGTTGGGAAAATAATGTGAGATCAACAGAAGTTAGATTCTCAACACTGAGAGATAAAAGTCCAATCCTTTAACGAAGTTTTGAATGACAAGTCGAGAATCTCACCAATGAGTGGCATTTACAAATGTGCATCTGTATCGCTATTAAGTGTCAGCAATACCAGGTTAGTGCCACAAGGATTGTTGGTTTTTGGTTTCCCTCACACTATTTGCACAATGAAGGGCATTTCCTGACTGGAAATGGTTAACCTGGTGCATAGCTGTTTAAAAGTACCATGAATCCCATGAGAGAGAAGAAGAGTGGGGCACTGTAGCAATGTGATGCGTGGGTAAGGAGCTGATCTTTGGAAAATGAAGTGACAATTCTCACTAGTGCTCCTGGAGAGAAACCCTTCAGAAAACTCACTAAAATTTACATTTTTAGTAAAATTCAGTTTGTGCTGTTTATTCTATGAGTGATGATTGAGACTAATTGGTGAGAAAAAGAGAAAATGTGACAGTCAAATGAATTACTATGCAATATATATAAAGTACATTTAACTGAAATAGAATGTGAATTGCTGCCTAGGTCAAGTTTATATTAATAGTTCAATGCAATAACAGACCAAACCATCAGAAAACTGGCGAAGAGGCCTGCTAAATTCTTTGACCCTTTAATGAGGCCTGTACAATTGAGCAACACAAGACACCTGCTTCAAGTAGCACACTGTTTCTGTGCTGTAAAATTCCATAATACTGCTTTACCAAACTACATGAGTGAAATAATGTTTGAAAATATGCTTTAAAACTAGATATGGGTATGATTTGCAGCAGAGGTATTTCATGTCACTAATTATCAGACAAGCACACATTTTCAAGATGCAGGCAGACACCTTTCACCAGTTAATTCACATCTGGAATTGAACAGCTGAAGCAACTGGCTATTGCTTTCTGATGTCAAATGCTTTCACTATTTATTGCTTTTTGTCCTCCTAATACCGATTGAATGCAATTCTTTGTGTACTGACAGATGGCTTAGCCAAAATATAATAAAACATATTGCAAATGTAATATCCTTGCAGAATCATCACACTATTTACCATGGGCTCAAAAGTGACCTCTTGTGTGCAATAATGGCCTCAGACTTCAACTGCTGATATTAGAGTATAATGATTGCTACTGCAGTAACCTTGAGGGAAGTAACACTGCATCATAACAAACCATAAATTGTCTTTTAACAAATAAGAAGCATGTCATGTTGGTGAACAGTGCATGGAAACAAATTGTTTTGAGTGTCCTGGTCAGGGCAACTACTGGTTATAGGCATTGCCTGAAACTCATGGTAACACAAATTATTTGCTGGTACCTGCTTCATAAAGAAATCTGTGATGACACAGAGTACTACTGAAAAAAAACGAAGGAACATAATATTTGTGGAAATAAAACATTGGGACTAATAGTTGTTTGGGCAACATTGTTAAAATAATTTCCGGATCTCTGAAGCTGGTCACAAACACCAAAGACTCTTCTTAGAGCTTATAAGATTTACCCACTCTTAAGCATAGCTTTTGTTACCCCTGATAAGGGCAAAGGTTTTCACCTTGGAGCAGGGGTTGACATCATTGAACAATGTGATCACAGATGCTGACAGTGTGCTCTTGCTAGCAAATGCCAAACAGTTTTCTACTCTATGTGACAAAGAAATTTTCACTGCAATTATCATCATGTTCAACTTTTCTTCTTAGTATGCAGAAAGGGTAAAGTAAATTTTTCACAATTACACAGGCTTTTAAGTAGATTTTAGGACTACATTAGAGTCCATCCATTAATTTTCCACCCACTTTGCTATCTGTCTGTAAATGTTATTTTTGGCACTGATTCCAGTTCAGTATTATATTTTCACTATTGTCATAATACTGACAACATCATCCATAGACAAGATACCAATTTCTGTGTGTACTCATCAACACCCAGCTAAACCTCTCCACCAGATGTCTCAAATCCTCCACTCTCTGAGTAGTAAGGCTGCTTGCTCTGCAATGCAGTTCTGAATTAGGTGAAAATTCCTTTAATTAAATATTGGGATGATCAAAGCAGTTGAGCTTTATATTGACAAGGAAGTAATGAGAGGGATGATGATATAATTGCCGGACATGGACAGTTTCATTATCTGAGCTGTTGCAAATGAAATTGCATGTTACACAAACAGAGAACATCATTACTTTTGACCTTATGACGGAGCTAAGATCACTGGTGAAGCAGCTGAAGATGGTTGGCCCTACAGCACTGCCCTCAGAAACTCTTGCAGTAACATCCTGGGATTTGGATGATTAGCCTTCAAAATCAGAGCCCTTTTTCTTTGTACTAAATATGACTCCACCCAGTTTCCATAGATTCCCATCAAGGGCTCATTTATGCCCAAATGTTGTCGTAATATCAAAGGCAGTCATTCTAATCTCACCACAGAATTCAACTTGAGTGCCCGAGTTTGGAACAAGGCTATAATGAGATGTGGAGATGAGTGATCCTAGCAGATCCCTAACTGAGCATCAGCTAAAAAAAATTGTTATGCAAGTGCTATTGTGAAAAAATTACTTTACTTTGCTGGCAGATGCGGTTGACTGATGTGATGGTCTTTGGTCATGTTGGATTTGTCGTACTTTTTTGTAGACAGGATATAACTTGGCAAAGTTCTCATTCATATGGTAAGTTCCAGTGTACCAGGTGTGCTGAAATTGCTTAGCTAAAGGCACGTTTAAGTCAGGGGCATAAGTCTTCAGCATACAGCTGAAACATTGTGACTTACAGTCTTTTCTCTACGCATTGCATTCTGCATCTCACATAAAGTGAATCAAATTTGTTTCCGACTGGTTTCTGTGACATGAGGACAGAATGGATAGATCATCCATTTGCCACTTTTGGGTGACCAGCCTAATGCATGCAACCAGTCCTCAGAATTTAGCCCTTTATCCATGCTGTCATGCTTTCTTCATAAAATATGGAATTGAATCTTAACAGGCTCTGAGCGATGTAGGATATGGGAAAATGAGGAGCAGAATTGGGCAAAATATTTAGAGAAGCCCACTTTGGCATTGAGATAATCTCTATCCACCTTGGTACACTTTTCCCAAGCAGCATGGCAACATTCTCGCTAGGGAGTGACAACTGAGTATCAGTTTCCAATTGATACTCGTTATTGTTTGAGAAACACCTTGTTTAACAGTCCAATTCGCTATTCATTGTGATCTTCCCAAGCCTGTCATACAAACTAGCTATTGGGAGAACTTGACGTGGAACCAGAAGTGATCTTAACTGGAAAATCCGTCACTGCTCCAAAAGAGCTCCATGTTGGACACCAAGAACCAATACCTCAGACACACCTCATGGACACCAGCCACACAGACTCTGTGTCCATTGACATTGGTGATCGACATATGCCAGCCTCTATGAACCCTTATGACACATCTCTGAACCACTTAAAGGATGCTTCTGCACTTCAAATTTGTGCATTGGGCTATACTGACAGTTATCTTTGTTATGCTTCAGGAAAGACACTGTGCGCTCAGAGACATGCACCCAGCTCATCGACCAGGCTGCTTCTCTGGGCTCTTCACTCAGTGTCATATCACTCACTCATTCTGACCCTAGCTATGTACTCACAACTTTACCGCCTTACATTGCTATGTCTGTTGGCACATTGGCTCTCTGCCACAGGTATCAAGGTTATATTATCACTGTTTTGCTATGCCATTTAGGACAGATACAAAGCCATGAAACTTGTCACTTGATGGGAAGTGGTGCAGCGGTAGAAAGTGAATGTGAGGTTTTGGTGGCATTTATGCTGGCAGAGTGGAGAAGGACATTCACCTTCTTCATACAGTGCTGTGCGTTCCTCCAGATGTCTGAGACTGCTTCAATCTCGATGGCAACCTTAGGCCAGTCTGGCATGGTCTGATTTGTAGCCTGTACTGCTGGTCGTGAAGAAAGACAATGTGCTGCCCCTGAGCACCAGCCCGTACAGCACAATCTCTCAGATCATATCCATGACGATGAAATTGGATTCGATACAGGTACAGTATCCTGGTCTACTTTAAAACAATTTCTCACAATATATTTCCCCAACATGCCTGAATAATAAGATTGTGTCCGAGCTTGTTCTCCCTATCTGGTCTGGGGGTTAGGTGGTGCGATGTCAGTGCATTTTGTGTGAGGGAGGTAAATTTACCAGATTTGGAGAAACAAAAAACAACAAAGACTTGAAGAATGTCTGAAACCAGATCAATTACTCCATTATCGTGAAATATGCACTTGGAAGGAAACATGCCTTTATGAAAGGAATCAGTACTTTTTTTTAAACTTGGGAAAGGAATAAAGCAAGAAGATCTTTGCTTCATTTATCTTAATGATATTACATGCAAGAGGCCTCATGGTGCTTACTTAGGCCATAAGATTAGAAATAGAGGCAGGAATAAGCCATTCAATAAGATCATAGGCTGATCTGATCATGGCCTTAACTCCACTTTCTTGCCTGTCCTGCATAACTCTTCTTTCAGTTCTAGCTCAACAATCTGTCTAACTATATTCAATGGCCCAACCTCTGTTGCTGTCTGAAAAAGACTATTCCAAACACTTAAAAACCCTTTGAGACAAGAAATTTCACAATATCATGGGATCTACACAGTGTAGAAAGAGACAATTTGGCCCAACAAGTCCACACCGACCCTCCAAAGAGTAATCCAGCCAGACCCATTCCCCTAAATAATGCACCTAACCTACACATCTCTGAACACTATAGGCAATTTTAACATTGCCAATCCACCTGACCTGCACATCTTTGGACTGTGGGAAGAAACCAGAGGACCCAGAGGAAACCCATGCAGTCATAGGGAGAATGTGCAAACTCCACACAGCCAGTCGCTCGAGGCTGGAATCAAACCCAGATCCCTGGTACTGTGAGGCAGCAGTGCTAACCACTGAGCCACCGTGCCACCCAGTGCAAGTATATACATCTTAAATGATTCTAAACTATACCTTCTTGTTCTAGACAACCCCTGAAAGGAAACAGCATCTACCCTGTTAAGCCTCATCAGAATCTTATATCTTTCAATAAGGTCACCTCTCCTGCTAAACTCCAATGAGAACGGGTCCAACCTGCTCAACATTTCCTTACAAGGCAACATCTTCATTCTTGGAATCAGCCTAATGAACCATTTCTGAACTACATTCAATGCAAACATATCCCTCTTTCAAGTACCACAGTAATCTAGGCCTTCAAGTCCAGAGTGCTGATCACCCTTAGTCTTAAGAATTTCCCCAGTATGTTTCTCTGGTGACTGTGGCTGTTTTAAATTCCTCCCTGTCTTTTATCTCTTGATTTCTCACTATTCTTCAAATGCCTTTTGTGCCTTCTACTGTGAAGACAGATACAAATTACTTGTTCAAAATCCGTTATTTTCTCATTTCCCATGACTAATTCCTGAGTCACATCCTCTAAGGGACTAATACCTACTTTAGCTACTATCTTCCTTTTATGTAGTTATAGAAATATTTGCATACTTATTACAGTTTGTTTTATGCATCATGCCAATTTTTCTCTCAGTCAAATTTCCCCAGCCTTTAAATGCCTTTTGTTGGTTTCTTGTTCTTTTTTAAATTTTCTGGGCGATATCACTAATTTTTGCTGCATAGTTCATTTCCTATTAAGATTTGATATCATCTTAACTTCCTTAGATATCCACAGGTGGTGCATCCTTCTAATGTCTGTCATTCTCAATAGAATATATCTTTGTTCCATGTTATGAAGTATGTGCTTAAAAGTCTGTTACTGCTTTTGTAGTGTTTTACTATTGAATCTATTTTCCCACTCAACTTTAGCAAACTCTGCCTTTATATCTTTGTAATTGTCTTTCCTAAAGTTTGATACACTAGATTCAGATCTAAGCTTTTTCCCATCCAAGTAAACATGGAATTTTATGAAGTTTAGATCACTCTTACCAAAAGGATCCTTCAGAATCACAGAATCCATACGGTGTTGAAAGAGGTTATTCTTTTGTGTCTGTACCGACTGTCCAAAGAGCATCCCACTAAGATCCAGCTTCCCCCATCCTATCCGTGTAACGCAGCGTTACCATAGCTAACTGACCTAACCTGCACGTCCCTAGATCCTCCCTGGCAATTTAGCATGATCAGTCCACCTAATCTGCACATCTTTGGAGTGTGGGAGGAAACTCACGCAGACACGGTTAGAATGTGCAAACTCCACACAGACAGTCGCCCAAGGCTGGAATCAAACCCAGTCCCTAGTGCTGTGAGGCAGCAGTGCTAACCACTGAGCCACTTTGCCAACCCTTTACTGTGCCATTTTAAGTAATCCTATCTCATTTACACATTATGAGGTCTAAAACAGCCAGTTTCCTAGTTGGATCCAGAAGATTTTGTTCAAAGAAATTGTTGCTAATATATTCTATTAACTCGTTTTTGCAGGCTACTTATGCCAATTTGATTTGTCCAATCTTTTTCCTGTGGTGGAAGAGTCCAAAACTTGATGGTACAGATCTAAGGTGAGAGGGTAAAGATTGAAAAAGGACCTGAGGGGTGACTTTTTCACACAGAGGGTGGAGCGTATATGGAATGAGCTGCCAGAGGATGTGAGTACAGTTACGATATTTAAAAGGCTTCTGGACGGGTACATGAATATGAAGGGTTTGGAGGGATGTGGACCAAGTGCTAGTCATAGAGTTATAGAGTCATAGAGATGTACAGCATGGAAACAGACCCTTCGGTCCAACCTGTCCATGCCGACCAGATATCCCAAACCAATCTAGTCCCACCTGCCAGCACCCGGCCCATATCCCTCCAAACCCTTCCTATTCATATACCCATCCAAATGCCTCTTAAGTGTTGCAATTGTACCAGTCTCCAACACATCCTCTGGCAGCTCATTCCATACACGTACCACTCTCTGCGTGAAAAAGTTGCCCCTTAGGTCTCTTTGATATCTTTCCCCTCTCACCCTAAATCTATGCCCTCTCGTTCTGGACTCCCCGATCCCAGGGAAAAGACTTTGTCTATTTACCCTATCCATGCCTCTCATAATTTTGTAAACCTCTATAAGGTCACCCCTCAGCCTCTGACGCTCCAGGGAAAACAGCCCCAGCCTGTTTAGTCTCTCCGTGTAGCTCAAATCCTCCAACCCAGGCAACATCCTTGTAAATCTTTTCTGAACCCTTTCAAGTCTCACAACATCTTTCTGATAGGAAGGAGACCAGAATTGCAAGCAATATTCCAACAATGGCCTAACCAATGTCCTGTACAGCCATAACATGACCTCCCAACTCCTGTACTCCATACTCTGACCAATAAAGGAAAGCATACCAAACGCCCTCTTCACTATCCTATCTACCTGTGACTCCACTTTCAAGGATCTATGAACCTGCACTACAAAGTCTCTTTGTTCAGCAGCACTCCCTAGGACCTTACCATTAAGTGTACAAGTCCTGCTAAGGTTTGCTTTCCCAAAATACAGCACCTCGCATTTATCTGAATTAAACTCCATCTGCCACTTCTCAGCCCATTGGCCCATCTGGTCCAGATCCTGTTGTAATCTGAAGTAACCCTCTTTGCTGTCCACTACACCTCCAATTTTGGTGTCATCTGCAAACTTACTAACTGTACCTCTTATGCTCACATCCAAATAATTTATGTAAATGACAAAAGGTAGAGGACCCAACACCAATTCTTGTGGCACTCCACTGGTCACAGGCCTCCAGTCTGAAAAACAACCCTCCACCACCACCCTCTGTCTTCTACCTTTGAGCCAGTTCTGTTCTAAATGGCTAGTTCTCCCTGTACTCCATGAGATCTAACCTTGCTAATTAGTCTCCCATGGGGAACCTTGTCAAACACCTTACTGAAGTCCATATCGATCACATCTACTGCTCTACTTGGTAATGCCATTGAATATTAAGTAAGGTGTTAGATTCATTGCAAATTATCATAGTAATGCCTGTTTGATTAGCTTCACATTGAGTAGTTTAATTGTTCACTCCCTCCACCAGTGGTGCATAAGCGTGTATCAACATGATGCATTGCAGTAATTCTGTAAAGCTCCTTCAACCACACTTCTCGCATGTTGCAGGCACATGGGTGTGCCATCACCTGTAAGTTTTCCAAATTACGAAGTTGCAGTTCATGATCCACCACACTGCCCTCATCAATCTTCTTCGTTACTTATTCAAAAACGCAATCAAGTTTGTGAGACATGAGTTCCCACGCACAAAGCCATGTTGACTATCCCTAATCAGTCCTTGCCTTTCCAAATACACGTACATCCTATCCCTCAGGTTCCCTCTAACAACTTGCCCACCACTGAGGTCAGGCTCACCGGTCTATTGTTCCCTGGCTTGTCTTTACCGGCCTTCTTAAACAGTGGCACCACTGTCAAGCTCCAGTCTTCTGTGACTATCGATGATATAAATATCTCAGCAAGAGGCCCAGCAATCACTTCTCTAGCTTCCCAGAGTTCTCGGTTACATCTGATCAGGTCCTGGGAATTTATCCACTTTTAATCGTTTCAAGACATCCAGCACTTCCTCTTCTGTAATCTGGACATTTTGCAAGATGTCACCATCTATTTCCCTACAGTCCAAATCTTCCATATCCTTTTCCACAGTAAATACTGATGCAAAATATTCATTTAGTATCTCCCCCATTTTCTGTGGCTCCACACAAAGGCCGCCTTGCTGATCTTTGAGGGGCCCTTTTCTCTCCATAGTTACGCTCTTGTCCTTAATATATTTGTAAAAACCCTTTGGATTCTCCTTAATTCTATTTGCCAAAGCTATCTCATGTCCCCTTTTTGCCCTCCTGATTTTCCTCTTAAGTATATCCTCCTACTTCCTTTATACTCTTCTAAGGATTCACTCGATCTATCCTGTCTATACCTGACATATGCTTCCTTCTTTTTCTTAACCAAACCCTCAATTTCTTTAGTCATCCAGCATTCCCTGTACCTACCAACCTTCCCTTTCACCCTGACAGGAATATACTTTCTCTGGATTCTTGTTATCTCATTTCTGAAGGCTTCCCATTTTCCAGCCGTCCCTTTACCTGCTAACATCTGCCTCCAATCAGCTCTGGAAATTTCTTGCCTCATACCGTCAAAATTGGCCTTTCTCCAATTTAGAACTTCAACTTTTAGATCTGGTCTATCCTTTTCCATCACTATTTTAAAATGAATAGAATTATGGTCGTTGGCCCCAAAGTGCTCCCCCACTGACACTTCAGTCACCTGCCTTATTTCCCAAGAGTAAGTCAAGTTTTGCACCTTCTCTAGTAGGTACATCCACATACTGAATCAGAAAATTATCTTGTACGCACTTAAGAAATTCCTCTCCATATAAACCTTTAACATTATGGCAGTCCCAGTCAATGTTTGGAATGTTAAAATCCCCTACCATAACTACCCTATTATTCTTACAGATAGCTGAGATCTCCTTATAAGTTTGTTTCTCAATTTCCCTCTGACTATTAGGGGGTTTATAATACAATCCCAATAAGGTGATCATCCCTTTCTTATTTCTCAGTTCCACCCAAATAACTTCCCGTGGATGTATTCCGGGAATATCCTCCCTCAGCACAGCTGTAATGCTATCCTTATCAAAAACACCACTCCCCCTCCTCTCTTGCCTCCCTTTCTATCCTTCCTGTACATTTTTATCCTGGAACATTAAGCTGCCAGTCCTGAGCCATGTTTCTGTAATTGCTATGATATCCCAGTCCCATGTTCCTAACCATGCCCTGAGTTCATCTGCCTTCCCTATTAGGCCCCTTGCATTGAAATAAATGCAGTTTAATTTATTAGTCCTACCTTGTCCCTGCCTGCCCTGATTGTTGACTCACTTCTGTTCTCAACTGTACCAGTCTCAGATTGATCTCTTTCCTCACTATCTCCCTGGCTCCCACCCCCCCACCTTACTAGTTTAAATCCTCCCAAGCAGTTCTCGCAAATTTCCCTGCCAGTATATTAGTCCCCTTCCAATTTAGGTGCAATCCATCTTCTTGTACAGGTCACTTCTACCCCAAAAGAGATTCCAATGATCCAAAAATGTGAATCCTTCTCTCATACACCAGCTACTCAGCCATGCATTCATCTGCTCTATCCTCCTATTCCTGCCCTCACTAGCTCGTAGCACTGGGAGTAATCCAGATATTACTACCCTTGAGGACCTCCTTTTTAAATTTCTGCCTAACTCTCTGTAATCTCCCTTCAGAATCTGAACCTTTTTCCTTCCTATATCGTTGGTTGCAATGTGGACAATAACCTCTTGCTGGCCCCTCTCCCCCGTGAGAACATTCTGCACCCTCTCGAGACATCCTTGATTCTGGGGCACCAGGGAAACAACACACTATTCTGCTTTTTCTCTGCTGGCCACAGAAACGTCTGTCTGTACCTCGGATGCAGAATCCCCTAACACAATTGACCTCTTGGAAGTTGACGTACCCCTCGTTGCATTAGAGCCAGTCTCAAAACCAGAAACTTGGCTGTTCGTGCTACGTTCCCCCGAGAATCCATCACCCCCTACATTTTCCAAAACAGCATACCTGTTTGAAATGGGTATATCCACAAAAGAGCTGAAAATGTGTTGCTGGAAAAGCACAGCAGGTCAGGCAGCATCCAGGGAACAGGAGAATCGACGTTTCGGGCATGAGCCCTTCTTCAGCCCTTATGCCCGAAACGTCGATTCTCCTGTTCCCTGGATGCTGCCTGACCTGCTGCGCTTTTCCAGCAACACATTTTCAGCTCTGATCTTCAGCATCTGCAGACCTCACTTTCTCCTCAAAGATATCCACAAAAGACTCCTGCCCTAGGTGCCGACCTCTCTTACCCTTCCTGGAGTTAACCCATCTATGTGACTGTATCTGAGACTTTCCCCTCTTCCTATAACTGCCATCCATCACATACTGTTGCTGTTGCAAATTCCTCATCGCTTCAATCTGTCTCTCCAACCAATCCACTTGATCTGATAAGATTCACATCCAACAGCATTTATGGCAGATATAATCCGCAGTAACCCTTAAACTCTCTTTAAACTCCCACATCTGACAAGAAGTACAGATCACTGCAAAGGCCATTTTTGATCCTTCACAATCTACAAACCCATAAAATAACACCGTCTTATTCCTCTACAAAACACTGCACCTGGTTAAATTAATAGTTATGGCTTATATTTTCAAGAGACTTATCTCCAAAAACATATAATCAAGAAAGAACCCACTGTACTCACGAATACAGCCTTCTCTTGGACAGACTTAAAACAACTTATCTGATTCTGTGTTGTGAACTTCGCCCAAACCGGTTCCTCCAAAATTAGTTGTGAAATTCACTGTTTGTTAATTTTCCCAGATGCACTCCGATGACCAGTGATACATGAATTCAAAAACAGCAAAGGCAGTAACTGTGCAGTTTCTCTCTCTCTCTCTCTCTCTCTCTCAATGAGGCTCGGTGAGTTTGGGATGTCTGGTCTGCAGTAAGATAGTTGGGTCTGTTTCCATGCTTTATGACTCTAAGTTTCTATATGTAGATTAAACTTTTGCAAGATTATTGCAGTACCTTTCTTACTAGTTTTCAATATTTATTGATTTATCCTCTGTCCTACAATGTAGCTACTGTCAGGTGGGACATAAACCACTGCCAGTAATTAATTACTTCCTTTTCTATTTCTTCCCTCCACCCAAACTGTTTCCAATGATTAGAATTAGAAATAGAATTAGCTTTATTGTCACAAGTAGGTGAAAAGTTGACAAGTCAGCACTTATGGCAACATCTTTTGCTACAAATATACCTAGGTACAGATTCTTATGCATAAATCCTTAGAAAAAATTAGAAAAATAAAAAAATAAACTGTCCAGCATTACAGATCTTCACACCATCTTAGGTACAAAAATAGAAAATTGTAGGAAAAAGTAAAAAAACAAAGAAATAAAAAGTTCAGAATAATAGTTCTTCCAACCCAGTCCATGCCAGCACCTAGCCTCCCCATCACACCTGGCCTCACCTTGAGGCTCTCAAGGCCAGGATTCTGTGCTGAGGCCAGGAGCCTACACTGAGGATGGGATTTCACTCTGGATTCACCTTGAGGCTGGGTGTCCGTGCTAAGACCGGGAGTTCATGCTGAGGCTAGAAGTCCATGTTGAGGCCAGGAGTCTGTGCTGGCTTCTTCTTGAGGCTGGAAGTCTGTGCAGAAGCTGGGAGTCCATGCTGAGGCCGGAAGTTCGTACTGAGAGTAGACGTCTGTGCTGAGGCCAGGAGTCGATGCTGAGGCCAGAAGTCCATTTGAGGCCGGGAGTCTGTGCTGGCTTCTTCTTGAGGCTGGAAGTCCTTGCTGAGGCCGGAAGTCCGTGCTGAGGCCAGGAGTTCATGCTGAGGCTAGTAGTCCACGTTGAGGCCGGGAGTCTGTGCTGGCTTCTTCTTGAGGCTGGAAGTCTGTGCTGAGGCTGAGAGTCCGTGCTGAGGCCAGAAGTCCGTATTGAGTGTAGGAATCTGTGCTGAGACCAAGAGTCTATGCTGAGGCCGGGAGTCCATGTTGAGGCTGGGAGTCTGTGCTGAGGCCAGGAGTCTGTGCTGGCTTCAACTTGAAACTCTTGAGGCTGGAAGTCTGTGCTGAGGCTGGGAGTCCATGCTGATATCAGAACTTTCAGAACATGATTAAGGCCTTAAGTCCTATGAATGATTTTAATACCTGTTTTGGTTCCACCAGATACACATGGGGCTTCTCCTTCACAAACTAGTGTAAGACCATACTTCAAACCCTCGGGATTTAAATTTGTACCAGCAAGTAACACTTTTGGTCCCTCATAGTCCCTCACTGACATTTGACCCCCACCTTCCAGCAAGTTGCTGATTTATATTGACTGATTAAATGCAGTTAAGGAATGGATTGAAAATTTGCCCAAATTGCTGAGGTTGAGACAATTTGGGATAAACTGACCCTGAAATATCCATTGATAAAGGTATCTGAGGCATGCTAAACTATTGTTAAAAGTATGGTGAGGCATATGTCAGATATACATTTTGGATAAAATAAAAATAAATGAGTATTTAGTTTGTCTTCCTCCTTGCAGCTGCAGGAGTGATAAAAGCAACAATACTGGTGCTTACCAATAAGTCAACATTTCTGGTCTGGTTGTCAGCAAACAACCTGTACAAGCTGATAATTCCATTTGGTTGGGTAGGAGGAGTGAATTTTCCTGCTGCTCAGCTTAAGTCCACTGAAATAAAGCTGGCAGGAGACAGGCTTTCAGGCGGGGCTTGCTCTGTTCCAGAACGAGTTCATCCACTCGATGTTTATGTTCCAGAATTCACTGAACATACCTGAAGGTTAAAGAAAGATTATAGTAAAAAGAACACAAACTCTATTAAATAGTCATGCTTTAATCAGGAATCAATTTATTACATGAGAGAAGGTCTACAGGGCAAAATTGGACCTTGCTTCACTAATTGTTATAGTACATAGCCAACTACATTGGAAATGTTATCCTATATGACCCCACCATAATGATAACAAACTCCACAAGTCACAGCATTCTTCTTCTGTTACCTTTTACTTTCAATTTTTTTATCTTTTTATTTTTTTCATATTTTTATTGCAATGTTTTAAAGCACAAAATTGAGAAATGATCTGGGTTTAGAGGTTCAAAAAATATAGAATCAGTTTGGTAAAGACACCAGTCCTCTGACCAACCGGTGGATCCTTTCATCTTGCCTCAATATTCTCCTTATACCTGTTTGCCTTCATTAGGTGTCTAATGGTCTTTTCATTGAGAAAGGGCAGTGTGACAGGAGCTATTTTAATTTCTTCATTTATTTGAACCTGTCTCTCTCTGAACTCATTCTTTCAGGTCAAATCTTGACATTGTTACCAAACCTACTGAAAAGGGTGGTGCTGTTGTTATACAGCAAACTGACCTCTACCTTGCAAATGCCAACTGAATGCCAACTTGAGCTGAATGCGAACTCTCAGATATTTCTTTGTACCTCCTCCTGGATGATAACATCAATACCAAATATCAAGCCATTATTTCCAGGAATTTCACTGACATTAGTTCATTCCCAATGCTTCCCACCTCATAGCCTAACAACCCACTTCTACCTCCTTCTCAAAATTCACAAACAGGACATTGTTTCAGCATGATCCTGCCCCATTGAACTTATTTGTTCCTGTATTAATTCTATTTTATCTTCCTGATTCAGTCTCTTTCCAACTGCATTCACAACTCTTTTGATTCCAAGCTTCTTACAATTAAGTCCAAACCATTAATATACACCACAAATAGTAATGGCCTTAACAGCAAACTCTGTGGACCTCCACTGAAATTAGATTTCCAGACACAGAAACATCCTTCTATCATCACCTTCAACTTCCAACCTTCTAATCAATTTGGGACACAATATGCGTCTTTGCCTTGGATCTCATTGATCTTACTTTGGTCTTGCTTTCTCAACCAGTCAGTCACAGAACACCTCATCTAAAGATCCTGTGGACCACATCAAATGCATCACCATCGTCAAGACTCCTGTTACCTCCTCAAAAAATTTGATCCAATTTGTCAAACACAGCGTTCCCTTAACAAATGAATGATAACAAATTAATCAGTGTCTCTCCATGTGCAGATATATTCTGTCCCTCAGAGTTCCTTCGAATAACTTTCTCATCACCTGAGTTTAGGTTGATTGACCTATAATTTTCTGGTTTGTCCCTTTCTCACTTTTTTTAGTAATGGGATACCGTTAGTCATCCCCCAATCCTCTGGGACGTCAACTGTTACCAGAGAAGTTTTAAAAATTATTGCCAGGAACTCTGATATCTCTTCCCTTGCCTCCCTGAACACCCATGCATCTCATTTGGCCCTTCAGATTTATTTGCTTTTAAGACAGCTAAACCACTAGCATCTCCTTGTGCCCTATCTTAATTTCTTCTAATATAGCATTGTCCTTCACCCAGATGTTTATAGCTGCGTGATCCTTTTCTATTGTGAAGACTGAAGCAAAGTGTTCATTGGGGAGTGTGTCCTCTCCTTTGGTGTCCACATACACAGATTTTCTCTCTGGTCCCTAATGGACCCTGCTCTTTTCCGAGTTATTCTCTTGTTCTTTATATATTTTGAGATTAAAACCCTTTGGATTTCCCTGGAGTCTACCTGTTAATGCTTCCTCATGCATTGCTTTGCTTCCCTAATTTCCTTTTTTCCTGTACCTTTTATAATCCACTTTGAGCCCTTGTTATCTGTCATAAGCTTCTATTTGTTTTAATAATCTTCACTTTAATGTCCCTTTATGCCTATGGTTGGTCACACCTGTCATGATTCAAAAAGGACAAGGGGCTGCAGTGTTTAAAACAACAATAGCTTTTGTTAAGGAGGTGCCTACCCTACAAGACACCATGCTGGACTAAACTGGTTTCCTCCAAAATGGCTGATATCATCATCACATCATGTGAGCAGATTCTTAATGACAGTCCAATATATTCGCCATTTTTTCCTTCTTTTCTTCTCTTTTCTGCAGTTTTTTTGCCCCCACCCACCAACTTTAAAGTTTTAAAATTTACCCAGAGGGAATGGAGAATGGAGGCAAGTCTGAGTCCAACCTGGCATGGGAGATGAATCAGAGAGCATGCTGCACAGGAGGCGAGTTGCAGAACAGAGCCCAGAGTGGGAGGCAGTCCAGGCCCAGCCTTGGAGTTGAATCCAGGAGGTGAGTCCAAGCCAGAGGCTAGCGCATGGAGGCAGCAAGGCCTCGTGTTCTGAAGCCCGGTGGACATGGACCCAGAAAAAAGGACAATAATTTGAGTACTTTTGAAAATACTTCTATATTCTTATTCTGGTCTTTGAGTAGGTCAAGTACTTTTTAAAACTTTGTATTCCTATGCTGAACTTTTTTTTTCTACGCTTTCAGTTCTGTAACAAACACTTAAAGTATCTGTACCTAGGTACCCAGTATTCAAGATGGCACCAAAGCATTGACATTAAAAACCTCTTATTGCATTCATTTGCGTGCATGTGACAATAAAGGCTATTGTATTGTATTCTATTCTACTCAGTTGCATAAATACACAACACCACCTTATGACTTTATGAGGACATATTCGTTTTCTTCTCTCACTATTTTCTCCTTAAATACCTTTCATTGCTCAGATTCTGTTTTTTCTACATTTACTGGATTATAAGGTGGTTCAGAAATAACCATATCAACCAAATTAATACAGAAGGAACTGTATAATAATTACCTCCCTTTTTTTGCCCAACAAATTGAGATTCTTTACTCCCAAGCTGTGGGGATAATGCATTGGTTGCATTAAAACACAGCTGTTGAGACGGAGTGGGAGATCAATTGATTTCACTATGGTAAGTTGAAGAGGAAACTTTAGAAACAAGATCATAACCGTGTGGCATTTCATTTTATTTTAAAATGGGGCAGTGGATTACCTTATATTCCTTATAAAAAAATGTTACTTCTGCCCAGCAGGCCAACTTTTTATTTTGTAATAAACTATGATCATTCTCTTAAACATTTTAGATTGGGGAGGAATTGTTTCCATTTCAAGCATGACTTATGATTGATCATGTTACTGGGCTGCGTTGTAGAACAGAGCGACTTAGGGGTTCAGGTGCGTAGTTATTTGAAATTTACGTTACATATAGACAGGGTGGTTAAGAAGGTATTTAGCACGCTTGCCTTCATTGCTCAGACCATTGAGTATAGAAATTGGGCTGTCATGTGGAGTTTGTACAGGACATTGGTGAGGCCTTTTGTAGAGTACTGTGTACAGTTCTGGTTGCGCTGCTACAGGAAGGATATTATTAAATTGGAGAAGGTGCAGATATGGAAGATTTGAGTTATAAAGATAGGCTGGGTTGTTTTTCACTGGAGCGTAGGAGTTTGAGGGATAACCTTTTATAAAATCATGACGGACGTAGATAAAATGAATAGCAAGGGTCTATTCCCAGGAGTAGGGGAGTTCAAAACTAGATGGCATATTTTCATGTGAGAGGAGAAAGATTTAAAAAGGACAGGAAGGGTGATTTTGTTTTATACAGAAAGTTGTTCGTATGTGGAATGAGCTCCAGAGGATGTGGTGGATGTAGGTACAGTTATAGCATTTAAAAGGCATTTGGATAAGTACATGAATAGGAAAGATTTGGAGGGATATGGGCCAAATGCAGACAAGTGAGATTAGTTAGGTTTGGGAACATGGTTGGCCTGGACTTGTTGGATTGAAGAGTCTGTTTCCATGCTGTAAGACACTATGACCCTATGACTCTAGTGCTTCTAGTTGACCTGGGCCAAATTGTATTACGTATAAGTAAAATTAGTCTTTTCTTAGTTTAGAACTTTTATTCCCTGCTCATCCTTATGCTTTTCCATAAATATCCAAAATCCAACTGAATATGGTCACTATTTTCTAAATACTCCCTTACTGTTACGCCTTCATTGAAGAGACAGGTAGCATTGAGGAGGTGGAAGGCTGCAAAAGGACCTGGATGGGCTAGTAGTGTGGGCAAAGAAGTGGCAGATGGAAAGTGTGAGAAATGCACTTTGGTAGGAGAAATAGAGGTGTAGATTATTTTCTAAATGAGGAAAGGCTTCAGAAATCGGAAACACAAGGGACTTGAGAGTCCTAGTTCAGGATTCTCTTAAGATTAAAATGTAGGTTCAGTTAGCAATTAGAAAAGCAAATATAATGTCACCATTCACTTCAAGAGTGCTAGAATACAAGAGCAGGGACATACTGCTGCGGTTGTATAAGACTTTGGTCGGACTACACTTGGAATATTCTGAGCAGTTTTGGGCCTATATCTAAGGAGGGATGTGTTAGCTTTGGAAGAGGTCCGGAGGATATTTACCCCCAGGAATGAAAGACTTATTATATGAGAAGTGGTTGAGGACTCTGAGTCTGTATTTGATAGAGTTTAGAAGGATGACAGAGATCACATTGAAACTTGCTGAATACTGAGAGGCCTGGATAGCATGGCCAAGGTGTTTCCACTAATAGGAAAGATCATGGCCCAAGCCTCAGAGTGAAGAGATAAGCCTTTAGAACTGAGAGGAACAGACATTCCTTTAGCCAGAGCATGGTGAATCTGTGAAACTCATTTCTGCAAAAGACTGTGAATACCAAGTCATTGAGTTTCTGAATATTGAAATGGATCTTGTCTTGTTGGACTTTCCAAGAACTGGCTAAAAAAAGTTCCCTGGTTGCAAATTAAGCATTTTATTCTCATCCTACCTTACACATGTAGTCACAGACTCATAGAGATGTACAGCACGGAAACAAACTCTTCAGTTCAACTTGTCCACACTGACTAGATATCCTAAATTAATCCAGTCCCATTTTCCAGCACTTGGCCCATATTCTTTGAAACACTTCCTATTCATATATCCACCCAGATGCCTTTTAAATGTTAAAGTTGTACCAGCTTCCACCACTTCCTCTGGCAGCTCATTCTATACACGCATCACCCTCTGCGTGAAAGAGCTGCCCCTTAGCTCCCTCTTAAAGCTTTCTCCTCTTACTTTAAACCTATGCCCTCTAGTTTTAGACTCCCCTAACCTGGGGAAATGACCTTGACTATTCCCTATCCATGCCCTTCATGATTTTATAAATCTCTGTAAGGTCACCCCTTAGCCTCCAATGCTCCAAGGAAAATAGCCCCAGTCTATTCAGCCTCTCCCTATGGCTCAAGCCCTCCAATTCTGGCAACATCCTTGTAAGTCTTTTCTGAACCCCTTCTGTCCCAGTTAATATTTGGGAAGTTAAAATCTGAGATTTCTCTGAAATTTGATTACATAATTTATCTTTTCCTGACTGTTTGGGAGCATGTGGTCCACACTTAACAGCGTTTTTGTCCCTTTTGTGCTTTTTACCTCGACACATAAAACTTCATTTGATGATCCTTCCAAACATCATCCCTCCTGTCTGCTCTAACTGGTTCCTTGATCAACATTACAGCCCTCCCTTCTTCTTCTATTGCCTTCTCTATCTCACCTAGATAACCCATGACTTGGATTATTGAGCTCCTGATCCTGCCCATCCTTTAGCCCATCTCAGTCATAGTTTATAATATCCATTGTAAATCCACCAAAACCCACAGCTATCACAACAACCTCAGACCCTTCTCACTATAAAGAGTCCAATCCATTCTCCCAGTTTCTTTGTTTCCATTATATTTGTTCTGATTATTTTAGCTTCCACAGCAGCAAACCTTTGACCAAAGATTCATCCCAGCAGTGGTTGACAAAGCCTTTAATATTGTCTGATCCATTTACTACTGGTCTGTACTCAGTCTTCCCTTCCTTCTCTTCCCGCACTGTGATAAAGCTTTCTCTGTCTTCACTTTCTACCCCACCAGCTTCTATATTCAGAAGATCATTGTCTACCATTTCTGCCACTGAGCTTGATGCCACTGCCAAACACTTCTCCTCCTCCTCCCCTTCTGAAAGAACTGTTCCCTCCAAGACATCCTGATTCATTCGAGGAGAAAGTGAGGTCTGCAGATGCTGGAGATCAAAGTTGAAACTTTATTGCTGGAACAGCACAGCAGGTCAGGCAGCATCCAGGGAACAGGAGATTCGACGTTTCGGGCACAGGCCCTTCTTCAATCCTGATTCATTCGTCAATCACCCTCAACAATTTGGCACATCCACCCATATAACAACTGAAGTTGTAACACCTTAGCATCCAAGGCCTCTGTACTGCTTCCAGGTGAAGGAACAATCTACAGTTACTTATTTCAATTTGGTGAACTGTATTTGCTGCTCACAAAGGCTCTCCTTTATTTTTGGGGGATGAAACATAGATTGGGTAACCACTTCACAGAAGCTATCCCTCCAGTTGCTTGCCATTTTAATTCACCACCTTGCTCTCGGCTCACATTTCTATCATTGAATTGCTGTTAAGCTCAACACAAACTTGAAGGTCAACACATTGTCTTTCAATTTGATAGTTTACAGCCTTTTGGACTCAACTAAGTTCATCAATATGACTGCCATGTGTTGGTCTTAAATCTTATTTCGCATGTTTTTGCTATGGATGTAGCCATTCATTGTTCTTCCATTCACATTCACTACAGACAAACATTATCACTCCCTTTTGTTCAATTGCCATTAAATCTTTTCTACCTTATTCCACCCCTTAACTTTTGTGCAGCCCCCTCCACTTTCATAGGCATAAAACCCATCACATTATCATCTTACGTCTGTTCTAAGGCATAGAGTCAGAGATGTACAGCATGGAAACAAACCCTTCGCTCCAACTCGTCCATGCCGACCAGATATCCCAACTCAATCTAGTCCCAACTGCCAGCACCCGGACCATATCCCTCCAAACCCTTCCTATTCATAAACTCATCTAGGTGCCTTTTAAATGTTATGATTTGGAGATGGTGGTGTTGGACTGGGGTGTACAAAGTTAAAAATCACACAACACCAGGTTATAGTCCAACAGGTTTAATTGGATGCACTAGCTTTTGGAGCACCGCTCCGACATCAGGTGATTGTGGCTGATCACCTGATGAAGGAGCGGCACTCCGAAGGCTATTGTGCTCCCAATTGAACCTGTTGGACTATAACCTGGTGTTGTGTGATTTTTACCTTTTAAATGTTGCAAATGTACCAGCCTCCACCACTTCCTCTGGCAGCTCATTCCATACGCGTACCATCCTCTGTGTGAAAACATTGTCCCTTAGTCTCTTTTATATCTTTCCCCTCTCCCACTAAACCTATGCCCTCTAATTCTGGACTTCCCCACCCCAGGGAAAAGACTGTTTATTTATCCTATCCATGCCCCTCATAATTTTGTAAATCACTATAAGGTCACCCCTCAGCCTCTGACGCTCCAGGGAAAACAGCCCAGCCTCTTCAGCCTCTCCCTATAGCTCAAATTCTCCAACCCAGGCAACATCTTTGTAAATCTTTTCTGAACACTTTCAAGTTTCACAACATCTTTCCGATAGGAAGGAGACCAGAATTGCACGCAATATTCCAAAAGTGGCCTACCAATGTCCTGTACAGCCACAACATGACCTCCCAACTCCTGTACTCAATAACCTGACTGATAATGGAAAGCATACCAAATGCCTTCTTCACAATCCTATCTACCTGCAAATCCACTTTCAAGGATCTATGAACCTGCACTCCAAGGTCTCTTTGTTCAGCAACAGTCCCTAGGACCTTACCATTAAGTGTATAAGTCCTGCTAAGATTTGCTTTCTCAAAATGCAGCACTTCACATTTATCTGAATTAAACTCCATCCATCTGATCAAGAACCTGTTGTAATCGGAGGTAACCTTCTTCGTTGTCCACTACACCTCCAATTTTGGTGTCATCTGCAAACTTACTAACTATACCTCCTATGTTCACATCCAAATCATTTATGTAAATGACAAAAAGTAGTGGACTCAGCACCGATCCTTGTGGCACTCCACTGGTCACAGGCCTCCAGTCTGAAAAACAACCCTCCACCACCACCCTCTGTCTTCTACCTTTGAGCCAGTTCTGTTCCAAATGGCTAGTTCTCCCTGTATTCCATGAGATCTAACCTTGCTAACCAGTCTCCTATAGGGAACCTTATTGAACGCCTTACTGAAGTCCATATAGATTACATCCACTGTTCTGCTCTCATCAAATCTCTTTGTTACTTCTTCAAAAACTCAATCAAGTTTGTGAGACGTGATTTCCCATGCACAAAGCCATGTTGACTATCCCAAGTCAGTCCTTGCCTTTCCAAATACAGGTACATCCTGGTATGCGGTACGGTGGTACAGTGGTTAGCACTGCTGCCTCACAGCGCCAGAGACCCAGGTTCAATTCCCACCTCAGGTGACTGACTGTGTGGAGTTTGCACATTCTCCCCGTGTCTGCGTGGGTTTCCTCTGGGTGCTCCGGTTTCCTCCCACGGTCCAAAAATGTGCAGGTTAGGTGAATTGACCATGCTAAATTGCCCGTAGTGTTAGGTGCGAGAGTAAATGTAGGGAAATGGGTCTGGGTGGGTGCGCTTCGGCGGGTCGGTGTGGACTTGTTGGGCCGAAGGGCCTGTTTCCACACTCTAAGTAATCCTGTCCCTCAGGATTTTCCCCATCACTGACATCCGGCTCACTGGTCTATAGTTCCCTGGCTTGTCCTTACCATCCTTCTTAAACATTGGCACCACTTTAGCCAACTTCCAGTCTTCCAGCACCTCACCTGTGACTGTCGATGATAAAAATATCTCAGCAAGGGCCCCAGCAATCACTTCCTTTGCTT
This sequence comes from Chiloscyllium plagiosum, assembly GCF_037043375.1. Lineage (NCBI taxonomy): Eukaryota > Metazoa > Chordata > Chondrichthyes > Orectolobiformes > Hemiscylliidae > Chiloscyllium > Chiloscyllium plagiosum. The sequence continues at coordinate 49,633,415 of NW_028270148.1, read as the reverse complement.
CCCACAGAGTCCTAGTGTACACCTGATCAGGTCCTGGGGATTTATCCACTTTTATATGTTTCAAGACATCCAGCACTTCCTCCTCTGTAATATGCACATTTTTTAAGATGTCACTGTCTATTTCCCTACATTCTATATCTTCCATGTCCTTTTCCACAGTAAATACTGATGCAAAATACTCGTTTAATATCTACCCCATCTCTTGCGGCTCCACACAAAGGCCGCCTTGCTGATTTTTGAGGGACCCTATTCTCTCCCTAGTTACCCTTTTGTCCTTAATGTATTTGCAAAAACCCTTTGGATTCTCCTTAACTCTATTTGCCAAAACTGTCTCATGTCCCCTTTTTGCCCTCCTGATTTTCCTCTTAAGTATACTCCTACTGCCTTTACACTCTTCTAAGGATTCACTTGATCTATCCTGTCTATATCTCCCATATGCTTGCTTTTTATTCTTAACCAAACCCTCAATTTCTTTACCCATCCAGCATTCCCTATACCTACCAGCCTTTCCTTTCACCCTGACAGGAATATTCTGTCTCTGGACTCTCGTTAGCTCATTTCTGAAGGCTTCCCATTTTCCAGCCGTCCCTTTACCTGCAAACATTTGCCCCCAATCAGCTTTTGAAAGTTCTTGCATAATACCATCATAAATAGCCTTCCTCCAATTTAGAACTTCAACTTTTAGATCTGATCTATTCTTTTCCATCACTATTTTAAAACTAATAGAATTATGGTTATGGCATTCCATTGTTCCGTGTTTGATTATGTGAGTCTGTTTACTGTTGTTGCTCACTGTTTTTGCTTGCTGCAACCTGGATGTAGACTCATAGTAGGAAAGGGATGAGGTTCTGCAGAGAGAATACAGGTATAGGAAACTAGATAGGTGTTTAAAATGTAGGTCCGAGGGTAGTAATATCTGGACTACTACTAAATCAGTGCCACGTGCTATTGTGAATAAAAATACGAATTCAACTCAAACTGTTCCTCTCTCCAAGGACCTGTTGAGTCTTTCCAGCACTTACTGCTTTTATTTCAGACTTAGTATTATTTTGCTTTTTTATTTTATGCACAGGAAGCAAGCCCAACATTTCATTCCTCAAGTGCTCCTTCGCTGCCTCAAGGACCGGCCTTAGGTTAGTGCAGAGCCAATACAATATTAAAATGAGGTTGCTTTGACTAATCAAACCAATTTCTGAAATGTATTTATGCTAGTTAATGTTTGGATCTGTTTGATAAGTTATACGTAAACAGATTGGATGCTGCCATCACGTGCTAGTTAAGGGAACTTCCAACTTCATCAAAGCGCACCCTCTGCAGAATGATTTTAAGTCGCTCTGGAGGTTGTTAGACCAGCATTTGATTGTTTTAGCTGGAGGAATATTTCTTTAAAATGTCTTTTCGCTACATTCTGAACATGTAGTATTGTTCTGTCATTATAGTTTGATGCAGTTGCTGCTGTCACTGGAGTTCTGCTGAGTTTATCATTTGATCTAGAGAATGAGGATTAGTTACCCCAGCGAGGGTAAGTCATACGAACATATGAATTAGGAGCACGTGTTGACCATTTGACTTCTCAACCCTAATCCATCGCCATTCAATCCAGCAATGACTGGAAGAAGAAAGTTGCAGGAGAGAATTAGGGCAACCCAACATGCTTTCTGTCTTCGGGAACCAACTGCTATGTCTCAACCACACAGAGGAGTAATGCATCCGGCACCCTCTTTTCATAAGTGAAGCAAACACAGAACTGTTCCACTCATTGCATAGTCAATTGAAGCTCCACACTAGAGTACAGATAGCCCTAAATTGTAGATCTCTAAGTCACTGTAGCCCTGATTTTCAGTGGGAAAGGATCATTTCAGTCTGCAACAAATTACTTAGATGACATAACATGGTTTGTAATCTGCAGCATCAGGGACATCCTCAAGTTTTGGTACTCCAGGAAAATTGATTCCAACTCTTTCTCCATGGAGTAAGAGTGCAAGGAATAATTGATTGAGTACAAATGACTCTGCATGGTATGTCCCAGGATCCATGCATGTGAATAGGAAGGTATTCTGCTCCTCAATTAGATCCACTTTTCTGATCATAGTCATTTCAACTTTTCCAGTGCCAACCATCAAGACATTCTTTCTATCTACTGCCTGTCTAGTGTTAGGCTACTTGCTGGGTGACAGATTTTACATATGCATTCCCTAAGTTTTCTTTTCACGTGTCATAAAACAGCTATATAGGCCACGTTTGGAATAGTGCATACAATTCCAGTAGCCCTTCTATAGGAAGGGTGTTGCTAAACATGAAAGGGTGCAGAAAAGACTTTCAAGGATGTTGCCAGGACTGGAGGGTTATAGGGAGAGGCTGATTAAGCTGGGACTTTAATTCCTGGAGTGTCGGAGATTTTGGGGTGACCTATAGAGATTTATAAAATCATGAAGGGCGTGAATAGAGTGAATTGCAAAGGTCTTTTTCCGAGGGTAGAGGAGTCCAAAACTACAGGGCATAAGTTGAAGATGAGAGGTAGCTTTCTCACACAGAGAGTGTTACGTGTATGGAATGAGCTGCCAGAAGAAGTGGTGGAGGCTGATACAATTACAACATTTAAAGGGCATCTGGATTTGTATACGAACAGGAAGGATTTAGAGGGATATGGGCCAAATGCTGACAAATGAGACTAGGTCAGATTGGGATATCTGGTTGACATGGATGAGTTGATCTGAAGGGTCTGTTTCTGTGCTGAATGACTCTATGACTCTGTGTGGTTTCTTTAAGTGTGTGGACCCTTTTAATGCATTTTTTGGAAAACAATGCAGTACCAGGTATCAGGGTGTCTGGGCACCATCTTAATTTTTAGCCATTCTGCTGCACTTCTGCAACACATAGAGCTGTAGATCTATGGAGTTCAAGGTGCTCAATGACCATACTCTATCTTGACAGATATTTTCATATTTTATACTAACATGATAATCCCTTTTATCAAATATTTAATTTCTTTAAAAACACTGTGTCTTGTTCTATGCTAAGTAACTGTTACAAACAGGTTGCCATCGACAGTGACAGGTTTCTGTATGCATTCAGAATTTTCATAAACAGAAATGTGACAAATAAGAAAATGAATAGCCACTGGTATTCAATTATTTCAACAAAAAGCAGTACATTCAAATGATAGTAACCACAGCAGAATGAATACTAATTTAGTAGGGTCATGAGATTAATACATGGAGATGTTAATTTAATGCAGACTTACACTGTGGTCTATCAGCTGGCAGTAAGATGTTGCACTGTGATCTATGTGCTGATCTAATACACACACAGCTCGAGTTTTACTCTACCAAATAGATGTGTGTTAGGTTTATCACTTTGGTTTAATAGAACAATGTGATTTATGGCACCAATGGATCTTTAACAATTGGCAGATGTTTAACAAGGAGCATTGGGTTTCTAGTCTATCCTGTCAGTTCATCAATTTGATTAAAGTTTAGTCGTACAATTCTCCTATTAAAGTGCAATAAATTAGGTTTAACTATTAATTAAATGAAATTATTCTGGAATTCTTTATTATTTTCTGTTAAATTCCTTAAATCTGAGGAATTTGCATTAGCTCATATCTAAAGAAGTGACAATGAATGAATTCGACCTAATGAGAAAGTGCCGTAAAATTAGAAAGAGATTATAATTTAATTAAATAGTGAAGAGTGTAAGACCAAAACTTGATATTTTGCTGTCTTGTGAAAGCAGCAATTTGACTGTTATAGTACTACTTTATGTATATTACATAAAACTAAGGTAGGTTATTTGAGGGAATAGTAAAATCATTAAAAGAAGGAAATGGTAGTCAATTGTAAAACTGGCAATGAGCAAGATTCCTCAACCTTGACTCATACCTATAATAAACACAAAAAATAATCAATTATTCTGCATTTCCCTTCATGGTCTCATCAATTGACTTTGATTGAATGGAATCAATTTCCCTTCATGTAGCACCTTGAGTCTGTTAGTCTTAAACCTTAAGACACCCTTACCTATTTCTAGGGGTACAATATGGAGGAAAAGTCCTCATGTCAGGCACCTGCCCCTTTTGTATTTAAAAGACTGCCAACTGTGGCCTGAGTTGGGTGGTTGCAGCTGCTCCACTGTGTTTGAAGTACAAATTCATTTAATTTAAAGGACCCTGAAAAGATACTGTTGACTGTAGCCATATTTACACTTTTTCCATTATTCACTGACCAAGTGCAGACTATCCTCATTAAAACAATTCCATGACTTCAAATACCTACAAGTTTAAAGAGACATCTGTCAAAAGGTGCAGAGATCGATTTTCAGTCATCGTATGATGAACAGTTTTTGAATTACTTATTGCAATAGAGACACTGACAAAGTTTTTTTTTAGGAAAGTTGGGAAACTCTTTTACCTCAAAACCCTTTAATTAACAGAAGAACAGTCTTCTATGGCATATTTTTATACATGTTCATGAAGAAAGAAGAGAGTGAAGCAGAAGCCTGTTTAAATGTCAAGGAATGGGAGTGTCATTGGAGAAGGCTGGTTCTATTTGAATTAGGGGTGACAACTGCAACTCAATGAGATACATTCGCAACCTAATATCCACCTGAATGTTGGATCATACTGCAAGGAGAACTGTGGCTGCAACAAGAACAACATGTCACGACATTGCCCATTGTTTGCTAAGTCAGGAGATGGCCTTCCCTACAACCAGGAGCTCATAGATTGTTGTGTTACCTACACAATAGATGAAAACAAAATCCAGGTATAAATTAAAAGCTTTAGAAAAAGATGATGTGGATGTGGCTGAGGCACAACAATCGCCAGGATGGACCTCATCTCCTTTGTAGTTTTCTGTACAGGTGGTTCTTCTATATTGCGATGGTTGTGTTCTTGTGCAACTGCAACATTATAGAAAAATGGTGCTTTGGAAACAGCGTTTAAAGTGTTGGTGATGTAATTGTGTTACAGCCAACACACGTTTGAAACGTTTGTGCTTTAGAAACAACACCCCCAATTCGTCAATCGCATTACAGCGAATTCGCATTAACAAAACACATATTATAGCAGAACAATCTGTATGTCAATCTGTATGACACATACCACAGAATTGTTGTTCAGTCAGATATCATGGCATTTATTGACAACACTATCTGTATATGTGGCTACAACATCACAGACTTACCCACATAAGTCTGCATCTTACAGTTTTTTGGCTAATTCAAGTTGTGTTGATTTTGTTGGAGAGATTTTCACCATGAGGTTGAGTGCATTTTCTTGCCTAATCTTATCAATCTCATTGTATTGATTTCTGTTCCCTCCCTGATGGTAGGTATCACATCCAATTTCTGCCCCATCTTACCACAATCTCTGTTTCACTCACTGATTATCCTGGAACTGACCAAAATCCCTGATCCAAGCACCATCTTTAAAATTCCGGCAAGCCCTGTCAGTCTGGAGTTGCCCTGCATGTTTCCTGATAGTGGCCCTGGACATAACAGATGGGAAGTCAGTGCCTTGATTTGTGGGCAGAATCCTTGAGCTGGATTGGCTGGTGCATAGTTGGGACATCCCTCAGTCCACAGGACTGACAATCGAGACCACAACACCAGACTACACCTGGTGTGAGATTGCCACCAGTGTAAAATTAATCTCAGGCTCTGGAGAAACAGCCAGCACTGTAGAAAGGCTGATTACTTTCCCCACTCCACCATCTTCTCTCTGATTCCTCACCCTTACTCTATCACTGTACCCATCTCCCACCAAGGCTCATGATCTACCATTCTCATTATTTCCATCAACATCTGCCCCACATGTTCTCATTCAGTCCGACTCCAACACCATTAACCTTCCATGGCCTCTGACCTGCCTGTTCAAATGCTTCGGAAACCTCCACAACTGCACCATTAATAGCTGTGCAATCCACTTTCACCTTCCATAATACATGCTTCTCTCTCATACCAGGAGCATGGTTTGCAGCCCATCATTTGGCTACTCATCTCTTAGCAGGAAAGATTCCTGACTTGACTTCCTTGAGTAGGACCTAGACTGATATAGGAGGCTGCCCTCTAGAGGCTGACTTACTGTGCAGGATTCCCTGAGTGAAGGTCACCCCTGGTCTTGACTGAGCTCTGCTGACAACTTGACAAGCCTCTGACTGGCTGGCTGTCTACACTAAATGGCAAAGCAAAACAATAATACTATGAGCCTGGTATCTTTTTTGAGGGGACAAAATGCAAAATGGCAAGACAAGACAATGTAAGGCAAGGATGCTGTGAGCATCCAGGGAGATACAGATTAAATGAACATTATGACAGCAAGTGAACAGCTCAGAAATGCAGCCTCCATTAGCTGGGTGTGTGTCCCTGAGAACAGTGTCCTTGTAGCAACATTAAAATGAGAGTTGTTAGGCTGTGGTGCAGCCTTCAAGTACAGAAGCATCCTGTAAGTAGAGCAGAATGTGCCATGAAGGTTCCTAGAGGCTGGCATATGTCAAATGCCCGTGTCCATAAATGTGGGCTGAGTATTGCAAATGTCCATTGAGCATGGTCTGAGATGTTGGTGTGCAGTGTCCAACATGGAAGTCATTTGAAGCAAGCACTGAGCTCAATCCACCAAACACCTGCTATAGTTTCCATGTCAGGTTTGCCTAGTGTCTCGTTTGTTGGGCAAGTTTGTAAGATTGCAACCTGATTATTAATGATGCAAGTTGGGTCATCAACAAGGATTTCAACTCACGTTAATATCGGTCAAATGGCAACTCACTGCTGTCAAGGTAGAATCTTGCCATGCCGCTTATGAAAAGCTTAAAAGATGGGGTGGGATAATATTAGTGTCAAGATAAGCCTCACCCACCATCTTGCTCGATTCTGACACATATCTCACTATATCTCATGTCACTCAGACATCTACAAAATTCCACTAAATCTAGTGTCTGGTGTTCTTAATTTACACAACTGATTGACCAAACACTGACTCCACAGAGTGAGTGACTGAAGAAAAAGTGTTAGACAAGACAATCTTTGTGTTAGATTGTCACATGTTATGCAAGTGCCTAAAAGGTACAGGCCTGTCTGGTCCAGAATCTATGCATTAATATAAAATCCCTTGTTTTATCTTTAAAGAATACAAATTCTTTTCTGCTGCAAAATGCACAAGAATGCATGTAAATATACTTTCTCTGTACAACTTGGTTGTATAGCTTCACTCTATGATGCGCTATCTGCTGTTATGGATGGATTTGTATCACTTGTCATTGAGGTGTGTTGTTGGCTGGCACAATGTCTTTGGTATTTGAGTTGACATCTTGTGTGACAGGTGGTTGATGAAATGCAGTTTGGAAAGAAGGCCATGAGATCATAAGATGTAGGAGCAAAAGTAGGCCATTTGGTCCATTGAGTCTGTTGCACCATTCAGTAAGATCATGGCTGATCAGATAATCCTTCACTCCACTTTCCTGCTTGTCGCTATCACCCTTAATTCTCTTACTAATTGAAAATCAATCTCTGACTTGAATATATTGAATGACCCAGCCTCAACAGCTCCTGATTGTAAAGATCCCCATGGAATAACTATCCTCTGACAGAAAAATCTTCCATATCTCTGTATAAAACGGGTGAGGCCTTACTGGGAGATTATGCCCCTCCCGGACCTAGATTCTCCATAAGGAGCAACAACATTGCTGAATCTACTCTGTCAAGCCCCTCAACAATCTTATGTTTTAGTAATTATCTCCTCTCATTCTTGTAAACTCCAAAGAGTACAAGCCTAAAATACTCAACCTCTTCTCATAAGGCAGTCCCTCTATAACTGGATTTAACCTAGTGAACCTTCTCTGGACTACCTCCAATGCCTGTGTATCTTTCGTTAGATAAGGGGACTGAAATGATTCATTGCACTCCAGCTATGGTTTTGATGACTTCCTTGTAAAATTTTAGCAAACCTCCCTGTTTTGTATTCCATTCCCTTTGAAATAAAGGCCCGTGGTACATTTGCCTTCCCTACTAGCTACTGAACTAGGATGCAAGCATTTTTGCAAATCATGGAAGGGGACCCACAAATCCAGCTCTCTGCAGTATTTCTCCATGTAAATAATATTCGGCTCTTTTGTTTTTTCTGCCAACATGCATAATCTCTCAATTCCCACATTATATTGCTTCTGTTAAGATTATGCCAATTTATTTAATCCCTCTATAGTTTCTCTCTGTCATCCTCATTAATTGCCTCCCCATCTATTTGATGGTATCAGCAAACTTGGTGATAGTACATTCAATTCTGTCATGCAAGTCATTAATGTGTATTATAAATAATGGTGATCTCAGCATTAGTTAGGCATTACCATCCTGAAAATGCCCCCTTTATCCCAATTCTGTCTTCTATTAGTTAACATCTCTTGTTAATGCGTAATGAAATTATCTTTGCACTGGCACCAGTATCTATTTTGGCATATGCTGCATGTTATCTATTGCTTTTTGGGTATACCACTTGAGTGGAGGTAAAGGCTTCAGCTTTTCTGACTGTGCCCATGTGGTGTGTCAAATTGAACAAATGTCTGGCAGGGGTCTGCATGCTGTGACATTGTGATTGCTCTTTGGACGTTGTTGACATGTTTCCATGCCATGAACAGAATTTTGGAAGGCTCTTTGGCATTGTTCCGTGGTTGGCTGCTCTTCACGTGCTGCTGTGGGGCATTCTGTTCTACTTTCTCCAAGCTATTGGACTTCCTACATGCTTTGGCCCAAGGTCCTCTTGTGAATGTAGCTTGCATATGTCATAATATGCTGGACACTCTTTTGATGAGAGAGACAAGCTATATTGCACATGAGATTTGGATGTTCTACAGAACCTGTTGATGACTGCAATAGTTCTTTCAGAGACAAGCACTTGCAGATGCTGGCTGGCTACAATTGCTTCAAATTCGTGTCCTTCTAGTAGAGTCAGTGGGTTAATGCAGAATTGCTTTTCTGAAGGATTTGATGGATGTGGAAACTTGCAATCCTTTTAACTAAATTAACCTCAGTGAAATCAAATTCCTTACTTTTAATCAACACTAAATGCTTTTAATCTTATTTGTGCAGCTTTATGTTCTCCAAACTTTCGGTGTAACAATCTGTTTTGCAATGCAGTGCTTTTCCATTTTTTTGTTAGCTTCTCTGATCCTTTTATTACTGTTGCTTTAAACATTTCTGCTCCTTTAAAAGACGCAGGCTTGTGGCCGTGGGTGTTGTTTGTGTCAAGAAAGAAGTAGTGATGATGTCACACACATCTTTTTATATTTTTGTGCCAATTTAAAGAAGAATTTGATAAACCAAATGACTCTGAATGCAGGTATAGCCTCTATAGCCTAGAAAATATTTTTTCTATCGCTTTACGTTGTAGTGTCTCTTTCTTACATTGATGCTGTCCTTTTAAACTCCAATTGTTAAAAATTTGACCAGCAGTCGCTTCTCATGTTTGGTACAATACCCACTCTGCTTCAGCCTTTTAGCCTTTAGTTTCAGTTGTATCACTTTAGTTTTGGTTGTGGTTATAATTTCAGTTTTGAATTCAGACTGCTGGATGAATACGTTTCCATGCCACACACCTCTATGACTTGCAAAAAAATACTTTCCACAACTGACACACTGCTGTCACCTTTTCAGCCTTGAGCATCCACTTTTCACTAATTCACTTCAGGTGCTCATTTACCACTGCCATGATGTACTTTGTAGTTTTCTATTTTTAGTTCACAAAATATGTACCCCAGAAATTTGTTTTCATAATAAGAAAGACAGGTGTCTTGAAGTTTATTAACAACACTAACTCTGCAGATACCTAGACATATCTAGTCTGGATCCAGAGGTAACTGATATTGCTGTACATTACACACACATAGCTAACTGACTGAACACACTACACTGACTCCATCACATACAGAGAAGTGAGTATGGTTATACTGGCATGCCACCTGTTGTAATGTCTTAAAGGTACATGATTGTCTGGTCTGGAATCTGTATGGTGATACAGACATTTCTGTCAGACGCAAGACCACTTGGTAGACTTACCTTTAGAAGCAGTTCCCATTTCCAGTCCTCTCACCACTTTCCCCATCTTCTGTGATTAATGATGAATTTATATATTTGTAAACCTGCTTGACTTGTCGGCCAGCAAGACTGCATGGTAGAAATTTCTCTCAGGTGCTGGTGCAAAATAGGCAGTATTGAATCAGCTGTCTGTTACATGGAACACCTTATATTTAATTTCATTAACTCCTGAGGTGAATTTCCAGCCCCATATCCCTGCACAGCCCATTTGTTACCTGAGCTTCACATAGGAAACTAAATGCAGCATCTAATATGTCATCTAATATCTAATTAATTATTTAATGCGAAGACAAGTCCATCAGATACTGGAACCTGCTACTTGGTACCATTTTCATGTTAGCAAGTGTGAGTTGTGCTGAACTACCTTTCTGGGTATTTCTCCTTAACATAGGAAGTTGAAAAGTGACCTTATAGAGGTTTATAAAATTATGAGGGGTATACAGTAGGATTAATGGCAGTTGTCTTTTTCATAGGATGGGAGATTTCAAAACTAGGGAGCATGTCTTGAAGGTGAGAGGAGAAAGATTTTAAAAAGTCGTGGGGGCAAACCTTTTACACAGAGGTTGGTTCACGTGTGGAATGAATTTCCTGAGGAAGTGCCGGATGTGGACAGAATTACTGGACATTTTCTGGAAGGGTTTCCCTTCCACAATGATGACAGAGCAGTGCTGGTTCCAGTCTATTTTTGAGCATTCAAATGTCTGTACAGGGTATCTCCATCCATACCCTCGCAGTGCCCTACCTCCAGTGGCAGCACCCTTTTCCAGTAGCCCCGCCTGCAGTCTAGAGCCGTGAATATTCCCAGTGGAGCTCCTGTCTGTGCAGTTCATATTTGTCCTTAATTGGATGGCGATCCAGAAGTGGTCTGTTAATTGGCTGTCTTGAGTTTAATCATGCAGACACTCATGTTTTTTGAATATTTGGGATTGGAATTGAGAAATGGTTCCTATTGTATTTATATGAAAAAGCAGGAATATACTGCCACTCTCCATTTTAAAAAAAAAGGAAAATGTCCAAAACATAGCTTTCATCAGATGGTTGGTATGAAGCTTTTAATGTACATGGATCAGATTGCATTTGTGGGTTAATAGGATGGGTATTAGAAAACAAATGTTGCACAAATTCTGAAATACATTGCCTGTCACCTACCCTGAGCTCCAGCTATGAACCTGCAATGTCTGCTCCTCAGAAAGTGTCAGATTATACAATGTCATGGATTTACACGAGTCCTGGCTATTTCTCTTTACTGAGGACTGCCTTCCTCCAAAAAGAGTACTCATCATCTGATTACATGTGTGAAGTTATGCTCTTCAGGTATATGTAGAGCATAAGATAATTGTTATGGAAAGAGTAGGTTTGGATATCTTTATGTGTTGAAGGAGTAAGGAGTGGGCAAGGCAAGTAAGATAGGCAGAGTGCATCACCATGGACACTGATGGAAAGGTGGAAGATGATAGAAATCATGTCTCAGAAAGGATATACCTTAAGGCCTCAAGTGACACTAATGTCCAAGTGAGACATACCCAGTATAAATCAGGTATTTAAATATCTGCACTCTGATACTGGACCATGTTTCAGGGTTAGAAACCTGACACATTTTAACCATCTTGGATTTTAACTTTCCACTACCACCAACACAAACTTTCCCCTACCCTGTGCCAACACCAGACAAAGAGGAAAAAGTAGTCAAAGCCCATGATTTTCACAGAGCTGGGCTGCTAATTGGCTGGAAGGCAGGTTGGACAACCAATTAGTAGCAGCGAGTGTGGGATAGAAGAAGGGACTCTGGAGTGCAGCCTTTATTAAGGTAGAAACTTGGAAATAAGATGCAAACACCAGATGAAAGGAGGAGACACAGAGCCATGTCTGACCCTGTTACTTTATAGCTGTTGATCTTGAGGTCCTCCTGCCTATGAGGCAGAAGATGAAGGTTTTTTCCAGGGTGCACTGGGAGAAAGTTATCCAGCCAAGCAAACGGCATGGCTCAAAGTGGCTAAAAGAGTCAGCCATAGAGATGTAGTGTGAAGGACCCAGCAGCATTGTTGCATGAAGCTTCATCTGAGAATGGGCAGCTCGCACTGGTGATTGTCATCAGCATTACCCTTCTCTCTTTTGTCCATTGAGGATAAAAGGAGACCTAATTCCTGGGAGAGGGTTCACACAGGAAAGGTGCTGCTCCCCCTTGTCATTATCAATACAGTAGAGTGGGAGGGAACAACTCACCAGGATGGCCTCACAGAACCAAGTGGGAGAAGGTGACAGTGGGTTGGGCTGCAGTGTACTTCTCTGTCACTGACAGCATGCCAAAGAGCAGCAGCATTGGAAAGCTACAGCATTGCAGAGACTTCTGCTGTCACAGACAAGTTCTCACAAGCTCCTGCTTGTGTCTCCCAAAGCCAGCTCCTGTGCATCACCCTGGTGCAGTATTGTGAACAAGCAAGCTCCTCCATTGAGAAAGTGGGCCAACTTCTGAGAGAATCAGCAGCATGAATAGATAAAGGAACAGCATAGATTGCATGCAGTTTTCTACAGCGTTGACTAGTCAGTAACACTAGTGGGGCCAAGCAATAGAAGTGGGTGCAGTTGTGTCCAGCTGATGTTATCATCCTGCAAACAGGAGTCCCAGCCAAGAACTGAGGCAGTCACCAATGGGGACAGGGGGTGCGAGGAGTCAATAATATAGTGACCTTCTTGAACCCTCTGTACTGAGGGATCATCCATGCAGCAGGGTCGTTCACTGGAGGGTTCTCTGCACTGATGCTGCTGATCCCTGAACTGGCACTCAACAATAGAATCACTATGTCAGAGGGGACTGCTGAGTGATTCACTGGGGTTTCATTTCATGGTAAACATGCACAGTGTTTCTCTTTGAACACACTAGTGTTATCCAGACAGGTAGGCTTCTGTTCCTGAGTGGTAAAGCTAGAAAGGAAGGAAAAGAAGCAAGGTTCCTTCAAAATGAGACCACTATTGAGATATGCAGCAGTCATTGCAATTAAGAATGGATCAGTTCAATGGCATGTCTTCAACTGGTACATATGCATGGTATCTCAAAGTGAATTTTAGAGCCTGCTGGGTTAGAAGGGCTCAGCTAACTTTTGCATGGGTCACATGTCCCTGATGTTTGCAACATCTCGACAAGACCTTTGAGTCAAAATTGGTTCCAGTCATATCTCCCTGCACAGCATTGTTTTATATCTGCTTTGTATTTTCCTCCTCCCAATTGGGGAGGGTGGGAGTGGGGGGTGCGGGGGGCAGGGGTGAGGTGGAACATGGTGGCTCAGTGGTTACCACTGTTGCTTCACAGCACCAAGGACATGGGTTTGATTCTACCCTCAGGTGACTGTCTATGTGAAGTTTGTATGTTCTCCCTGTGTCTGCAGGGGTTTCCTCTGGGTGCTCCAGTTTCCTCCCATAGTCCAAAAATGTGCAGATTAGATGGATAATGGAGGGTGATAGGTTAGGGGGTGTGGGTCACAGAATGTTCTTCAGAGGACCGGTATGAACTCGATGGGTTAAATGGCCTACTTCCACTATAGGGATTCTATGATTGGAATTGAACCCAGGTTCTTAGTGCTGTGAGGTAGCAATGCTAACCACTGAGCCACTGTGGCACCCTAATAGCTGATAGCTGTGCACAAAATACTGGCTGCAAACTAAATATAAAAATTGAATGTTGTGCATGCTATGCAAAAAAGTCAGCATTTATTTTCACAATATGCTTTAGAAGCTGGCAAAGGAAAATTAAATTTTAGCTTCATCAAGAAGTGACTAAACAAATGTACCATTCTCTAATCAAATTTATCAGAAACTATTAGTATAATTAAACATGATTACTGTCAAAGCTGGTATGGGTCAACATATGCATTTGTAAGTAATTTGTATCATGTCAGAGCAAATGGACAGTCTAGATGTATGAGTTTATAGGGTTAAATTAGGTTCAATAAAAGCCAATTACACAGTGATCAATCAGGATGATAGATCAAAACAGCTTTGAAAAGAGACCTGGTGAATAATTTTCAGCAGGAGCACGTTCGTTCCCAACTTCTTTCAAACACAGAAAATTAGCACAGTCTCGAATGAATGCTTTGTACAATAGATGGTGTTGACATCTTTTATTCAGTGAGGAATATAAAGCACTTATTTACCATTTATATTCCTAGTTTCTAAAACTCTTCTGATGAACGAGTGATAAGGCAAAGTGTTAATGGCAGCAATGTTATAGTTTATCCAGAAATTGTTGGAAGCTTATTAGACCAAATGCGCTGTAATTCAAATATATATAAATAGTGTTTACTTCCTGCCAAACTTTTTCCAATCGAAAATAATTGTTATTTCCTCAAAACTTGGCAAATATCAACTTACTTAAAGTTCTACTGACAACATCCTCCAACAAGTCTAGGTTGTCTAACACTTCACTGATTTTGATACTTTGCTATCTCAAAATTAAATTTTCAGCTTTGTTTTAAAAGTTATTCCATAACCTTGCTACTTTCTCTCACTCAATAATCTTTCCAAGGCCTACAATCAACCTTCCTTAGTTTTCCTGATACTAGTATCTAGTGCACTTTCTCTAAAGGGATGACTGGAGACAGCAACAAACAGCACGAATTTAAAATTGACTATACTGGATGTAAAACAGGAAGAGCCACAATCAAATCTTGTGGATTGCTACCAGTTATCATTGCCCTGCCCATACTCTTGTCAATGGCTACTTGTCAATGGGCTCTCCTGCTCCTGGGATGCTGCTGTGCTTTTCCAATGCCACTCTTTTCAACTCTGACTCCCCAGCATCTGCAGTCCTCACATTTCCTAATGGTTACTATCTCCCAACAAAATGTGATTGGCATAGTTACCTTTTCAATTCTAGCCAATACAGCCACCTGATCCTGATTTCTATCCTCCCAAATCTTCTGTAATCACTACTAAGCATGACCCATCCTCCTGTACCCAGTTGCAATTACCTGTATTTTCACTCACTGTTACCCTCTCCCATATCCCCAAGTTATTCCTCATCCAGATCCAAGGCCTCTTTAAAGGGCTGACTGGCATTTCCAAGCTATGATTTTGCTTCTCTGGAGAGCTTATACGGACAACCATTGTATGCAGGGTCTAGATTCTCTAGAGGATATTCCTGATGAAGGGCTTTTGCCCAAAATGTCGATTTTACTGCTCCTCGGATGCTGCCTGAACTGCTGTGCTTTTCCAGCACCACTCTAATCTAGACTCTGGTTTCCAGCATCTTCAGTCATTGTTTTTACCCATTGTATGCAGGTCCAGGGACACAAAACAGGGGCCACTATGCAAGTCTCTGCTCAGGGTCTTGGCATAACCCTGACCCTGACCCCATCGTTTGTCCAATGGGCCCACCAATAGCCAAAGCACAGGACAACCAAGTAGCAGACATATAAATGCGTTGTGGATCAGGATCTAATAGCTTTTGTCTCTCCTGGAATTTCTTAGATGAGAAGGCAATTGTCCAAAATTTCAAGGCTCTTTCCCAGAGCGACAGCATTAATATCACTTCTTTAGATTTGCCAACCAATTTCAGGAAGAAAAATACATGTCCAATCTGTCAAAGAAAGGATTTCTAATTAAACAGGCCAGGTTCCGGGAAGAATGGCCCTAGAACTTGAGGACCAGCTGAAGAATCTGAGGGGCTGCTGTGAAATGAACTCTCCCAAAAATTGGAGGAAGAGGATAACCACTGCAACAAAGTAGATATAGATAGAAGTGCCGAGGAATTAGCAGGAAAAGTGTACTCCATCTATGCTGGACACAGTGTACCTAATGAGTCGAGGATCACTGCTGGTGGCACAGCACTTTTAGGTGCTAGCCATCACACTCTGACTCTCCTAGCATTCTCCTGCACAGTATTACTCAGAACAAGAAACCTTGCAGATCCACTCACTTCTCACTCTCCTGGTGCTTCACATCCCCATCTGAATGGCTAAAGCTCAGTCATCCTCAACCTCTCACGCCCCATAGTTAATTTTCATCAATGGTGTCTTTCCTCCTTTGCACATAAGTCATCATGAGCTCTCACATCCCTCAGTCTTCTCTTGTCTCAGCTGAAGACAGCATACAGTTTGGTGAGAGACTGAGACCCATACCAGGGCTGAGCATGGTGGCCCTCCAGTGATAGACCAATGGTGATATCTGTTCAGCTGTTACTGATGTCAGCAGTAGCCTGCCACAGAGCCTCAATTTCTTGAGACTGTAGTCCTCAGAGATGTTCAGAGTATGAGTCCCTTGTAGACACTATATTTGAGGTCTTGTCTTCTTCCAGGTGACTTTTGATATCCATCCAGTCTGCCCTGTGCAGGGGCATGCAGCTGAGTAGAAAGCAGCTGATGTTCTCTTACTATTTCTTGTCAGTTTCATGGAAGAAGCTCTTCCATCTGCATACTCACCTTGGTGACCCTAAATCTGTGCACTACTGGGAAAGAAGAAATCCAGAACTCCTAGCTCCATGTTTTTATGGCTGAAGTAGTGTCCTGTTGGATTTGGAGCTGGCTCTTAAGAAAGCTGGAAGGGAAAGGAATGTCAATGTGATCTGGACCCAATATCATTTTCAGAAGAAATACCACCTTATATGTAGCAGACCCTAGTTCCACTTAACTTGATAAATTCTGTCAGAATTGCAACATTTAAGAGGCATTTGGATGGGCATATGAATAGGAAGGGTTTGGAGGGATATGGACCGGGTGCTGGCAGGTGGGACTCGATTGAGTTGGGATATCTGGTCAGCGTGGATAGGTTGGACCGAAGGGTCTGTTTCCATGCTGTACATCTCTATGACTCTATGACTTGGACTACAAACTGTAACTTCTGGGCTTTACATAGGTCTGGTAAACTCAAAAACAGTGAAACATTAGTGAGATTGTGTAAGTTCATACAAAGTCATTATTTATTATAAATTAATAAAACATCCACTAAAAGTTTTTTTTTCTATCCAGTATTTTTTCATGAGACCAAAATCAGCAAAACTGAATGTGGCACATTGTGCCTGCTTTTATAATGCATTAGTAAACTCAGCCCACTTGAATCAACAGCACTGTTGATTTCTGTCTCTCTGATTCACTGCCAAGAAATGAAAAGAGTTTCCACTCCATAGCCAATAATTACAGCTGCACAAAGACGTGTGTGAATGCTCGTGAGCGCTGATGTTGATGCTTAGCTTTATCTTGACACAGCAATCTTATTTCATCTCTGGAAGAGTGCATCATAGCATTGGGCAGTCACTTCTATCCTTCACATCTAAGGCAACAATGACCTATTTGAGTCCAAACCCACAGAACTTGTATTTACGAATGAATGAGCAAAGAGTGTTTACTTTCTGTAGATGCTAATGAAACTGGAAAATGTTTTCTTTGTGATCGTGACAGACCTACATTATTTAAAAGGCACTTCAATGCACACAATGTGGAACTTCAACCCTGAAAAAGTTAACATTATTATGAATCCAAATGTAATGATTAGCTTCGATATAAATGAAAATATTTTGAACTAGGTTTTGCAATTTGGTCCCAAATCTTTTGATTCAACAAGTATTTTCATGACTGCTGCAAGAGTTCATGAAGAACACTCAACTCAAATGTTGGAATAGTATTGCTCTAACGGCAAAGAGAAAGGCCCAATAAAAATCTTTTAAAGATCTTCAGCTTCCAGTCAAACAGATGGGTCTCTTGGTGAAGGTAATTGATCCCCTGATTACAAATCATTATTTCCACCACTAATCATGTCAGAGATTGTGTTAAATACAATGGCTAAGAATTTGGAAGGTAGGAAGAACGGAGGGCAATCTCAGTGCAGTTCGCATGACAGATGGCAGTAACACGGATTAATCATTCCTCCTTGCTTGCTCACTGTAAGATTTGGACACAAATAACATTCCCTAAGATCCAGGTCAGTCCTGAGGGCGAGAGGAGTGGGACTAGTGGGGTGGGTGGGGGAAATGCAAACAACAGGCTGGAATGTCAGCTGAGGTTTCAATGTTATTGTTGTGGGAAGAGGCAATTGTGAAGGGATTGTACATTCTTAATCCTCCTAGCTCCTTAATAAAGTACAAAAATTGCAAACCTTTTACTACCTAAAATCAGGTTATTTGACTCAACAAATCTATGCTCCATGAAAGTTAACAATCTGATAGCAACCAGCAGTGGCTCCTTTAGTACTATGCACCTGAAGAAACTGATATTCTGATGGGACTGGAGAGTGGGACTAGTTGGATAGCTCTTTCAGTAGCCAGTACAATCACAACAGGTTGAATAGCCTCTTTCTGTACTGTAAATTCTATTCACAACACAAGATGCATCAGTTGTGATCATTTTTTTAAATGGATGCCCCACGAAGGTATACTGATTCCTGTTAATAAAAACAAAGAAGCTAATACCTGTTTCAGGCACACTTCCTCCATGTTTATGGAGGAAGTGTGGCAGAGGCAGGTTCAACTCAGGCATTCAAGAGAACATTGAATGATTGTTTGGATAAAAATGATGAGCAAGGATGTGAGGAAAAAGCATGAGATCGGCATGAGTAAATGATGTTCATTTGGTGAGCTGGTGCAGGCATGATAGGCCGAATGGCCTCCTTCTATGCTGTAACACCATGATGGTTCTGTGAATAGTGACCTATATAGTGGGTGATAAGAATGAATTTGTCCTCTATCAAATTAGGCCTTTAGCCACCTAAATCATTCTCCATTGGGAACAGTGTGACCTGATGTTCCATCTTGAGAATGAGAAACTGTCCCTTATTCAAGTTTAGTTGATTTCGGTGTGGAGTGGGAGGGGGAAGGGGGTGTGGGTTTGTGTGTTGGTAGTACATGCCATGACATAACTTTATGCTATCACATGCCATCAACCACCAGCATTCAAAATGATAATTTCCTTGAAGTAAAATAAAAGTGGAGCTGTAATTATAGTGGAACTAATCCACTCAAAGATGATGGTGTCCTTTTTCACCCTCCCTGAATCATGGGATTTTAGGGCTTTTCAGTTTGGTAGTCTGATTATTTTGAGAAACTGCATTATAGTTACAATAATTTTAGTCAGTGGGAGTTCCAAGCTATTGGTTACCTAAATGTTAGAGGAAAAGATTTTACTATTTGATAAACTTAATAGTATGGTCCAGCAGAGAACAAATTACCTGTCATAAATTTCCCAGGAGATTTATTTCTAATAGTTTCATGGATAAATGTTCTATTTATTGCATGCATCATGTTTATTATCAAGTTCACACAAAAGTACTAATGACTAAATCCTCGCCATTATTTTGGACATTTCCTAATTATGCGATGCTTTGGACCTACACCAATGACAAACGCACAAATTGCAATGTACTACAGAAATTGGAAATTTAGTATCAGTAAAGAAAGAGTAATTAAGAGGGTTCTTCTTCAATTACCACTGATCATATGTTACTATGTAGACACAATCAATGTTAACTGCTTTTTTTTAAACTTCATTTTTCAACATTTCAATTAACAGCCTTGTAGCTTTCAGGTGACTATTTTATCAAGCCTTTTGCCCAATAGTATTTTCACCAGCAGTCACAAGCTGCTAATCTATGTTCCATACATACAAATGAGCACTAATTGTGAGGACTGGCTTGCTGCTAGTCAACAGAAATAAAATCATATGTATATCTGCAACTTCTTGTATAATTGTTAAAAGAGGATCACAGTCAATGACACTTGCTTAGAAAATGCAGTTTCTTATCTGAACTATCATAATCTTCTAGATGGAAATGATTCTGCCCGGTGTAGATAATAGCAATTGATCTGATTTAAATTTTGTGTAAGTGACAGAGTTTTGAGTGAGTTAAAATCTCGCCTTTGCAGTCTATGGAATTAACGGGTACTATGATAACGATAATAAGTTATATAAAACCAAAACTTGAGATTAGATCTGTGCAAGTTGGACAACTGAACTACAAGATACATATGAGAGAGGGAAGCCATTTGGTCTGTTTCAGCTCACATCCATGTCAAACACCTTTATCTTAAATCTACCTAGGACTTTTGCCTTCACTCCTATAGAATTGAGAACCAAAGATTTTGACAGTGTAAAAGAAGGTCACTTGTCGAAGCTAATTCCACTACTCTTCTCTACCCACAGCTCTGTATTTTTCTCTGATTCAATTATTTATTCACTTTTATGTTTTAAAAGATGCAATCTTCTTTACCCAGAAATGCACTATGACATAACATTCCACATTTCACTAACCCTGTGAATAAAAGCATTTCTCCTGGCCTTGTTTCCCTCTCCCATACATCTCTCTTCAAACTAATTTTAGCCACTCTTATTTTGCATTATCTCGAAGTACGTCACGGAGTATACCTTCTCTATACTACTATTGACCTTCTATACCTGTTGAATTGTTTTCAAAAAGGAATAATATATTTAAAAATACTCTTGAGAAACATGTGGATCTGAATCTTAAATAGATTTTCACAACATTCCATACTGGAAAGAGTAATTTTGGTTGCATAGTATGCGATTACGCTGATCCTGTATTTCGAAGGCTCAGCATTGAATCCAACCCGCACTCATAAAAATGAGTCACTTTGACATAAGTGAATAAACGGTTTGTTTCTCAACACTGGCAGGCCCTATTTCGATGGAAATACTACTTCATCAAAAATAACAAAGCTAATTGATTGTAAAATATTAAGTTACCAGTTTGTAAAGCTTAACAAGATTTAGACCAATGTAAATAGTATGAGGTTGAATGTATTTTAGTAACTCTACTGTTAATTAGTTTGTCTTCACAATTTTTGTCTTTGATTTAGAGAAAGGTGACTTTCAATACAGTGTTATTTTTATACTGTATTAGTTTTGTTTTCTATACTTTTATTTTATTTTACTTTTAATTACCGACAATTAATAATCACATAATTTAACACATTTAATTTTAAACAGCCTCAGTTTGAGTATAAAATTTGCCTCCACTGCATTTGTTTTTTTACATAAAATTGACAAAGCCTAATAGTTTTTTTGCTTGCCTAAGGTAACACAAATAATGCTGTTCGAATTTAGAATCATCACATGAAATTTAAATAAACTACCATTCTGATTTCTGAGATGAAGCCATCAGTCTCATTTTGGTTTTGAAAACACCGTTCTCCTCCTGTACTTTTTGTTTAGACATCTTGATATGGGCAGAACTGATATTTTGTGAAATGAGTAGAATATTGTAAACCAGAATAGTGAAAAATTATATACAAACTGACTGACTGTATGTTACATTCTGTAAATACATTTTCAATACTCTTTTATTTTATTCAGCAGATGATATTATATACTTTCTCCCAAAGACACAAGATAATGTTTAACAAAAATGATTAAAAAAAAATTTTAAAGCACAATGCATAAAAGCTTTTAGTCTTTTACAATTCTGTCATACAAAAATAAAGATGCGTATTATTACAGCTGAGACTGAATTTGCTTTAACTTCAAACTCATTTATTAAAAAGAGCAATCAGCAGTCATAACTCCGACAGACAGTATGTTTATAATTTGTTTCCTATGGGTTTGTAATGGGATGATTATCACATTCCCATGAGACAGTCTGGCAGACTTTAAAAGGTCTTTCCGATACCTATAATGGCTGAGGGCAGCAACTAATTCAATAGATTCGATCAAAATCATCCCTGCTTTCACTGTGCCTGATTTATTACTTCAGCTATAGGTATTCATCACTCATTTTATTTTGATGTTGAAGCCTCATAAATTATGCCTCATAAATAAGAAGAAATAATCAGCAAATTTATATCAGCTTATCTACAACCTTGGCATAAATTCTTCCCCTTGTGGAAACATACACGGCTGATGTTTAAAAAGAATTATGCACTCTGAAGAAATCTGCAAAGATAAAATGATTTTATTCTCATAGTCTGCTGTCTTCATCTGTTATGAAGTGCATAGAAAAAAAATGAAGTTCATATTAACCCAATAGGCAACCAGCAGCACTTATACTGTTGGGACAAGGGGATGGTGAGGGTTGGTGCTGAAGAAGATTCAAAAGTAAGAAGTTGTTTTAAAAGGAGAACAAAAGTCTCTATAGAAAGTTGACTCTGTGATATGAAATTAAAGACATTGATTACTAAACCCTAATTGGAACTTGCCTGAACATTGATATATTTTTAGCATCAAAGAAAATGTATAAAGTTGTCATATTAAATGTTTTTATTTTTCCAACACATCTTGAGAGTCTAACAACTATTGTTCTCAGTTCTTTATAAAACAGTCACTGCAAAGTGTGGCTTTGTATCACCACTAGAGATTACATTATGGAAGATGTCACACCTGAAAGGTGGTGACTGATCATCTTGTGGCCACTTTCAGCATATGTACCACGTCTAAGGGCACAAGCACATAGAGTAGGCAGATGGGAACATGAAAACTGGCACATCTTTTTCTATTTTGGACCATGGAGGTCCAATCATGAATGTAATAAATACAGGAGTTGGAGTGAGCCTTTTGGGTTTTCTCCACCATTCAATAAGATCATGGCTGACATTCCACCTCAACTCCAATTGTCATTTCCAATTGCTTAATTGTCAAATGTTACATTATGTGTCTTATATTTGTTCTCTGTTTTCTGTTTCATTAGGTAAACCTGCATGTGATTACTGCAAAAAATAAATTAAACTGTGGCAGGCTTCTATAAGCATGAAAGCAGACATTAATAAAACTCCTGTTGTACACATATAGCCTGGAGTTATCATCTCTGCAAATCTCATGAGACAATGAAGAATGCAACAGTATCTTCCAAAATGATCCTGTTGTATTATGGTATAGATTCCAGACCAGACAAGGCCAGTTCCTTTAAGACAGTTACATTACATCATGTGATGTTTGGGCATAAAGGTATTTCCCTCACTTTCAGTCACTGTCTTTGTGTCATGGAGTCAGTGTAGTGTTTTCAACTATGCATATGTAATTAACAGTAACATTAGTAAGCATAGAATCCAGACAATGTGATATTGTAGCCACCTAAATAGTTAACTTTCTTAGTAAATCTGCAACCAGAACCTGTGACTTTATGGTAAATATTATGTCAACAAACATGTAGAAACCACTAAAATCTTCATACCCTCTTAATTCACAGTATCCAAAAATCTATCGTATTCTGATTTGAATATACTTAATGATTATCCACAGATCTCAAGGATGAACAATTTTCACCCGAAGAAAGCATTTTCTCAGCCTATAACAAGTCCCCTAAGAATCAATTATTTCAATTTGATCACTTCCAGGGAACATGGGCCGAGACTACTCAATCTCTTCTCAGAATATGATCTCGTCATTCCAGGAAACAGTCTCATGAACCTTCATTTTTAGGTAAGACAATAAATTGAGATTCTGTCTGTCCACCCTGGTGGATGTAAAAGCTCTCAAGACCTTATTTTGCAGAAAATGCACCAATAAATGTTTATCCCTAGAATAACATCACAGAAAAACAAGATATCTGATCATGATCTCATTCCTGATGAAGGGCTTATGCCCAAAACGTCAATTCTCCGGCTCCTTGGATGCTGCCTGACCTGCTGTGCTTTTCCAGCACCACACTCTCGACTCTGATCTCCAGCATTTGCAGTCCTCACTTTCTCCTATTATCCCATTCTGTGTGCTCGTTATATGTAAATTGGCTATCACTTTCCTTTCATTACAATACTGATTACATTTCAAACCTTAAGTTATCTTGTGAATGTGACTTGAAAGAAGTTCTGGGATTTACATAGTAATGAATCAAAACCTGCAACTCATTCTAAAAAATGAAAGACTTAACAGCAATCTAGGTTTGTTCAATATCTTGCATCAGTGTATGATACTATGATCTTTTACCTGACGAACTATAGACCAGTCAGTCTGACATCAGTGGTGGGCAAGTTGTTGGAGGGAATCCTGAGGGACAGGATGTACATGTATTTGGAAAGGCAAGGACTGATTAGGGATAGTCAACATGGCTTTGTGCATGGGAAATTATGTCTCACAAACTTGATTGAGTTTATTGAAGAAGTAACAAAGAGGATTGATGAGGGCAGAGTGATGGGTGTGATCCGTGTGGACTTCAGTAAGGTGTTTGACAAGGTTCCCCATGGGAGATTGGTTAGCAAGGTTAGATCTCATAGAATACAGGGAGAACTAGCCATTTGGATTCAGAACTGGTTCAAAGGTAGAAGACAGAAGGTGGTGGTGGAGGTTTATTTTTCAGACTGGGAGCCTGTGCCCAGTGGAGTGCCAAAAGGATCGGTGCTGGGTCCACTATTTTTCGGCATTTATATAAATGATTTGGATGTGAGCATAAGAAGTGTAGTTAGTAACTTTGTAGATGACACCAAAATTGGAGGTTTAGTGGACAGTGAAGAAGGTTATGTCAGATTACAACAGGACCTTGATCAGATGGGCCAATGGGCTGAGAAGTGGCAGATGGAGTTTAATTCAGATAAATTAATTTAGAAAAGCAAATCTTGGCAGGACTTATACACTTAATGGTAAGGTCCTAGTGAGTGTTGCTGAACAAAGAGATCTTGGAGTGCAGATTCATAGCTCCTTGAAAGTGGAGTAGGAGGTAGATAGATTAGTGAAGAAGGCATTTGGTATGCTTTCCAATATTGGTCAGAGTATTGAGTACAGGAGTTGGGAGGTCATGTTGCGGCTGTACAGGACATTGGTTAGGCCACTGTTGGAATATTGTGTGTAATGCTGGTCTCCTTCCTATCGGAAGGATGTTGTGAAACTTGAAAGGGTTCAGAAAAGATTTACAAGGATGTTGCCAGAGTTGGTGGATTTGAGCTACAGGGAGAGGTTGAGTAGGCTGGGGCAGTTTTCCCTGTAGCGTTGGAAGCTGAGGGGTGACCTTATAGACGTTTATAAAGTCATGAGGGGCATGGATAGGATAAATAGACAAAGGCTGTTCCCTGGGTTGGGGGAGTCCAGAACTAGAGGGCATAGATTTAGGGTGAGAGGTGAAAGATATAAAAGAGACCTAAGGGGAAACATTTTCATGCAGACAGTGGTATATGTATGGAATGAGCTGCCAGAGGAAGTGGTGGAGGCTAGTATAATTGCAATGTTTAAAAGGCATCTAGATGGCTATATAATAGGAAGGGTTTGAAGGAATGTAGGCTGTGTGCGGGCAGGTGGGACTAGATTGGGTTGGGAATATCTGGACGGCATGGACCAGTTGGACCGAAGGGTCTGTTTCCGTGGTGTACACCTCTATGACTCTTAGATCAGGAGACCATAACTTCATTCAGGACCCCAGATGTAGGCTCATCAATGCCTTGCATAATTATAATAAGACTTCTTTACTCATATTTTAATCCTGTTGTATCAAAAGTTAACGTATCATATGCATTCAATTTCTTGCTCTACCAGCAAATTAACTTTCTGTGTTTCATGTACAAGGATACTACTACATTAAAGGTGTGTTCTCAAGAATTATCTGGGATGCCTTGGGTATTATGGGGAAGGTTCCCCATATGAAATCTTGAAGATGATTCCTGAAGAAGGGCTCATGCCCGAAACGT
This sequence comes from Chiloscyllium plagiosum, assembly GCF_037043375.1. Taxonomy (NCBI): domain Eukaryota; kingdom Metazoa; phylum Chordata; class Chondrichthyes; order Orectolobiformes; family Hemiscylliidae; genus Chiloscyllium; species Chiloscyllium plagiosum. The sequence goes on along the minus strand of NW_028270148.1, from coordinate 49,607,794 downwards.
CGATTCTCCTGCTCCTTGGATGCTGCCTGACCTGCTGCGCTTTTCCAGCAACACATTTTCAGCTCTGATTTCCAGCATCTGCAGTCCTCACTTTCTCCCATATGAAATCTTTCGCAGAAAAAAAACTCAATCTTCATACACATTAATGGTTCATTACGTAATACTTAATAGCTAGTTCCATTACATCAGGGAAAAGTGGTTGTCTCTTGTGAGACATCAGTCTCAACTTAAGACTAAGTTCACATCACAGTTAACTGCATGGATTTATAACTAGAACAACTTGGACTTTAACATAGGTTTGCTCTTCCTAGGAACAGGAAATATGTGGAGCTAATCTCATGATATAAGTTAGACATTTTAGATACTAACTCCCTCTTGCAACCAATACCACTTGCCACTCTCCCAGGGGAGCAGGTCAGCAATATTCGAAACCTGTTGGAAGTTTGTGAGAAGATTTGTAGCTTGGGTGCTCATTGTTGTGGTTCTGTTCGCCGAGCTGGGAATTTGTGTTGCAGACGTTTTGTCCCCTGTCTCGGTGACATCCTCAGTGCTTGGGAGCCTTCTGTGAAGCGCTTCTGTGATATTTCCTCCGGCATTTATAGTGGTTTGTCCCTGCCGCTTCCAGTTGTCAGTTCCAGCTGTCCGTTGCAGTGGTCGGTATATTGGGTCCAGGTCGATGTGCTTATTGATTGAATCTGTGGATGAGTGCCATGCCTCTAGGAATTCCCTGGCTGTTCTCTGTTTGGCTTGTCCTATGATAGTAGTGTTGTCCCAATCGAACTCATGTTGCTTGTCATCTGTGTGTGTGGCTACTAAGGATAGCTGGTCGTGTCGTTTCGTGGCTAGTTGGTGTTCATGGATGCAGATTGTTAGCTGTCTTCCTGTTTGTCCTATGTAGTGTTTTGTGCAGTCCTTGCATGGGATTTTGTACACTATATTGGTTTTGCTTATGCTGGGTATTGGGTCCTTCGTTCTGGTGAGTTGTTGTCTGAGACTGGCTGTTGGTTTGTGTGCTGTTATGAGTTCTAGTGGTCGCAGTAGTCTGGCTGTCAGTTCGGAAATGCTCTTGATGTATGGTAGTGTGGCTAGTCCTTTAGGTTGCGGCATGCCCTCGTTCCGTTGTCTTTCCCTTAGGCATCTGTTGATGAAATTGCGCGGGTATCCATTTTTGGCGAATACATTGTATAGGTGTTCTTCTTCCTCTTTTTGCAGTTCTGGTGTACTGCAGTGTGTTGTGGCCCTTTTCAACAGTGTCTTGATGCAACTTTTTTTGTGTGTGTTGGGGTGGTTGCTTTCGTAGTTCAGGACTTGGTCTGTGTGTGTGGCTTTCCTGTATACCTTTGTGGTGAATTCTCCGTTCGGTGTTCTCTGTACCATCACGTCTATGAATGGGAGTTGGTTGTCCTTTTCTTCCTCTCTAGTGAATCGGATTCCTGAGAGTGTGGCATTGATGATCCGGTGTGTGTTCTCTATTTCTGTGTTTTTAATGATTACCACTATAAATGCCAGAGGAAATATCACAGAAGTGCTTCACAGGAGGCTTCCAAGCACTGAGGATGTCACCTAGACAGGGGACGAACGTCTGCAACACAAATTCCCAGCTCGGCAAACAGAACCACAACAAACCTGTTGGAAGGCAGCTTTCTGAGCCGGGGTAGAGGTCTGATGGCTTTTTGCACTTCACAGCCATTCCCTGACAGGATGGCAGCCAACCTGGATCTCATAATCTCAAATTGAGCTCTACTGTGACACTGAGAGATTGGCAGTATTTGCCTTCGGAAGCAAATTAGTCCAATAGGATTTTCCCTTATCAAATCAATGCTGGTATTTCTGAATCAACCAATATCTTGCCATTTGTCTATTAATTCTATCTTGAATAATTGTTCCAGTTACCCCACCAACTAAGTTAAATAGACTGATTTGTTTCTCGAACAAAGGTAAAATATTCACAATTCTCCAGTCTTCTGGCAGCATCTAAATCTGAGGGAGATTGAAAAATTGTTGATCGGAGGTTTTCAATTTCCCCTCTCACTCGCTTCAATATAATTGAATGCACTTCATCTGGTCCTGGTGCCTTGTCAACATTAAGTATCAATAGCTTATCCAATAAACTCTTTATCAATTTAAAATTCTTCTTGTGACTGGGTTTCCTCCTGTGCTACTGTGGCTAGGGAGTTATCTGCCTCATATATAGAGACAGATTCGAAGCATTCAGCCATGATAATACAGCCACACCTCTTATCTCCATGTGTAAATCATATCTTTGGTCATTAATTGGTTCAACTGCTCCTTTTACTGGATGAACACTGTTATTTTCCTATAGTGGATGCCTATAGTGGATGACCACTGTTATTTTCCACCATCATCCCAATGATGATATAATGAACACCATCTCTTAGATGGTCTCCCCACTGATGTGTGATGTATTTGGCCCATATCATTCCCAAAAAACAGGTTTAACAATGTTTCCTGCCTTGTTGCTGTAAGAATTTCTCATAAACATAATCTACAAATGCTTTCACCATACTGTTTACACTACCTGTATCCTGGGAGACTGTGAGGATTGAGAGATGCTGATGATCAGAGTCGAGAGTGTAGTGCTGGAAAAGCACAGCAGGTCAGGCAGCTTCTGAGGAGCTGCAGAATCCAAGTTTCGGGTATAAACCTTTCAAGGCTTCAAACCTTTTCCAATGAATCTGAAACTTTTAGATTAGATTAGATTAGATTACTTACAGTGTGGAAACAGGCCCTTCGGCCCAACAAGTCCACACCGACCCGCCGAAGCGCAACCCACCCATTCCCCTACATTTACCCCTTTACCTAACACTACGGGCAATTTAGCATGGCCAATTCACCTAATCTGCACATCTTTGGACTGTGGGAGGAAACCGGAGCACCCGGAGGAAACCCATGCAGACACGGGGAGAATGTGCAAACTCCACACAGTCAGTCGCCTGAGGCGGGAATTGAACCCAGGTGTCTGGCTCTGTGAGGCAGCAGTGCTAACCACTGAGCCACCGTGCTGCCCCTCCACCATTTTTCAGCTCTGTATTCTTCTGCCTTTTCGTCCTATTTCTGTAGTCACGGCAAATAATCAGTAGCTTACTACTTTTAAAGCCTTGCTGGCTAAATTTTCAACCCAGTTCCATAAATTTTGATTGCAGGATCACATACCCCTTTCTGCTACCTTATCATTAGTACAGATGTTGATCATGACATATGGCTTTTATCCCTTCCCCCAACAACATGTACTGTAGCCATTCTGTGATATCCTTAATGCTGGCACCAGGGAGCCAACATACCATCCTGGACTCACCCTGATAGTCCGTGAAACACTTCCCTATCTGGCGAGTTTTGAGATTTGTATCTCAGGTTGAGATTCTGGATGTAAGTTTGCTCGTTGAGCTGGAAGGTTCATTTTCAGATGTTTCATCATCATACTAGGTAGCTTCATCAGTGAGCCTCCGGTAAAGCACTGGTGGTATGGCCTGCTTTTTATTTATGCATTTAGGTTTCCTTGAGTCAGTGATGTCACTTCCTGTGGTGATGTAATCTCCTGCAGTGATCTCATTTCCTGTTCATTTTCTCAGAGGGTGGTAAATGGGATCCAAGTCAATGTGTTTGTTGATAGAGTTCTGGTTGGAGTGCCATGCTTCTAGGAATTCTCGCGCATGTCTCTATTTGGTTTGTTCTAGGATGAATGTGTTGTCCCAGTCGAAGTGGTATCCTTCCTCATCTATATGTCAAGATACTAGTGAGAGTGGGTCATGTCTTTTTGTGGTAAGTTGATGATCTTCCCTATCTGGCAGATCTATCAGTGCACCAAGCATTTTGGTGTATGTGACTATCAATGATCTCCTGTACATCACCCAATTGTAGTCCTCACCTGACATTCCTTGTCTGGGACTCCTTGCCTGAGAACACACTGTCTGATGGTTTAGCACACTAACCCTCCTTTCTCTGTAGACTGGCTGAAGCCTGTTTGTGCCCAGTGACTCCATCCATGCAGGTCCCCATTTCTATATCACCTTTGAAGTTATGTACCACACTGTATCTGAGCTAGCCATTGTAACTCAACCCTTAGTCAGGTGTAGATCCTGAACTACACATGAAGCTACAGTGGGTTCCTGGATGGTAGTTCTTGGCTATTTGGAAATTCACAAGCAGAAAAGAAGAGTGGGTTAATGAAAGGGTTGGAAAGCTAGAGGTGCATGGTCACCCTATCTACGGCTTGCACTTCCTGTCAGAAGTAAGGATGAGGGTGAGGTATGATTTGAAAAGCAGCATCATCATCTTGACTATTCTTGACAGTGCCAGATTCAATGGCATCAGTCATCCCATGATGGGGAGTACCATCTTCTCCATAGGCCTCTGTTAGTGGAGGTGTGCCTGTCCTGATCTGGATCTATTTGACTCCCTTTGTTCTTGGACACATTGTCCTCCAAGAGACAAGGAAGAATGCTTATTATTGTCTGAAATGTCTTTGGGTGTTGTACCTGTCTTGGATCAATAACTGGAGACATGTGGAAACAGCAAGAGGGCAGTTTGAGGTTGACAGAATTGTAAAGTACATAAGCATAAAATGGAGTATCTGAATGTTAGGCCTGAATTCAGATTGCTGGACATTCCTGATAGGGAGGTGATGGTGATAAGGTATATTGAGCATCATGAGGTTAGGTGGAATGATGATTAAGAGATGTCATGTGAAAATGAAGTCATTTAACCACATGTTTAAGACTTACAGGCTTCTGTCACCACTCAAGAATTCTAAGGTTATCTCTTGGAGAATTAACTTCCTTGGCCAGCTGCTCCCATTTCCTTCTCAGGGTTTGTCTTGAGGGTCACCTTGCTACCTTCAGAAACATTGCTTCTCCCTTCCTTCCACCTTCTGCACTGATGAATCCAGTGCCACATCAGAAAACCTGTGAGTCCTCTCCCTGGACCGTGGCTCCATTTGGTAGGCTTCTTTGTATTACCAGTTTCCTCATAGACAGTCAATAGCAGTTTCTGAGTAAATAATGCTACTTCCTTTCTCGAAGGAGAAGCTGCGCTTAAGATGTCCAGGTAACTGAAGTATGCACTGGCCACACACACACACTGCTGGATTCTCTTCCACGTTTGCAGTCAGTCATCAACAGGTTCCTCATGGGCTTGTGCCAATCACCTCAATGAAATCTGGCATTAGGTAATTGTGCATCATGAGTGGTGTGCTAGAAAATGGATTTAATCCAATTTTCCCCTGCACCTTTAACCACCTTAGTCAGAAAATTACCCAAACTCTTCTGGGAAAGGCTTGACATCTACAAGGGTATTTTTAAAATATTTTAAAAGTGATGCAACAGTTTATCCACTTGCCTGATATTTTATTAATTCTAGTTTATAATACATTATTTTACAAATTCAGCTTTGTCCATATTAAATATTAAAAGCTAAATACAAAGGGAGTTGCAATCAAAATAAATATCAAAATGATTATGATTATTGCAGGTTACTGTATTTCAGGTTTAATTGATACTTGCAGATTTCAATGGTTTGAGTTATGTTATCTGCAACAGAAAAAAAAGGAGGTTAATTGTCCACTGCACAAATCTATTTATGAACAGGTCAGTTAAGGGCCAATTATGACAGTATTATTTAAGATTTACAGCATCTGGACTAATCCACTGTCTGAAGATTTAACAGCATAATATAGACTAAACATAGTTTTACTTATGCACTGAATAGCATACAGCAGGATTCAGCCTGACAGAAGAGTATAATAAAGATGAGACAAATTGCTGTGATGAATTGGAAAATAAACAAAAAGATGATAGTAAGAAGCATTGGATGACTTACAAAAAAAATGCATTACTCCTACCACAGAAACCCAACAGTAAAGGTGAGTCAACTAGCTTACAAAAAGTTAAAGATTGCATTAGATCAAACAATTTCTCACATTTGCCAGAAAAAGTGGTAAACCCAAGGATTGAGATCATTTTAGAATCCAGCAAATGGTGACCAAGAAACTGATAGAGGGAAAAGAGAACATGAATGTAAGCTAGCATGAATGATAAAGGTGAACTGTAAAAGCTTCTTTAAGTTTGTGGAAAAGGAAAATACTAGCAAGGAATATCGTGGTTCAATTATTGGTGGAGGCAGGAACATGTGTAATGGAGAACAGAGAAAGGGCAAAGAAACAAAACAATTAGTTTATATTCATCTTCATAGAGATTGATATGGAAAATCTCTCAGGAATGCTCAGAAAGCTAAGGACTTGTGAAAATGAGGAATTTGAATAAAATTAATAATATTTAAGAGTTAGTACGAGTAAAATTAACTGGATTGATGGTTGACAAATCCACTGGAACAGATAAGCTACATCACAGAGAGTTGAAAGTGGTAGCAATAGAATTAATGGGTACACTCTTAGTTATCTTTCAATATCCTTTAGATTCTGGAAAGTTCCCTGTAGACTGGAAATAGCAAGTGTAATCTCATTTTGTGAAAAGGAAGGGAGAGAGAAAATGGAGAATTACAAACATGTGAGTTTGCATTTGGTAGAAGAGAAAACGTTTAAAACAATTAAAGGTATGATTATAGAAACTTGGAAAATACTATTGTTGAGCAGAGTAAACATGGAAATATGTAAGGGAAATTATGTTCGACAAACCTATTGGAGTACAGAAGAATTTCATTATCCTGCATTCGATTATCCGAATAACAGATTATTCAGCAAGATCACAATGTGCCGATGCTTGGCTAAACTATGTTTTCTAGCATTTCACTATTCGGAATTCAATTAACTGTGTCTTTCGGATAATCAAGTTTCCTCTGTAATTTGAAATTGTTACTTGCTATATAGATAAAGGAGAATTAATGGATGTGGTTGTATTTGGATTTTCAGAAAGCTTTTGATAAGGTCCCACAGAAAAGATTTTTAGATAAAGTTAGAACACACAGAATAGTGTTGATAAACTTATGGATTGAGATTTGATTAACAGAGAAAAATATAATCATAGTTTAGGAATGAACAGGAAGTTGTCATGATGTCTGGCTGTTACTCGTGGAGTACAACATAAATCAGTGCTAGAACCATGGCTGTTCCAAATCTATATAAATGACTTAGACTTGAGGACCGAATGTAATATTTCCCAAGTTTGCTGATGGCACAAAACTAGGTGATAATTTAAGTTACAAGGAGGATGCAAGAAGATTTCAATGACACTTGGACAGACTATGTGAATAAGGATGAATATGACAGATGCATTCTACTGTGAATATGTGTGAACGTGGTGCAAAAAAACCAGAAAGACAGGATATTTCTGAAATGTTGAGAGATTGGGAAGTGTTGATGTCAAAAGGGACTCAAATGTCTTTTTTCATCAATCACTAAAAGGTAGCATAGAGGTACAGTCAGCAATTAGAAAGACAAATGTTTTGTTAGTCTTCAGTGCATGGAGATTTGAGTACAGCAGTAAAGGAGTTTTGCTGCAATTATATATCTTGGTGAGACTGCACCTTGAGTATTAAGTACAGTTTTGGTCACTTAACTAGTAAAAGATGCATTTGCCGTAGAGGAGAGCAATGGAGGCCCACTAAAATAAGTCCTGGGATGGTGGGTTCATCTTATGAGGAGAGATTGATAAAATCATGATTTGGAGATGCTGGTGTTGGACTGGGGTGCACAAAGTTAAAAATCACACAACACCAGGTTAAAGCCCACTAGCTTTCGGAACGGACAACCACCTGAAGAAGGAGTCCAATTAAACCTATTGGACTATAACCTGGTGTTGTGTGATTTTTAACTTGATAAAATCAGACCTGCATATTTTTCAGTTTTGAAGGCGAGAGGCGATCACATTGAAATTTGCAAAATCTTTTAGTGCCTGAAGGGTGGATTTAAATGTGATGTTTCATCTGGATGGGGATATAATTGGGGCATAATCTCAGAATAAAAGGTGGATGAATTAAGACATGGAGGTATTTCTTTACTCAGAGGATGAGGAATCTTTGGCATTTTCTACTGTGAGGGCAGTGGAAACTTAATCATTGAGTTTTGTCTTGAACGTGCTCAATGTGTTTCTGGACACTAGGATATGGATAGTGACATAGAGATAAGGCGAGAAAATCAGGTAAATGATCAGCCATGTTCCTTTTGTGTGTTTCATAAATTTGATTTATATTGGTTTTTGGAGCAAAGGAAGAATTAGAAAATTTGCATTTAGCTGATAATGGAAACATTTCATACTTCAACAACTTTAAGTTAGCTTCTGTCTCTCTTCATAGATCTGGGTTTCTGCATAAAAAAGGTAGAGTCCCGATGTCGCAGTTACTATATTCTGCCACAGAGTAGAACATCTTTATTCTTTTCAGTACGGTTATGATTTTGGATTGTACAGAATTCAGGAGTTTTTTTAAAAAACTGAATCCTTCCAGATAGGATTTCAATAATTTAATTTCAGAGTTAAGTCCAATTTATAGAAGATTAAATTCTTTGACGAGCTTTTCCGGTCATCTTTATGATTTTTTGTCACTAGATGTGGGCCTCAATATAAAGAGAGAAATGTATGTATTAATTACCATAATGCACCCTTTATAGAATAGGTGTAGTCAACATGAAAGTGATCTTTCTTTTAACAAAGTGACTGATTTAGTAATTGCAACACAGAATGTGGCCATTATTAATTCTGACCTTATATATCTTTAGGCATTGGAGATGAGGATGTTGTAAGAGGTGCTTGTGGCTGTTGGTTATGGTAGGATCTTCTTTGTTGTTGTTGCCATTACTTCTTGCTTTAATATCTATTTACAAGGCTTACTAGCATTAAGTGGTGAAGAGTTAACCACAAAGAAGTCTTCAGAGGAGGAGGCATACAATTTATTATCAAGGTGAAGTTTATTACATACTGCAAAATAAATTTTAAAAGCTTAAGGCTAGTTAACTACATTAACCCTAGAAAGAGACATTATCTCTAAAGAAGTAGTAAATGGCTCTATGCATTATGGCTGTGGACTGTAGAACTGAAAACAAACAACAAACTGACTAGCTCCTCCCAGAGACCATCATTTATATATCAGCAGGCAGAGATATTCCCGAACCTCCAAGTTAATCGTTCCAAGCAAACTGCCTTAGGGAACGTCTTACTACACTCTGCCCAAGTTTGCTTTCCCCTTATTTAACTCATTACACAATAAATTAAACAATTATATAAAATTTAACCACAATCCCTTTTCCTGCCTCCTCCACCCACCCCCCACCCTCGCATTCTCCATGACTTGGAGTAGGTGATTCTTAAAAATGAATTTGTTCATGGGGTGAGACTGTCATGGCTTAGTCCGCAGTTAAAAGCCAATCACATTGCTGTGGGTCTGGAGTCATACGCATGCCAGACCAGATAAGTAAGGCAGATTGTGCTCCCTAAAGAACATTAATAAACAGTTGGATCTTTATGATAACTAACAGTGGCTACATTGTCACCATCAGCATAGTTTTTTTTTTCAAATTAATCATTCCTTAAAGTGCAGTGTTATAACTTAACAGAAAAAAACACTGCTGTTGATAACATCTACCAAACGCTGATGGAAACAAATAAAGTAAGAACAAATATTTTCTCAAATAGGCCCCTACGGGTAGATGCTACAAATTGATGAACATTCAGTTCTCATGACCCAATAGTTGTATTGTCTGAGAATTCAAAAATAACCAGACTTTAAAAAAATAGATTTTCATTTTATATTATTTTTTGTGATGAACATTCAGTTCTCATGACCCAGTAGTTGTATTGTCTGAGAATTCAGAAATAACCAGACTTTAAAAAAAAACCATTTTTTTTGTGTGGATGTCTCAAAGTGCTGTACCACCAACTAAGATCTCTGGAAAAGTAATCAGCATGGGAAACATGTCAGCCAATTTGCACACAGCTACTCTTACAAACAGCGAAGCTATATAATGATCAGAAATATGTTTTAGTTTTATATTGATTAAAGGATAAATATTGCTGAGACTTGTCACAAAATAACATGTTCTCAATGAACCAGAGATGCTACAACCCTTTTCAATGTTCAAGAAATATCAAGAAAGACTGCATTAATATTGCACTGGACATAAAATCATTCCCTATCTAGATCATGAGTTTGCAAGCATTAAAAGGCAACCAATTTGTCCTGAAGACAAATTAATCAACACAGAGCATGTTGTTGAGATTAAGATGCTACAATGTCTCTCATTTTTCAATATTTTTCATTTTCTGTTTTATATGAGCTATGGTACAATCAATAATAGGATTACTGATCTCAGGTTTTTATGGTCTGTTTCTAATTCCTTCCTACAAAGAAGAAGAACATTTTATATTTTGCACCTGAGAACAAAGAAAACAAATTGCCATAAAATAAATACATCAAGGAATCAGATAGTTCCTGAGAGAGATCTTTGACAATCTGGCTACCTTTGTGATGGTGATTTTTAGAACCAAGTTTTTTTTTGAAGAAGACATTTAATGTTTATGCGTCTGATCTTCATTTCTCCACTTTGTAGGCGTTCAAGGCACCTGATGTAGAAGACCTTATTTTAATTAGTGCTAAATGAAACATGCAAAATATATGGAGTCAACATTCAAATGACAATGCTTCTGATTTTTGTTTTAAGAAGTGCTTTTTACCTGATATTAATATGCAGTTTAAGGAAGTAACATTGTATCTGGAAATAACATGGAGGAACCATTGTAAATAAAAACCAATGCTATATCCCTTGAGGAATGCATTTCTTTTCTTCTGTATAGTTGATAGAGTCAAAGAGTTATACAGCATGGAAATAGACCTCTCGGTCCAACTGGTCCATGCCGAACATAATCCCAAACTAAACTGGTTCCACCTGCCAGCTCCTGGTCAATATCCCTCCAAACCTTTCCTATAATGTTTTTATATGTTGTCATTGTACCCGCATCCACCACTTCTTCAGGAGGTTCATTCCACATGCGAATCACCCTCTGTGTAAAATATTTGCCTTATATGTCTTGTTAAAATCTCTCTCCCCTTACCTTAAAAATGTGCTCCCTAGTCTTGAAAGTCCCCATCTTAGGGAAAAGACAACTACCATCAACTCTATTTGTACCTCTCATTATTTTATGAACTTCTATCAGGTCGCCTCTCAACCTGTTATGCTCGAGTGAAAAAGTCCGAGCCTATCCAGCCTTTCTTTATAACGCAGACCTTTCATATCTGGCAACATCCTGGCAAATATCTTCCGAACTCTCCTCAGCTTGATAATATCCTTCCTATAACTAGGCTACCAGAACTGGACACAATATTGCAGAAGAGGCCCCAAGAAGGCCCTGTACAACTTCAGCATGACTTCCCAACTCCTATCGTCAAAGGACTGAGCAATGAAGGCAAGTGTGCCAAATGCCTTTTTGACCAACCTGACTATATATTGCAAACTTTAAAGAATTATGTATCTGCACACCTAGGTCCCTCTGTTCTACAACACTTCCCAAGGCCCTAGCATTAATTGTATAAACTGTATCCTTGTTTGTTATACAAAATGCAATATCTTGCATTTGTCCAGATTGAACTCCATCTGCCATTTTTCAGCCCATTGACCCTTTTGATCAAGATCCCTTTGTAATCTTTGATAATCTTCTTCACTAGCTGCTATATCACCAATTTTGTGTCATCTACAAAGTTACTAACCATGCCTTCTATGTTTTCATCCAAATCATTTACATAAATGACAAACAAAAGAGGACCCAGAACCGATTTCTGTGGAATGCTGCTGGACACAGGTCTCCAGTCCGAAAAGCAATCCTCCACCATTTTTCTGTCTCCAGCCATGAAGCAATTATGTATTCTGAATCCCATGTGACCTAATTTTACTAATTAGTCTATCGTGTGGAACCTGGTCAAAGGCTTCACTAAGATCCAAATAAATAACGCCTACTGCTCTGCCATCATCAGCCTTTTTGGTAATTGCCTCAAAAACCTCAATCAAGTTTGTGAGGCATGATTTTCCTTACACAAAACCATGCTGACTATCCCTAATCGATTTTTGCTTCTCTAAAAGTCCTTAAATCCTATCTTTTATGATCACCTCCAACAATCTACCCACAACTGAAGTCAGACTCACAGGTCTATGGTTCCCCAGTTTCTCCTTACAACCTTTCTTAAACAAAGGTACAACATTAGCTACCCTCCAGTCATCAGGCACCTCACCCATAAATACACAATATTTCACTATTGGGCTGTGTGGGCTTACTCCATGATATTAAAAACACTCCTTTTCTGTCAGTCTGCAGCTCAGTGACAGGCCTGGGTTGCATAATAGGTGAGCTTTTAGAGTTTGTGCTTAGGCCCATTCGCTGGAAGCATAACCAACGGTCATGCAAGCTTCAATTTGCACTTCCTTCCATTGACATGTAGAAAATAGCAAAGTTTAGTTTAGATAAAGAACACATCTTTGAACAAATTGATTTATTTCCAATACTTTCTGTTCTACGACCTCATGATTGTTAAACTTATATGCAGGCAGAGCATGCATAATTTCTCTCTTTTTGAAGTTTTGGGGACATTTCTAATCTCAAAAGAGAATGCTTTCCAATCAGCCTTGAGACAGTGAGTCAATCAAATATTTTGTTCTCTTTAATACTTTGCAATAAAGTTAGCAGAAGTTAAAAACTGAGTAGTATCTAAGGAAACAAATCAGTACGGCTTAAGTTGTGCACTGGCTCATGTTGACTTTTAAAAATATGACAGAACTTCTTTAGGAGCTGTTTTACCAGTTTCCTGCTTCCTCCGCCATTTCCAGTATTTTAGAAGAAGTGAGGTTACGTAAATGTCATAATTATATTCAATTGATGGAATATGCCATACAATGTGTTTCCCATTTCCTAGCCTTTATGCCAATAGCTTCAGGTGAATGCAGAGAAGTTACCACATGAAGTACAAATAAACTTCACCCAAAGACATTCAGTACAGGTCAGGGACCCATCACTGTGGCACAACTGAAGATGAAGCATAATTCCTCAAATGTGGAAAATCTATACGGCCAGTTTATGGAGAGGAAAGATTTTGAAGTAACAATATTGTGGTGATAAAAGTGGAAAAGAGAAGAAAGAAAATAATTGGCATTTTTATAGAGCCTGGTACTATCAAAGTGCTTTACAACCAGTGAGGTGCTTTCGAAGAATGATCGCTTTTATAATGCAGGAAAGGCAGCAACTAAAAAGTGTACAGCAAGCCCTCAAACAGCAATGTGATAATGACCAAATATTCTGTTTTTTTATTGCTGGTGTTGAGTGAATGATAAATATTGAGAGAGTAGTTGGAAAATAAGGATAAGGTGGTCATTGGTAGAGTACATGGTAGTGTAATAGGAAGAGGAAAAGTGAACAGCAGCCTGAGAACAGAGAAGAGATAGGAAGGCACAACAAACAGCCTATCCTACCCCAGGAAATACAAGCACTACAATGGCCAACTGAAGGAGGAGTAGTCCTTGAAAAGTCTTCAAATAACCATATAGGTTTTGATTAAAATCATGTGGATCCTTCAAAATTAGTTTCTTTTTGCTTTTTGCACATGCTTTGTTTATCTCACAATGAAAGAATTACAAGGAAATGACTTTTATTAAATTGTGTAGTGGCAGGGCTGTATGTGCTTAATATGATGTAAAAGCAGAGCATTTAGAATTATATAATATGATCAAGCTAAGTCAGCACAGCCTCCTGAAAGGAAACTCATCCCCTATAAATTTATTACAGTTCTTTGAGGAAGTAACAAATAGGATAGATAAAGGGGAAATCAGACATGATCACATTGAATGACTTGAGGGGCTGAATGGCCTCTTCCTGCTTCTCTGTTCCTATGTTGTGGATGTGATATATTTGGATTTCCAGAAAGCATTTGACAAGGTAATGAAAATTAGGACACAATGGTAAGATTCCATGGTGCTGAAGGTAGTTTATTATATATTAGGATAAACAACTGGTGAACTAACAAAGACAGAGAGTTGAGATAAAGGGGTCATTTTCAGGATGGCAATCTGTGTTAAGTGTAGTGCTGCAGGGATCAATGCTGGGGCAACAATTATTTACAATGAATTTGTGACTTGGATGAGGAAAGTGAATGTACTAAAGCCAGGTTTGTAGATGCCACAAAAATTGTGGGAAGGCAAGTGGTAAGATGAGCTGAAAATGTGTTGCTGGAAAAGCGCAGCAGGTTAGGCAGCATCCAGGGAACAGGAGAATCGACGTTTCGGGCATAAGCCCTTCTTCAGCCCTTCTTATGCCCGAAACATCGATTCTCCTGTTCCCTGGATGCTGCCTGACCTGCTGCGCTTTTCCAGCAACACATTTTCAGCTCTGATCTCCAGCATCTGCAGACCTCACTTTCTCCTCAAGTGGTAAGATGACACAGGGTCTACAGAGGGATATGGCAGTTTAGGTGAGTGGACAAAAACTAACCTGATAGAATATAATGTGGGAAGGTGTAAGTTTATGCATTTTGGCAGGAATAGTTGAGATCTTAAATATTATTTAAATGCCAAAAGACCACAGTACATGTCTTTCTATAAACTGCTCTCCCCTTGAGTAATGTGAGGATGAGCTGATGATGTTGAACACATACTGCTCAGCAAATGCCTTCCATTCTCTTGATGTGAATTGCTTTGCATTTTATAACATATATTACTCTTTCACAAATCACATGCTCACTGAATCAAACTCATAATATTAAGGTAACTTGTATCTCTCAGTTCTTTCACCTTTTGGATAAAATGACACTTTGAATAGAAGTCTGCAATAACAGGATACTATTCTTGATTGCGTGTGACTGAATTGTTCCTATGGAATGCCTTGATCTTAATGGCACTTTAGAAGCTATTATTTCTTCCTTCTGTTGTGTATTTCTGCACTTCTGGCATACATTGCATGTAGATACTATTATTTCAGCATTTTTTATGGAGAAGATTTTGCAGTAAAGAACTGATTTGGCTTTGAGTTAACAATTCTCTGTTCCCATGTAGACTTCATATTTGTTTTAGAGGAATGCTTCCTGCAACATTTTGGGAATGATTATTCTCATTCTGACTGGTACCTTCCAGTGAGATTTTATCTCTGATAGACCAGTATGGCCATATTGCTTGTTGTGTTGATGTATCTTGTCAGGCCATCTCTGGATCACTTGCTGAGAGAGCATCTGTAACTCTTCATCTTGGTTGGTCTAATATATGTCATCTGATTCTATTTTGGTAGTATTATACAGTACATGATGGATCTTTCCATCTTGATCTTTTACCTTATGATTTACTGAGACCAGTTGCAGATCTTTGCAGCTGTGCAACCCCAGGAAAGCAAGACCATCGGTTTCAATGGCATAGGATATTCAGTTTGCTTCTTTTCCTTTCTGTGCCTCATTGATTTGATTTGTTCCTACCTGTCAAATCTTGGTTCTACCAAGATATTGCTTGGTTTCAGAACAGCTTTCTCTGCATAACCAATTTCTTTCATATTTTCAGGAACAATCTGTCAGTATTGTTTGAACAGAGTGATGCTACTCTGTGTTCTGATCTCAATCTTTTCCCCTCAACTCCCTTTTCACCCTCTTCTATTTCAGTTCAGCATGATTCACTCCAGTTCTTCTTTCTTTCACATTAATTTGGATAAACATTTCTCCTGAAGTTTCATTGCATGTTTTTATTGCATCTCTCCATGTGATTGGCAGAGTAATAGACTGATCCATTGTTAATCAGCACATGATGGCAGTGTGACAATTAATCCAGGGAAAATATTCAGAAAACAGTTCACTGCCATAACTTTATGAATAACATAATTGACCCTTAACTGCCCTCTGGGCTATTAGGGGTGGGCAATAAGTGCTGCCTAGCCGGCAACTTTTCCATCCTGCAAATGAATAAAACAAATTCTACCTCTTGCACAAAGACCAGAGATACAACAGTTACCTTAATATTATGGTCGCAGACAAATAGACTTTGAGGAAATGGAAGTCTTTCCTGCTGATAAATTTGAAGAGGCAGTCACTGGGCACACTGGTGGATACATGGGTGCAATTGGTGAGGCCCAGCAAGTACATGAGGCCCAGCAAGTACATGAGGCAAACCAGTGATGCCAGTGAAACCCATTGCCCTCTGTCCCTGTGATATCTCATCAACCTGGAATTCAATGTATTGCTCAAGTACGGAATATAGGGTATCAGTAACCTGTGAGCTACAAAGCTGTGTAACCATTTGCAAATGTCATTGAGGGCTATAGCTGATCCTTGAAAGGAGTCAGAAGTGAAGAAATTCAAAGCCACGTGATCTTGGTAGGAAGAGTAGAAAAACTGGATATCCTTTAAATGGTGAGAAAAAAAAAAATCATGTTGGTGTTCTCAGGGATTTGGGTGTGCTTGTGAAACAAATACAGAAAGTAAGCATGAGGATACAGCAAACAATTAAAAAAGCAAATGATATGTTGGTCTTTGTGCAAGAGGTAGAGTTTGTTTCATTCATTTGCAGGATGAAAAGGTTGCTGACTAGGCAGCATTTATTGCCCATCCCTAATAACCCAGAGGGCAGTTAAGGGTCAACCACATCAAGAAGAATGCAAGAAATGCAAACGTTTAAGAATTAAGAAGTCAACTTGCAATGTACAAGTATTTGCTGAGACCACACCAAGAGTACAGAATACAGCTTTCATCTCTCTACGTAATGAGGGATATATTAAAGGAGATGCAACAAGTGTCCACTACATTGACTCTTCGGTTGATAGTATTGTCCTCATTGCACAGAATGGACCTATACTCTCCAGAGTTCAGAAGAATGATGTGATCTCATTAAAATATTCTGCACCTGACATTGCAGATGCAGATGTTTCCTTATTTTGAAGAGTCTAAAACTAAACTCTTCACAAGTTCTTACAATTTCATTGCTGGATATTAAATCAAAATTCATAATGGGCATTTTTTGCATGTTTCTAAAATAATAGGAAATTATTTTGAAACAACAAATTCTTTCAGTTCCATACTGAAAATTAAGTCTTCCTAATTTTTCACAACTTCAATACATCCTAATTCTAATTTAGTTGTGAAAGGAAATATTTACTAACATATAGTATATAAAAATTAATTTAATGGTTGTGATAATTTTTCACTGAATTTCTGAACACCACTTTCTCTACATATATTACAGTGATAATATATTGCCACCAGCAAGGAGCTGATACAAAATTTTTTTAAATTTATATATTGTCAATTTGGTGATAAAAACACAGGCAATGTACCTACTGACAAGGGGGAGAGGTGTTTCTGAGGTCCCATTATTCCTTGTATTCTTGACACACATGATGATGAATTTGAATATGGCATTAAGGTCTTGAAATTCTGACCTTTCCCACAAATCTGAAATGCTCCATTTCATTATGTGCCACGGTGTCCTGCCACCACAGCTGTACTATTAAAATGTTACAAGTTTAAAGTATGCTTACAGTAACAGACTCCTGTGCAACATACAGTTCATCCTACCTCAGTACATTTATATTCATCATGCAGCGAGGTCGCACTCAATGATTTTTCAGTGTGAAAACACTTCACAATAGACTGTAGGTGCTGGTTATTCACCCTGTGTACAGCTTCACCAGCAGCTCCAAACAAGTGAACTGACCTTGCCAGAAGACATCACATCAGCTCATTCCCCTAATTATCTTGTGCTCTGAGCATGTCACCTATGGAGTGCCAAATGTTGTTAATGTAAGACTGCTGACTGATCATTGTGCGCTGGGCAGTTCTGTAGCACAGAGAAAAGGGTGGATAGGATGGCAGCAATGAAAATATGAGATGAGAACCAATAAAAAGGAAAATATGTATTTATGTAGCCCCCATCACAACTTTGGCACATCCCAAACCACCTGACAGCTTATAAAGTACTTTTAAATGTAATTGTTGCTATAAGCTGGAGTGTGTGTGTGTGTTTTTAGTGGTGGCTAGGAGGAGACATGGACAGCAACAATGGAGGCACACAGGTATATTACTGTTCAGATGCATAAATGACATTAGAGGAAAGCTACCAAATTTTCTTGAAGCCTGCTGTGACGCTAGTACACAGATTCCCATTACTCAGTGAAATTACTGCCTGGCATTATGTCTTGAGTACCCAATGGAGTAAGATGATGAACGTCAAACATTTGTATCCGAAATAGGGAGTGCCCATCATCATTTGTACAGGTAAGGATTTGAAAATCTATACATTTGTCTGAATGAATAGCTGGGGCAGAATAAAACAATATCAAGTTAACTGGAAACACTTTGTGACATGCATACTCAGGATAACTATCAGTTGAGGAAACTAATCTCAGCGGCTTTGTCATTAGGTCTGCCATATTTTCCTGTAGTGAAAATTAGGGCTGTGATTTTCCCATTTGAAGTTAAAGAATGCTAACAAGTGAGTACATTGGCATCATTTTTGCCATTGCCCAGGGCTAGTTATCCACATAATTCACACCTCATTATATATGTAAGCAAGATGTTAGGTGTATTACTTGGCAAATCACATAGTTAGCAAAAAGAAGTGTTCATCGCTACTGGGACTTCTGATTTCTAAGGCTTCGATTCAATATTCAAAGTCCAACTAATCATCAGTTCAAGCACTGCAAACTAGGAACTTCCAGAATTGGTGCTGGGTCCTCTACTTTTTGTCATTTATATAAATGATTGGATGCGAGCATAAGAGGTACAGTTAGTAGGTTTACAGATGATATCAAAATTGGAGGTGTAGTAGACAGCGAAGAGGGTTACCTCAGATTACAACAGGTTCTGGACCAGATGGGCCAATGGGCTGAGACGTGGCAGATGGAGTTTAATTCAGATAAATGCGAAGTGCTGCATTTTGGGAAAGCCAATCTTAGCAGGACTTATACACTTAATGGTAAGGTCCTAGGGAGTATTGATGAACAAAGAGACATTGGAGTGCAGGTTCACAGCTCCTTGAAAGTGGAGTCACAGGTAAATAGGATAGTGAAGAAGGCATTTGGTATGCTTTCCTTTATTGGTCAGAGCATTGAGTACAGGAATTGGGAGGTCATGTTGTGGATGTATAGGACATTAGTTAGGCCACTGTTGGAATATTGCATGCAATTCTGGTCTCCTTCCTATCAGAAAGGTGTTGTGAAGCTTGAAAGGGTTCAGAAAAGATTTACAAGGATGTTGCCAGGGTTGGAGGATTTGAGCTATATGGAGAGGCTTAACAGGCTGGGGCTGTTTTCCCTGGAGCATTGGAGGCTGAGGGGTGACCTTATAGAGGTTTACAAAATTATGAGGGGCATGGATAGGGTAAGTAGGCAAAGTCTTTTTCCTTGGTTCAGGGGTCCAGAACTAGAGGGCATAGGTTTAGGGTGAGAGGGGAAAGATATAAAAGAGACCTAAGGGGCAACTTTTTCACGCAGCGGGTGATACGCGTATGGAATGAGCTGCCAGAGGAAGTGGTGGAGGCTGGTACAATTGCAACATTTAAGAGGCATTTGGATGGGTATATGAATAGGAAGGGTTTGGAGGGATATGGGCCGGGTGCTGGCAGGTGGGACTAGATTGGGTTGGGATATCTGGTCGGCACGGACAGGTTGGACCGAAGGGTCTGTTTCCACGCTGTACATCTCTATGACTCTATGACTCTACTCACCTCTACTATCCCAATGCATGGCACAAAGAAAAATGAACTAGTTCCTCGCTTCATGGAGAAAGATCTCAAGGTGCTAGTGAATTGGGTGATGGACTGAATGTCAGTCTTCTTACTGGCTGACTACAACAACAGACAATGCCAACAATTGCATCCAACCTGGGCAGACATTGTTGCACAGGTCAGTGCTCTCTCTGCCATTAAAAATAATGGCCAGCATTACAAGAAGAGGGTCAATGATATCCTGCATTCTGTAAAAATATTTGGCACTATATCCTCTTTGCTACCTTATTTTAACTCTGCCACTGCACACATATCTCACAAAGGTACAACTCTCAGCATCACAATTCAATAATCTGCAGTGTGCTATGGTCCTCTTCAATTACCAACAACACTTATTCGTTTCTGCACAAGATTTTTCTGCATCTATCTTTCCCAACTAATTTCTTCACTAATATAGACACAAGCAGCACCCAGGACACATCTGCAAGTAAGAGGCTGTAGCATGCATCCCCTCAGCTCCCCATCTCAGAGGAAGAAGCCCTGTTTTTGCTAGAATTTAGAAAGATGAAAGGAGATCTAATTGATGCGAAAGGGAATGGACAAAGGAGACATAGAGATGTTTTCCCTTGTGCAACTATCTCAAAAGAAAGAGGTCCTAGGTTGAGGCTAAAGGGTGGCAATTTTAAAACAGAGGTGAGGAGGAATCACATCTCTCAAAGGGTTGTGAATCTATGGAATTCACTATCATAGAGTGTGGTGATTGCTGAATAAAGTTAGGTAGGAGATATTTATTTTTATTTATTTAGATCTTTACTTAGTAATAGGTTAAAGCAGGGGATAGACAGATCTTTATTTAGTGAAGAGTTAGGGAAGGTGGGCAGGAAAGTCGAGTTGAGGCCAAGATGAGATCAGCCATGATTTTATGAAGTGACTGACTCGACTTGAGGGGCTGAATTGCCTGCTCCTGCTCCTAGTTCTTAAGGATCCTCAGAGAATGCACCAACAACGTGTTCAACTGCACTGACTCAAAGACTTTCACATTTCTGTCTAGATAAGACTTATGGGCATAATCTGGTTGGCACACATTGATGCAACTCTGCAGCTTAGTGAAAAATGAAATGTCCAAGTTTTCTGGCACTCAGAAGACTGCTGGGAGACCAGTGTTCCCTCTAATTTTCTCACTGGTGGTGTGGAGCTCTGAGCAATATCTGGAACTGGAAGTCAATGGCATAGCCAATTGCCATTGCAACCTAGAGGGACCATTGCTGGAGCCTAGGCAGCTTAGCCACAGGCAAAAGATGTGTTCTTGTTCTTGCCATAAAGACTTACTCAACCAGCAGAGACAGGCACAGGGACATCGGGCAGGAGTATCAGGGACACTTGGGAGGCTGGAGTGAAAGATGCAGGAATCCTTAAACATTCTCAGTGACATGGTGGTTCCAGCACATATTTGCTGGGCTGTCACCAAGGAAGCAGTGTCGGCTGCCTTGGAGATCCAGGTTCAGCAGAATATCCAGTGGCTCCTGGACATGCAGACACACCTGCATTCCATTGCTCCAGGCAAGGATTCTCAGAAACAATGACAAGGCAAGAGGGGAATGAGGCACTTTCAGCTCAATCCAGGTGTCCCTTCCTCTCAGAGAGACAGGCAACCGGCATCTGGGCAGGACACTCTCGGCTGGATGGGGCCTTCTGGGTCCAAATGCACCAGGGGGGTGATTACCAAATCTTAGAAGTCAATCACGGAGCAAGTCCTCTGCACACCCCACTGTTGGGCCTGTGCCTAGCTGTAATGGAGGGAGAAGAGGGAAAAACATACTGAGGCACATTTTTGCTACAGTGTTACATTATTGTAAATAATCCATAGCTTGCCTCAATATATTTTAACTTGCACTGCTTTAATGCCTGCTGTAATATCAGTTTTCAATGTGGAACATGTTTAAGTCATACTCATGTGAGAGATTATGAGCTTTTCATGTATTGCAAGGAGTAAGCATTGTCATCAATTTGCATTGCGCATCTCTCGGTGAGCATCTGAATCTTTGAATGCAGATAACCTTAGACATTGCATATCCTTGAACATTAGCTTTAAAGGAGTCCAGCCAAGCCATTGTACATTAATATGGAGGACACTGGAGCTAATGGCAAAGTCCAGGGAATAACCCAGTGCCTGGACTGCACACCGTTTTCACCATTTCCGCACACCGTTTTCACCATTTCCACCCACCTTTATGGGTGAGGATATGGAATCAGTGATGATTCTACTCATCTCAGTGGGAAGGCTGTTCCCAGGTGTGAGCTTTTCAAGGGAGTGTTCTACACAATGTACAATGGGAAGCTGCTATGTCAGTTGTCTCTCATTATCCACCAGTCTTCAGAGAAAAGTTACACAAAATTCTGCCTCTCCCAGGTTAAATGCTATCATAAAGGGTGTTCAAATGTATCAAGGCAATTGAACAGTCTCTGTGTACTCTAAACCATTGACAGGATGCTGATGAAGGAAGAGTCTGAAGGAGCTTTCACAGAATTCATGCCAAACTGGTGGATATAATGAGGAACCAGACTATATATGACACATTCAGAGCTTTCAACAAAGCTTTCAGAGCCACATAAATGTAGTGCTATGTGATGTAATTGCACGCTCACATATGCTTTTCCCCTAACAGTTATCTTAGGGATAGTTATACATCACAATTTCAATCTTTGTTCAACTAAAGATATCACTTACATGTTAACATGTAAAATGTATCCTGTAACCAGCAAGTCCAACAAGTTAGACATGTTCTTTACACTAAACAGATGAGCTACTTAGATGTGCAAACAATGAACAAAATGTCAACCTCATTCTTGCATCCTGAAAGTGGGTGACAATAAGGTTGTATCTGACTTCTTGGGCTCGCTGAAACATTGCGCTGTCTTTCTCATGTGGACACCACTCATGGTCAACCTCCTGATACTCAGCTTCATCCCCACCCTCAAAGGATTGCTCTCATTCCTCCATTTGTCATCACCCAAGATGTCACCCTTTTGTCTAAAGTTAAAAATCACACAACACCAGGTTATTGCTCAATAGGTTTGTTTGGAAGCACTAGGTTGCAGACCCTTTTCTCTGCTCAAGTTGTGAAGCTCACAGCATACTACAATAATGCAGGACATGTCATCAGGGCTACATGAAAAACCTTGCTGGAGAGGCCTAGTTATTGTCAGGAGCCTGATAACCTGTTGCACTGTAGCCCCAGTATACCTTCATTCTTTGCCTCTCTGTGCATTTCCTACAGGTATCATGAACACATTTGGAGGAGTTGCCCCTTATTTTCTATCAGCCATCCCAGGGATCTTGGTAAGCGGCAGGAACCCCAGTACTCCAGTTCATTACCAGCATTGGCAGCCCCTGGGGTATCTGGCACAGATCACCAAAATGTTGCTTCATTGGTGACAAATCAGTCGAAGATTAAGGGAGTGTAATTTTCTTTCTGTTTATAAACACTGCTGTTTGGTCATAGGGCAGTCACATAACAACATGGCTGCAATTGATAGCCCCCTGCTTCTCTGATGCCAAATTGCATGCATTATGTTCCAAGAAAAGTGTATTCTTTAACCAAGGCCTGCATAGCCATTCCACAAGTTGCTAATGAGACAAGGTACTGCCTGTTTTGTCAATCAGCTTTTTGAACCATTGAGTTTATAGATTGTGAAGAGGAAGATTGAAAGTGTGATATTAATACACCACAATTGACTACTAATGTGATGCAATTGCATGGAGGTATGTTTCTCATCACCTGACAGCAGGATTATGAACTCACCACTGAAAGCTTGAGGATATAATCACATGAGTTTTTCTTAAGGTTGACAATGCGATCTTTTATAAAACTGCCCAATTAAGTCATCATGCTCAGAATTATTCTCTGAACTCAGAGGGAAAATTTCACTGAAAGATGGTGGTGAGAGTATCTAACATGTTAGCTATCATGTTTATTGTACAAGCATCTTCTCAGGAGAACACCTTTCTGGGCCAGTGGCAATAATTCTTTTCAATATCTGCAACCTGACTTATAGCTTCACAGCTGTATCTTCAATGGTAAATTCTTCACTGCCTCAAAATTATCCAGGCCCTAACCACTTATTCTCTGTTGTGAGAATGCCAATGTTAGAATATTTGATGTCGCTTGTAAAAATCAGCAGCAGTTGTGGAATTGCTGAGACAGTTTCACAGAGCTGCAAACTATCCAGAGGGGAGCTTGAAACTAATAGGAAAAACATGCAAACTCTAAATATCTGGAGTAAATTGTATTTCAAAGCAGTTAACACTGCAACAGTGCAATCCGCTGTTTTTCCCCATTTTACACAAACTAGAATTCCCAAGGTACATTTCTAAATTAAGTAGTTGACGGTGCATAGAATGAATCCTCAGACAACAAATGTTTGTTGTGGTGGATTGTGTATCAGTAAATGCCTAGTTAGCTTGTTTTGTATGTGTATCTCTTGCTTGAACCTCTGTTCTGAGAAAAACATCTCATTCGAAAAACAATTATTATTAGATGAAATACTCAAAACTCTGCTGCTATCATTATTGTTTCATAGATTATATTCTTCACAAAATGTCACTGTGAATGTTTATAATTTGTTGAAAACACTTTCAGAATTGCTAGAAATTTTATATAATCCAGAACTGTGTGCACTTAACTCCTCTTGTTTGCATAGATTCATGTACAGGTATTATTTTTTTCTTATTTAACAATATAATACCATTTTGTCTCCACCTGCTTTTTATTAAATGAATGCTTTAATGAAGTCAACAGTGGTTGGTACTGGTTGGACCTTGATAACAAACATTACATGGATTTTGAAGGTTTATTACCACACACCTACAGTATGATGTTGACCTGTTGACATGAAAGATTGCCTCTTAAAAATGTGTAAGGTGGAGAAAACATGAAAGCTTGAAGATCAATTGTGGCGAGATCACGGCAGATCATCGTGCAGTTGACAGTCAGTTCATTGGTCTGAGCAAGTGGTTGCCAATTTACAATGATATCACTAGAAGGCAATACACATAGTTTTGGAGGAGCCATTCCAGAAAAACCTGAAGGATTAGTCCTAGCTTTGGAAGGAGGGCTGATGGAGTTTCCTTGGTTATTATTGGCAGCAACTGTATAACTGTACTCCACAGCTGGTGTCAGAGTGAAGTCATGATACCGAGTTTCTAGGCTTGTATGAATGAGCAGCCCATCCTGCCTGAGTTCATAAACTCTGATCTGCCCATTAGGATTGGTTGGTTTCTTCCATATAAGTTGTAGCTTGGGTTTTATATTAGATGAAGGTGTGTCCAGTGTCCAATTATTTATAAATGAGCTGGAGATACCACCATTAGTGAAGGCAATTAAGATAAAAAAAAGTACTGCATATATGGTTTTAGACCATAAACTACAATAGTTAGCCCCTGCCCAGAACAGGTCAGATTCATTATTAATAAGTAATCCGTATTCAGAAATACTTCCAGTTTGTATTATTGGTGCTATTCCTGAAGCATTGATTTATGTTGCAGTAATAGTCTGAAGTATTGGAGAGCTCACAAAAGCTGGAGCAGTTTCAAGTGTTGGTGTTTTAGTTGTTTTACTGGTACAGCAGCCTCCTGCTCTACCAGCAATCACTGGATAGCTGTAAACAGTGTTTGTAAGCAGGCCTTCATCTATATAATTACACATTACAGTATGAAAACTGAAACAAAAAGGAAGTTCATTCCTTTGTAGTCTATAGGACTGAAGAACACTATTGATCTTTTCTGGAGGAGACCAGGAGATTACTAGCTTATGTGGATTATCTGGTACATGTTGAACCTCAGGAGCAGGAAGGCCAATAGGTGCATCCTGACTGGTTTTCACAACCACCCACAGACTGCCTGCATGTCCAACAGAATTCCAACTAGGTACTTTGTACTCATACCTTGTATGTAGTATTAAATTGTTATCAATAAATACATATTCATTTTTGTCAGTCTCATAGTCTCTGAATATAATCTCTTTTTCTATCAGCTCAAAGATTGTCTATTAACTTTATGAAACACATCATATTGTATTATTTTTTCCATTTGCACTAAGTGGTTCAATCCAGTGCATTCACTGTGTTGCATTCACTGACTGACTCTCTAAAGGGCGGCACGTTGGCTCAGTGGTTAGTACTGTTGACTCACAGTGCTAGGGACCCAAGTTTGATTCCATTCTCAGTTAACCTTCTGTGTAGACTTTGCATGTTCTCCCTGTGTTTGCATGGGTTTCTTCCGGGTGCTCTGGTTTCCTCCCACAATACAAAGACGTGCAAGTTAGATGAATTGACTGTACTAAATTGCCCATAATGTTCAGGGATGTGTAGGTTAGGTGCATTAGTCGGGGATAAATGTAGAATAATAGGGTAGGGTAATGGATCTGGAGGGGTTACACTTCGGAGTGTCAGTGTGGACTTGTTGGGCCAAATGGCCTGTTTCCACACTGTAGGTGCAGGCTGAGATGTTGGCAATGCTTTGTCTGTCCTTACTTCTTGTGGTGGAAGATGCTTACACCCTGCCTTGGTATAAGCTTCAAGATTGAGTGTATAGACTGTGTAAGGCTCTAGGCATCAACATAAGAACTGACAGAACAAACCCACTATACTCCAAATTGCCATCACTATAAATATTGTATGTCTGTGAAACAAATTAATTGTGGCAATATTAGTTACAAACTTAGAATCTTGTTTCTGTGTAGAACAAAACAAAAACAAATCTTATGGGATACAGATTTTACTGCTTTTCTTGGTATTAACATTATTACTTTCCACTCCGACTCTTTAACAAGGAAAAAGGCAATACAAAATTTCAATCTCATAACTTGTTAAAAACTGATGTGGTTGAACCATCAATAAGAATTGAGTTTGACTGGCAGCTAGGAATAGGATTCTAAAAGGGTGTCTGTGTGAGATCCCAGCAAACGTTTACTATTACTCAACCCTCAGGAAGAAGAGGGTCAAACTGACCCTTAGCAACGGTACAAATACAAATGGGTAGTCTGTTTAACCCATCACCCAATTTCCTTTTCTAATAACAACTTATCAATTCTTAATTAATAGTCCTGCATTACTTCTGCAAACCAATTTCCCTGTGTCTTCTTCCAAAATCATATACTCGTGCTTTTAAAAATCATTAATGCCATACAAGTTGAATAATTGATGAATGGGAAAACATGTAGTTGAAAAAAAACAGGTTGCAAATTGTGGAAATCTGAAACAAATTCAGAAACTGTGGAGGGACTCAGCAACTAAGACAGCAACTGTGGAATAATGAATGTGTTAACATTCTGGATTATCAAAAGAGATTTGATAAAATAGTAACTCATCTGATCTTCCCATGACCTGCCATGCTGGGTGTGTCCAATAATGTCTGCTTATCAAAGATTGTAAAATGTTGTTTGAAAAATAAAACTAATTCCTTTCAGTCCACCTGAAATATTTTAGATTCTATCAAATTTGAGATATACTTAATTGTAGCTATCACAGCAATGATAAGAACATACATTTATACAGCATATTTATTGTGATAAATTGTCTGAAAAATTTTCACAAGGACTTGATCCAACAAAATTTGACACTGAGCAACTTAAGAAGATATTGGAGAACATGACTTGAAGCTTGATGAAATAGGCAAGTTTTAAAGAGTAACATAAAGAAGAATTTCATGGTAGAAATTCAAAGAGGTTAAAGGCAGAATTTTCAGAATTTAGGGCATTGACAGATTGCGGTAAGGCAACAATGGTTGAATGATTGAAATTGCGGATGTTCAAAAGGCCAGAATTAGTGAGTAGTGTGGAAATCTCAGACGTTTATGGGCTGGAGGAAATAGCAGAAATAGTGAGGGGTGGCATCATGGAAGATTGGAACACATGAATATGAATTTTGAAATCGTAACACAGATTTGTCAAAATGAATCACATTTAACACTATTGGACCAACTTGGTGTTCCCAACAGAAACTGGTGCTCACATGGTTCACAACATGGGAAAATATTGACTCAAGGGCTACTTAAAAAAAAATCCAAGTCTGTTTGCTGGCCATTTCCCATGATGCTTATCCAGTGGTCATACACTTTCAACTACAATGTTAACTTCATTATTGACCAATAGTTTACTTAAGCTTTAAGAGCTTGATATTTACAGGAAGGTGGTGGTAGTGGAGGCATTACCGGCCTAGAAACCTAGAAGTAGTAGAAAGGTGAAAGATGTGCTGAATTGAACAACAAAATATCATTTTAACATGTTTTTCATTTCCTGCCAGTCTGCAGGTAGGACCCAAGAGGAAGAGATTGTCAAGGAGAGGTTGGCTGATTACATGGGAGACCCATTTGTAGTGGGATCTGACGATCACTTGAGGCTAAATACCAGGTTGCAAGGCAGTGAAACATCACAATGATTTGGGGGTGAAGAGACTGCTTTCTGATTGTGCAAGGACCCAGTTAAAGGTGGGAGCATTTAGCCAATTGCAAGGATGTGGCGCCACAAATTTTACTTACCACATATCAGCTCAGTCTTGAAAGTTGCTACATTACCTGAGAAGTTGCACACAGAACAGAACACCTTGGATGTTATGATTTCATTAATAAAACAGCTGTTGATGGTTGAATCTAAGACATGGCCCTGAGGAATTTAGCAGTGTCTGAAGGTGCTGACATGATTGAACTGGAACAACTAATTATGCCTGCCGGTAGCGACTTTTTTCTTAATTTCAACAGACCTTAATTCTACTTGTTACCAACTCAGTTGCTACCTTAGCAACAAGGTTGATATACTCACTTTACCTTGGCTACTTTGCTCATGTTTGGACCAAGGCTATTTTGAAATTTGGGACAGTGTAGGCCTACCAGAACCCAAATTGAACATCAGTGAGCAGTCTTTTTGTAATAAGTGCAATGTAACTCTCACCTCTCTTTATCATTGTACTGTTTCAAACACCAGAAAATTAGGCCCAGAGACTTTAAATCCACACACTTGCTAAAATCTGCAGAATATAGCCTCATTAACACATTCTAAATACCAAATCTTTCAAGAGCAGATTGTTTGCCTGCTCCATTTAAGCCAGAAGGAAGATTGTTGCTTGACTGAGCTGTGGCTCCATTAGTAGTATTCTTGCCTCTTAGTCAGCAAGGCTGTGGGTTCAAGGACTACTCCAGATATTTTGGCATAAAGCCCGAGGCTGTTGTCCCAGTGAAGTAATGATGGAGGTGCCCTCTTGTGGTGCAGTGGTAAAATCTCTACCTCTAGACTGGGCAGCCTGGAGTCAAGTCCCACCTACTCCATAGGTGTGTAATAACATTTCTGAACATGTAGATTAAAAAAAAAGGTTCAACCAAAAAAAAACAAGTTTTTTTTGTGGGTTGGTGTTAGGTTTCTCAGGTGGAAGTGAGGACTGCAGATGCTGGAGATCAGAGTCAAGATTAGAGTAGTACTGGAAAAACACAGCAGGTCAGGCAATATCCGCGGAGCAGGAAAATCGATGTTTCAGGCAAAAGCCCTTCATCAGGAATGTGGCAGGAAGCCTCTGGGGTGGAGCGACAAATGGAAAGGGGATGGGGCTGGGGAGAAGGTAGCTTAGGGCTTTTGTCCGAAACATCGAATTTCCTGTTGCTCAGATGCTGCCTGACCTGCTGTGGATTTCCAGCACCACTCTAATCCAGACTCTGATCTCTCCAGCATCTGCAGTCCTCACTTCTGCCGAGTTGATTTTAACCTTACTGCGAATCCTCTTGCAAGGATGCCTACGCTGAAGAGATTCTTCTCCTCCTCTCTCTATAAAGATCTCAGTGAGTCTCTCTCTCACTGCAACTCTCAGGTCATCTCCTCTGCCCTGAAGCTCTTCAACCATGTCCTGAAACAGACTCACTACCATAGCCACATCTGCTTCCTCAGTGCTTGACATGCATGTCCTGGGCCTCCTTCACTGCCACTCCCTCACCAACCGACGCCTGGAGGAAGAACGCCTCATCTTCCGCCTCAGAACACTTCAACCCCAGGGCATCAATGTGGATTTCACCAGTTTCCTCATTTTTCCTTCTCCCACCTTACCCCAGTTCCAACCTGCCAGCTCGTGATCTGTCCTACTTGCCAATCTTCTTTCCCATCTATCTGCTCCATCCTCCTCTCCGATCTATCACCTTCATCCCCACTCCGTCCACTTATTGCACTCTTAGCTACCTTCTCCCTAGCCTCACCTCGGAGGCTCCCTGCCTCGTTCCTGATGAAGGGCTTTTGCCCGAAACGTCGATTTTTCTGCTCCTTGGATGCTGCCTGACCTGCTGTGCTTTTCCAGCACCATTCTAATCTTGGTTAGGATTCTCAATTTTAAGTATTTAATCCCCCAACCACCTCTGCTAGGAAATTATGCAAACCAATATGTACACTGTGAATATTTACATAAAGATTATGCTCCAATCACAATTTATTTAACTATGATTGAAGTTTAACTCGGCTCTCTCTGCAGATAATTTTATAACTGACCACAGCCTAGATCATATCACTGTTTAACTGGATAATATGTGCATATATGTTTCTTCAGCGTGCAGAGGCTTTTGTTCACTTAAACACAAGTGCATGTTTACAGATATTGTCATCTCTCTGCGCCAGGGAGAGACAATTGGTTACGTATGGCTTGAGGAGAACCACTCCGCAGGCATGGGGTAAGGTGAAGAGGTAGACCTTCATGAACTAGCATATTAAATGGACATGGTTTGCTTTATTCTGCATCGCACTCTGGTCACCTAGCCAACCAAGCTAACCAACTGACAGACTGATTGGATAATGCCTTGTTAAGCTGTTGACAGAGGAATGCTAAATGAAAGCAATCACCTATTAAAAATGCCAACAGCTCTTTCTTGGCTTGTATTTATAAAAATAATGCTATTCTGAATCAAAGTGATTGAATATCATAACTAAATTGGCATTAATATTCCTAAATGCATAATTAAATGAATCATCAGTGAACAGAGAAACAAGCTACAAATTATATCCATAAAAATCTAGAAATGAGGAGCAGATGCGGGTGATTCAGCAACCTCAGTTTCCCACTCCACCAAGTCTGCTCTGCCACTCAATAACACTACTTTATCTTCATCGTATATTTGATACATTTCCAGCCAAATGACCAACTGAGGCATTCCAGAACAAGTAAAGACATGGGAAAACTGCAAGGGTTTGGCACTCAGTACAGACATTGTGCCGAATGGCCTCTTTCTGCACTGTAACATGTTTGTGATTCAGTGAAATATGAACACTGGCATTTAATTATGCTTGTTCTCTTTGTTGGAGTTGATTTATCTGATTGCCCTCAAACATGCATTCTATGTCATTGGTCCAACGACATTGTGTACTGATTCACTGTGTACTGGATTTAAAGCGCACCTGCACCAAATCTTTAAATTACTCATACTACCTCAAAATCAACTTTAGGAGTTTTAAAAATGTCTCACAATGTTTGTCAATCCTTAATTTCTCAA
Source organism: Chiloscyllium plagiosum (assembly GCF_037043375.1). Classification (NCBI taxonomy): domain Eukaryota; kingdom Metazoa; phylum Chordata; class Chondrichthyes; order Orectolobiformes; family Hemiscylliidae; genus Chiloscyllium; species Chiloscyllium plagiosum. The sequence goes on along the minus strand of NW_028270148.1, from coordinate 49,576,646 downwards.
ATGAATTGTAAACGAAAATTCTAACCCAATCTCATCTTCAATTTTCTGTTGCGCATTACATAAGCATGACATCACATGCTCAGCAGCAGGAAGCCTTTACTGAGCTAACCTTATTTATACCTTACAGAACAGGGATGGTAGCAGAGAATCTGTACAACCTTTTGAATCTCTGGTGCCTATGAGTTGTTCCTTGGACAAGTGACGGTAAGATACTTGCTCTCTTGGTGGGGAGGGTGTCCCCCTCAACTGTTCTCCTTTTCCCCTCCTTGCATCTGCTGCTCCATGACCTGGTCAGGTTGCTAACTAAGAGGTATTGTGACATCTACCCCAAAACCTGGGGAAGGTATTCAAGTAACCCACCAACTGTAACTACCAACTACCAAATTCTCAGCATAGTGCTTCCTCAAACACAGTCACATGATTGGTTTTGGTCTGATAAATCCCCGTGTGGATCAGTGCTCATTTGCATGTATTAACGCCAGAATTACCAGAGTTATCCAAGTAATGTTTAAAGTGATCAAAGGAATCATATCTGATTTAATGAACTATTTGCAGTTTTACTGTACTGGCCAAGTGTACTTGGACACACATAGCTTAATCTTTGAGACATATGCTAATGGAATGATCAACCAGATAAAATTCAGTCCAAGATAGCGCAATGGTAGAAGCACTATACCTGCAACTTATTTAGTAGCTTCTAAATAGCATTGGCTCAGAATAAGTTCTTGGTGTAGTACGACTTAGCTCAAGTGAACGGTGTCCAGATCTGTTGCCTGATCCTGCTTGGTTAACTAAGGGGAATAGGCATTTAATCAGCTGGGAAGAGGCTGTGTGACATTAGCTTAGGCCTGGCTGGAGATGCCAGCCACCCTTTCTACTATTGAGCATTATGTGGCCTTCACTGGAAGTGACCAGCAGGAAAAGAAGCCTACCAGAATTGTTTTTTGAGAAAATTTGACAATATTTAACAGTTTTCATTTAATTTTAAAAGCAAAGATTTACCTATCACATGATCTAATTTGATGTAGTTTGCATTAGAGAATGCTGCAAAAGGCAGTTAGAGTCACCTAGAGGAACAGACAAGGTGGGCACTAGATGAGCAATCAACAGCACTGAAAAGAGCAGGCAGGAAAAGGACTATGTGGCAAGTAGGCAGTTAGAGACAGAATTATATTCATTATTGCTGATTGGAATCAGTTCTTGCTCTACAACTGAGAAAGGAATCTGGTAAGTTTCTATTAAGAGGTTTTAAGATCTTTTCGACTCTTAACTTTCAATACAGTATACAAATTCTTCTTCAGAAGAAAAGTCACATTGGATTCAACATAGTAGCTTTGTTCCTCTCTCCACAGAGGTCTGCTGAGTTTCTCTAGCAATTTCTGTATTATTCTTTCAGATCTCCAGTATCTACTTTGCTTCATTTTAGAGCTTTTCTTTCTGAAATCTTCCTCACTGACTGTCAGATTCTCTCTGATCTTTCAATCCCTGGGATTTTCCCACATATCTCTGACTGCCTCCAATCAGTTCTCCTGAACTCTTTCACTCCCCTGCCCAGATCTCTTCCCCTCGAACTGTCTACTCTCTCGGCAGTGAAGGAGCAAGAGGTTGATGTGGAACAGGAAGCACTCAAGAAGGTGAGTTGACGTATATACTTGTTAGCTTTGCATGATTAATTCAACAATATCATAAAAAAGGAGTGCGAGTAACGCAAGTCTGAACTCAACAACACCATCACCGATATTTTCTAATGAACCTGTTATTACGCATCTTTAGGGCAGTTGGGATTTAAATCTATGTATCCCGGCTCAGAGGTAAGAACACTACCACTGTACCCCAAGGGCCCTAACAATACCATCACCAATTGCTGTCCAAAGTCAATAGTCGAGGCAAGGTCCAGCATGGTTAGAGTCAAATAATGGGAGACATGTAGCTAATTAAGAACCAGAGGGAATCTGAGTTCAAATATTTTCATGGTTCTCATCATTTTTATGATCTTCATTGTTCTGATGGTTATTATTTTTACACATCAGTTTATTTATACCTTTTATTTTATTTTCTAAATAGTTTTGACAGTTATTGTTTTCATTGTTTCTATCTTTATAGTTTTTGTGCCATATAGAATAGACAGACTTTTTTGCATTAAGTGAAAAGATTAATAAATTCGGATTTACTTACCATTAATTTTCTTGCTGTGCTTTTTAAATGATTTTTTTAATGCATGGTTTGTTGATTGCATTCAATATTATTTGGTGCTTTTGGGAGCTTCTACGAAATCTGTGAGCTGCATTGTGAACTTTTGCTGCCTTATTTGAAAGATCTGGATCTGATTGTTGAGAATATTGTTGAGAATCTCGATGCTTTGATACCAACGAGAGTCTACTCGAGGCCTCAGGTGCCCAGTCAGCACTTAGATATCCATACGTGCCATCATTCATTCCAAACAAGAGCATTGCACGGTTGTTCTGTTTTTAAGAGCATCAAAAGAAAAGAATGATCTCAAACTTTTCTGGTAGAGAAATGTGCTGGCCTGTATAGCCATCACACATTTAATCGTCCAGTGCTTCAAGGGAGATGAAATTAGTATCCAAAGTACTTTATCTCTGGGGAACAATTGCATATAGAACTATGAAATCTATTTTCCTTTCCACCTTGTGGTCAGGACAATGGCCGATTTTCAATATATTACAACAGTAAGTTAATTAAGCATTCAGTATAAACTGAATGTCAGTACAGTTGAACAAATTATAAAAGGGTTTTCCTTTATGAATTGGAGATTCCAAGGTTGAATTTTTATGAAGGTTCTACCAAGTACCTGTGGTAACCTTCATGGTAGATCTACAGAATTCCTGAAAGCATAGCATGAACATCATTTAAACCAATTTCCATGAACCTTCTGCCAGAATTATGGTAACCCAACAGAAAATGAAAACATGAATGGCAAACTTTTTTTTTAAAAACATCCTAGCTATTTTCTTTGAATACCTTTTTAGAACTTATGTTTAGACTTTTCATTATACAGCACAAATAGTAGTTAACTCCAAAATTTCAGGAGTCTCACTTCTCTGGAGAAAGGTGAAATAATGGAAATCAATATCATTCAAAGAGAGAATGTAGAACCAGTTCCAATTTGCAGGGATAAGGCTATTTCAGCACTTGGATTTGGCAGCTTATTTCTGTAAGGACATGTAAAGGAGGGGAGAGAGAATAATTTTGTCTAAGAGACCAAAAATAGCCAAAGAGACACCATATTAAAAGTATTTTATTTTCTTAAAGTTTTCTTTTAAGGAAAGATAATTAATTCCAGATAGGTATGTAAATTCCAACACATAGGAAGGAGAGTGGGTGATAGGCAAGCCCTGTGTGTCCCTCATCCATACTGAATCTGACCTGGCCCAGAATTTGTACTCTTCATTTTCAGTCATCGAACCTTTGGCTGTGTAATTCTAGATTACTAATCTAGTCTATATTTCCTAGTTCGTTGTTAAAATTACTCTTTCCTGCAAAAATACATGGGTAATTTTATCTCACTACATTTTATCTTTCAGATAAAACTGCCAGAAAAGTATTCTCAACTCCCTGACAGGCCTGATCTATTCAATGTGGTTGTATGTCAAGGAGTAGCTTTTCTTCTACTTCTTCACCTATGTCGAAATAATCTTTGGCAAAGAGATAGCATTGAGTGGAGAGTATCAATGGCCCCCAAAACAGCCCGCCCAACTTTTTATGCACATAAATGGATGAAAGGAACAATCAGCTATGTTCCATATCAAACAAGTAATCTTCCCTGTCTGATTTTTTCCTTACTTTCTGCTGAACTGATTATTTAAATTATCAAATTCAAGGGGAAAATCTGTTCTGAAAAGCCTGTTCTTTTTCTTTACAGATGCTAATTGACTTGGTATAATGATTTTAGAACTTTACATTTTTGTTAAATTCATGGTGAAGTTCAGCAAGCATTAAATCACTGAGTCTCAAAATGTTGGAGCAGTTACTTTTTACTGAAAAATGTTCACATTCAGATATGCAAATATGCAAACATATGGGGATGTCAGTAGTGCACTGCCAATTTTGCTATATTGTATGGTTTATATATTTGCTTTAAATTAATTGTTAGTATATGTTCTTGCTACTCCCCCCTCCAACTCTAAGGTACTTTTTCCTGAGATGCTTTCACAATTTAACTCCATTAAGAAAAGTGTTTTAATTGCTAATTTCAGTCCCCAAACAGCATGTCAGCTATTTTAATTTAACTGCATATTTTTTACCAACATTCATTTCCATGGTGTTGCTTGAAGTTAAAATAAAATTGAAAAATGCATTGTTTTAATAATTGTCTGCAAGATCAAAAAAATGCATGTGAACATCCAAATCTCAAGAGGAATCTGCTAGCTGTGTTTTAAGTTGTCTTATCTTGATTACTCTGTTTGGATCAGTGGATTCTGACCACATCAGTAACAGTGCATAGTCATTTGCTCTATGTGCATACTGAGTCTACTAGATGATGCTTCTTGGTTAAGTATAGACGTCCATGGATTTGCTACTTTATTAACATTATTTTTGAAAATTATAAATGGTGAATGACTTTAATCCAAAAATGTGAGCTTGGCTGCTGTTACCTTACAAGAAAAACACATTTGCTGTTATAAGTCAGTGACATTCAAACCAGCAAACAATATCTTAGCAAAACCATATCTTAGTATTATTATCACAATTTCACATAAATGCAAATCATATAAAAAATAATTTTGCAGTTTATTTTGGGAATTTTTTGATTTTATGGTGTAATCATCTCCATAATCTGGTGTTATGACATTCACCTTCAATTTCAGCTTGTAATGTGATGGAGGGGATGTTTGCTTAATTTTTAAAGCTGCAAGCTTATAAAAAGTAGAAATAAGCAAATGAAGCAAACCTTCTTGGAATTATGCCATGTTCTTCGTGACCTGCAACACATTATCAATGAGGATGAGCACCTCACCAAGACCTTGCCCACACCTCCACTACTTGCCTTTAAACAACCGCCAAACCTCAAATAGATCGTTGTTCGTAGCAAACTGCTCGGCTCTCAGGACAACTCCATACAACCCTGTCACGGTGGACGCTGCAAGACGTGTCAGATTGTGGACATAGATACCACTATTACGCGTGGGAACCTTGTACATGGCAGGTACTCATGTGACTCAGCCAATGTTGTCTATCTTATACGTTGCAGGCAAGGATGCCCGGAGGCATGGTACATTGGGGAAACCGAGCAAAGGCTACGACAATGGATGAATGGGCACCACACAACAATCAACAGACAGGAGGGTTCCCTCCCAGTTGGGAAACACTTCAGTGGTCCAGGACATTTAGCCTCGGACCTTCGGGTGACCATCCTCCAAGGTGGACTTCGAGACAGACAGCAGAGGAAAGTGGCCGAGCAGAGGCTGATAGCTAAGTTCGGTACCCAGAGGGAGGGCCTCAACCGGGACCTTGGGTTCATGTCATATTACAGGCGACCACCATTGCACTACACACACATACACACACACACACAGGTATTCCTACACACACACACCCTCACATACACACGGACACAGGTACACACAGACGTGCACACAGACACCCACACACACCCTTATAGACACACAGACTCCCACACTCACACATGCACCCCCTCACAGACTTAAAACACTCTGCACTCACTACACACATACATACACACACTTTCTCACACTCACAATCCCCACCCCAGACAGACACACACACACAGACAGACAAAGACCCACATGCACACATATATTTTGTGGGGTGAATTTGTACTTGCAGAGTTACATTGCACTTTGCTCAAAAACTACATACATTAATGTAGAACTCTGAGCTCAAAACTGCATGAATTTATGTAAAACTCTGTTATCTCACTTTTTAGATTAGAATCAATCTAATCATCAGGTCATAGACAGAGAACACAGGGGGCTAACACCTTCAACATATTGTCTAGCTATTAACATTGTTAACAGCTAACCCGAGAATGCAACTTTAAAAAAAAGATTTTGTGATTTACACATGAAAGAAGTGAAACTATCACTGTATTCTAACAGATGAAAGGCTTAACAGACAATCAATTTTTCAATGTATAATTTCAGTTACATCACACTGCAAATTTTTGCTATAAATTCTGTGTTATGATCAAGCCCTGCACTATCACCTGATGAAGGAGCGTCGCTCCGAAAGCTAGTGTGCTTCCAATTAAACCTGTTGGACTATAACCTGGTGTTGTGTGATTTTTAACTTTGTACACCCCAGTCCAACACCGGCATCTCCAATTCTTGGAATGGGTTTGTTATCATACCTTTATGACCAGCTAGGAGTCTTCATTTGGAAAGCATTGCATTTCATAGAGGTTGGAATTTCTAATTACAGGGATGTTTCACACACAGAGGAACCCAAGAAATTTTCTTACTAGAAACAACTTGCCATTCTCTTGAAGGCACAAGGGACTGAATCAATAAGCAGCTGTGAAGCATGAAAAGCAGGGACAAAATTTTATAGCCCCCTGCTGGCTGGTTTGGAGGTACGATGTCCCATAAGTTCCTCAGATGGGTTTCCTGCTGTCCAGTCCTGTCCAGAAATTTGAGGATTCTGCAAGGCTTGGCTTGAGAGACAATTATTGGCTATCGAAGGGTTGCTTATCACCCAGCCTCAATTGTGGGACTGGAGGAGTTCAGGGATGATTGAGGTTTTGGGTTGTTTGGCAGGTCACTCTCCCTGGCAGGTCACCCTCCTTGGATAGCTGGAATATCATCCATATTGTGCCTTGGATTCAGAATCCAGTACCTGCTTGTATTTTTAGAAATGGCCATTGTTCATCATGGCACTGCTGGCACAACAGAGCTGCCAGTCTGTTCAGAAAAAGAGCCACCAGACTAGAAACACTAACTCGGACTTTTCTCCACAGATGTTATCAGACCTTTTAAGTTTCTCCAGCAATTTCTGTTTGTGTCAGCTAAGCATGTTGGCTAGTGGCTCTCTGGGGCAAAACTTCCACGTGAGTGTGAGGCAATCATCCTGCCTCCAGCCAACTGTGTTCCTCAGAGTTTTAAATAGCAGTGAGGCAATTGGGATGCATTCTTCTCTAAATATTTGAGTGATGAGATGGGAAACGTCCCCACCATACCTAAAATTCTGCCTCAGAAACATTGTTTTTGTGCTAAGCCAATACAGAATCACCTAAAACTGTGGTGAAGAAATGGCAACTGGGCAAGGGAGAAGATCATGAGTCATAGTTGTCTGATAGAAATAACTCCAGGAACCGATTCTGGGAATCTGATGTGAAAATAAAATTTGGCGGAAATGCCAATGGTGCAGACTGCATCTGTGAAGAAAGGGTGAGAGGGAATACTTCAAGACTGCAAAATTCAGATACTTGGTGCTTGTTTTCTGGGTACCACAAGTGTCTGAACAATAGTTAGTCCCTGTTGGAAGTATGACAGGTAGAATATGTCATTACTTAGTATACCGCATGGACTTGAAGTTTTCACTGTCTTTTGAGAGCTCAAGTCAAAAGTTAAAGCCACATTTTAATCACAAGTTGCTGCAATGTGCACTCTACCGGCACGAAGTGTTTATCAACTACTCTCTGGTTTGTTGTTGAGCAATTTTTATTGCCTATTGCAATAATTGTACAATACTGTTCAGTGTCATATCTACCTAAGGTATTAAGTTCTGGCCTGAACCTCAGTGAAGAAAGATAGGCTGCATTTTTATGTAGGAGAAAGTGAGGACTGCAGATGCTGGAGATCAGAGCTGAAAATGTGTTGCTGGAAAAGCGCAGCAGGTCAGGCAGCATCCAGGGAAAAGGAGAATCGACGTTTCGGGCATAAGCCCTTCCTGAAGAAGGGCTTATGCCCGAAACGTCGATTCTCCTGTTCCCTGGATGCTGCCTGACCTGCTGCGCTTTTCCAGCAACACATTTTCAGCTCTGCATTTTTATGTACCCAAGCCTCGGGAGAGGGAAGATCTGAAAGCAATGACCTCCAATTAGATGAGAAGTCAGTTAATGAAGGATAGGTGTTAAACTCTACACTGGGGAAAGGAATTAGGGAATGATGTGACAGGGGAGCTTTGATTAGAGAAGTGGGTTGATCAGAATGACTTCTGATCTTGAGGTCTTAGATACATGTGATATTGAAGATTTGTGGGGGATTGAGGGAAAGGGAAGAATTGGAGCCCTTTTTGGAAACAGAGGTGTGAGAGGAGACCTGTGGAAAGGAGACATTCAGGGGCCAAGGAGAGAGGTTTGAGGAGAATGGAGAACCAGAGACTGGGGTGTGGGATAAATGGAGACCCAATATGAAAGATGAGAGAACTGGGGAAGTATAAGAGATCTTGCTGGTGAGTTCAGAATCCCTGTAGGAGGGACTGAGATCAAGGCCTTTTTTGGGAATGTTGGTGGTTGGTGCTGAATCACAGGACTTCATGCTTCCAAATGTTTTAGGACTAAAATGAAGAGATTCTTTTTTCTCTCAGGGGGTTATTCATAGTGGATGTATTTTTGTTGAAGAAGATCAGAAGTAGAAGGTAGCGATGAGATTGCAACAAGATCAGCCATGATTGAATAGGGGCCAGGTTCAAAGTTCCAAATGGATACTCCTGCTCCAAAGTCCTACATTAATCATGTTTTGCCTTCCATGTGTCCATTTTCAGGGGTTATCACATTTCGAAGCTCAGTCCTTGTGATCAGCTCATATTGAAACTGGAAGCTATTTTGGAAGCAAAGACAGAAGTTGCTGGAAAAGCTCAGCAGGTCTGGCAGCATCTGTGAACAGAAATCAAAGTTAACATTTAGAGTCCAGTGACCTTTCCACAGAACCCTTCTGAGGAAGGGTCACCTGATCTGAAACGTTAACTTTGATTTCTGTTCACAGATGCTGCCAGACCTGCTGAGCTTTTCCAGCAACTTCTGTTTTCGTTTCTGGTTTATAGCATCTCTGTTTCTTTCAGTTTTTAATTAGCTAATATGAAAGCTCAGTTACAGAAGGAACAAAGGAAATAGAGGATCAAGCAAAAGAAATGGAATTAACAAGACCAGTTTGGACCAGCTCTGGTCATTTCCCCCTTGTGCTAGTTTACCTCACTATTTGGATAAGTGACAGTCCCTAAATGAAAAGGAGTTGATGAAGGATGGTCTGGTGGTATGTTTCGAATATTGTGGGCTGAAAAGCCTGAGCAAGGGAAGTGAGGGCATTGGTGGTTCAGCTTTGAGAGGATATGAGTTAAGGGAGTATGTTGTGAACCCCAGCTGCTTTTACTATTGGACAGGTTAGATCCCAGAATGAAACCTGGTCTGAGAGATTTTTTTTACTGTTTTAGTTAATGTGATGGTCCCTCACTGAAATTACATCACATGAAGTTGCAAATTTCTTCAAGAACAGAACAGAAGTTGATTGCACTACAGATAAAAACAAAGAACAACAACACCAATGTACTTACATATAGAACACAATTAGTAAAGTATTAAACTAACAAGCATAAGAAAGCTTCAACTTTTTTTCCCTAAATTGATCACTTTACAATAATGCTAATCCAGATAAATGATACCTCTAGATCAAAACTTTAAGTTTGACTGAACTGATTCTCTTTCTATTCTGTCCTGTGGACTATGGAATCTGCTTACATGAATACTCATAAGATTGAGAGCTCAGGTTCTAAGAACCTGCAAATTTTAAAAAATACTGTAGTCTGGAAGTTGCACAACCCAAATTTTTCTGCTGAGGTATCTTATTACCTTAATTGCACTTACCAGGAATGAAGCTATACACGCTCTGACCCGAGTCAGGTGTCCTCCATACTGGCCTAAGAATCTTCAGTCTTAGGGTTTTCTAAGGCAAATATCAATCCTTGATCATTGTAAACTGAATACAATTGAATATCTTTCAATGTTTACCCTAGTGGTCATAAACCCCTACAAGACAAATAATTTTCCATGAACATTCCAGGGATTCACTGCTCTCTGACACATGCTGGATTAGGTCACTATTCCAGAAGAATAGTCTGATGCAGATTTTATTTATTTTAAAAACCCTTCACAAAAGTAAGCAACACCTTTATCCTACTATTTCAAGATCCAAACTGGATTTTTGTTTTACATATATTAAATACGTTTCATCACAGTTGGTTACAACCTTGATGAGGGTTTTCTCTGAAAAAGGCACAGGGGATCTGTCAAGGAATTTCCACACTAGACGGTCTCCTGAAAATCTTGACCAACCTCACAGTGCATGACTGAAGCTGCTGCTCTCCATCCCCCAGCATTAATTGACCACTTAAGGACAATTCAGGAGCTTAAGGTCAGACAAGATGGTCAAATCCTCAATCAGCGCAGCAAAATGGGAGATAGAATCAGAATAGGTGCATATATGGTGAACAAGTCACATGCTGCATTTTACAAGCAGCCATATCTTCAAAACCTTGTGGAGTTGTTTCTCAGCAAGGAATTAGAGGTTTAAGGAAAAGAGTAGGAAATGGGATGAAATTGAAAAGCAGTTAAAAAAAAAGCTAAATTGTATTTGCCATCTTTCTGTTCCTATTTTTCTACATGAAGATACAAACATCTGTTTTGTATTCATTTCAAACTGGATACGCGGGATAAATAGATAAAAGCTGACAATTCACTCACATATGCTGCAGCATGTCTCAAACACACCTCTGGGCCAATTTCTGAAAGATGTAAGTAGGGCAAATTAACTACCCACTATTGCAGAAGGGCGAATGCTCAGGAGAATAATAACTGCTGATGGTAAAGGAGGACTTCTATTTTGCATTTAGTTCTCAAGAACACAGAAACACACATTGACATTATGAAGCAACCTTATAATTTTATTGCTTGATAGTGATGGATAACAACATCTTAGAATTATTTTACTTGGAATATGAGGAGTATTTGGCTTAGGAGTTGAAATATTTTGCTTGTTTCTAGAATATATCATAGCAGGTTAAGAGAAAAAGTGCTGTGCACTAGTAATGAAGGTTATTTTAACTCAACATACCTTGAAGAAATTGGATGGAGGCAAATTAGCAAGTGCATCACAACGGTCAGTACTGGTACTTCAATGGTTTTAAAGTTATGTCATTGAGTTTGATTAAGAGATTGAAGGTTTGGTTGCCAAATTTGCTAACGACGTAAAGATATGTAGAAAATTGAGTTGTGAAGAAGACATAAGGAGGATATAAAATGTTATAAGTAGATTAAGTAACTAGGTGAATATGTGGCAAATGAAGTATGATGTGTCAGATTTGAAATTGTTGACTTTGATGAGAAGAATAAAAAAGCATATTTTCTAAATAGTAAGATGTCTAATGTGCAGAGATTTGGGTTGGCTTGACCAAGAATCACAAAAAGTTTGTTAGCAATACAACAAGTAATTATGAAAACTAATAGAGTCATAGAGATGTACAGCACGGAAACAGACCCTTCGGTCCAACCCATCCATGCCGGACAGATATCCCAACCCAATCTAGTCCCACCTGCCAGCAACCAGCCCATATCTCTCCAAACCCTTCCTCTACATATACCCATCCAAATGCCTCAAATGTTGCAATTGTACCAGCCTCCACCATTTCCTCTGGCAGCTCATTCTATACACGTACCACCCTCTGTGTGAAAACGTTGCCCCTTAGGTCTCTTTTATATCTTTCTCCTCTCACCCTAAATCTACGCCCTCTAGTTCTGGACTCCCCGACCCCAGGGAAAAGACTTTGTCTATTTCTCCTATTCATGCCCCTCATAATTTTGTAAACCTGTATAAGGTCACCCCTCAGCCTCTGATGCTCCAGGGAAAACAGCTCCAGCCTATTCAGCTTCTCCCTGTAGCTCAAATCCTCCAACCCTGGCAACGTCCTTGTAAACATTTTCTGAACCCTTTCAAATTTCACAAAATCTTTCCGACAGGAAGGAGACCAGACTTGCACACAATATTCCAACAGTGGCCTAACCAATATCCTATACATCCACAACATGACCTCCCAACTCCTGTACTCAATGCTCTGACCAATAAAAGAAAGCATACCGAACACCTTCTTCACTAACCTATCTACCTGCGACTTCACTTTCAAGGAGCTATGAACCTGCACTCCAAGGTCTCTTTATTCAGCAACACTCCCTAGGACTTTACCATTAAGTGTATAAGTCCTGCTAAGATTTGCTTTCCCAAAGTGCAGCACCTTGCATTTATTTGAATTAAACTCCATCTTCCACTTCTCAGACCATTGGCCCATCTGGTCAAGATCCTGTTGTAATCTGAGGTAACCTTCTTCACTGTCCACTATACCTCCAATTTTGGTGTCATGATTAGATTTAGATTAGATTAGATTAGATTACTTACAGTGTGGAAACAGGCCCTTCGGCCCAACAAGTCCACACCACCCTGCCGAAGCGCAACCCACGCATACCCCTACACACCTACCCCTTACCTAACACTACGGGCAATTTAGCATGGCCAATTCACCTGACCTGCACATCTTTGGACTGTGGGAGGAAACCGGAGCACCCGGAGGAAACCCACGCAGACACGGGGAGAATGTGCAAACTCCACACAGCCAGTCGCCTGAGGCGGGAATTGAACCCGGGTCTCTCTGGCACTGTGAGGCAGCAGTGCTAACCACTGTGCCACCATGCCGCCATCTGCAAACTTACTAACTGTACCTCTTATGCTCGCATCTAAATAATTTATGTAAATGACAAAAAGTAGAGGACCCAGCACCAATCCTTGTGGCAGTCCACTGGCCACAGACCTCCAGTCTGAAAAAAACCCTCCACCACCACCCTCTGTCTTCTACCTTTGAGCCAGTTCTGTATTCAAATGGCTAGTTCTCCCTGTATTCTGGGAGATCTAACCTTGCTAACCAGTCTCCCATGGGGAATCTTGTCGAACGCCTTACTGAAGTCCATATAGATCACATCTACTGCTCTGCCCTCATCAATCCTCTTTGTTACTTCTTCAAAAAACTCAATCAAGTTTGTGAGACATGATTTCCCATGCACAAAGTCATGTTGACTATCCCTAATCTGTCCTGCCTTTCCAAATACATGTACATCCTGTCCCTCAGGATTCCCTCCTTGCAAGGGAAATTTAATATAACAGTAGGGAGGTTATGGTCCACTTATACAAGGCACTGGTCAGACTGCATTTGGAGTACTGTGCACAGTATTGGCCTTCTTATTTCAGAAAGGACGTCAATGCTGTGGAGGCAGTTCAGAGAAGGTTTACTCGACTAATATCTGGAACGTGTATGGGGGATGGATTGCCTTATGAAGATTGAATTGTTAGGTTTGTATCCATTGTAATTTAGAGCAAGAGGGAATTGATTATAATATATAAGATTGAGGGGTCTTAACAAGGCAGATGCAGTGAGGATGTTTACTTTTATGAGAGAATCTAGAATCGGTGGTCACTGTTTTAAAAAAAATCAGATCATCAAAAATCGCCCATCTTAACTAGATGAGATGAATAAATTAGAAAGCCTTATGTCAGAATCACCTAAGTTCTTTGATATTTCAGTTCTATAGGTAGATTGTTCATTTCAAGTATTCACTGCTGCATTTCACATCCCACCCCAATTTTATTATTATTTTGTTAAGAAAGATCTTGGAGAATGAGATTATTGCAATGATTACATATACCTTAGTAGAATGCAGTGACATTTTTGTTTAGTCGTTCATTCCAAAACACATTCTGTGATGTGGAATGGGTTCTTGGCTGTCCATGGCAGACAGGACAGGAGATAGGGAACATCTATGTACTCCTTCAATGAAGGAATGTTAAAGTTTGACATTGCACAATGTGGTTGTGCATTACAAATCGAGAATTTAATATATTTGCTGTAAATGTCACTGAAAGTCATTGCCTAGAGTGTTACAAAATAACATCTCAATTTTATTTAATATTTTTTATTGAGCCCATAAGTATACAAGGCAAGTGTGTTGGTGCTATCTCAATGGTGTACTATGCTGAAACAAACTGCTTCCTGAGAGCTGTTCCTAATTATGTTCCAGTTAACTGCGTCTAGTTTGAAGTCCAGTACATTGCCAAATCGAAAATATTAGGCAATGGGAAAAAAATGATAAATATTTTCCTGTAAATAACATTTCCAAAATATCTCAAAGTGATTTTAACCATTTTTGTTTCAGTGCAGTTAGTGTTCTTTAATATAAAATCCATAAAATTTGAATAATCTCATATTGAACACTACAACACCAATATAGGAATACCACTCCTTTTATGTTAATGTTTTCTCCTTAGTGTCTTTGGAGAGTTGAACTTTAGTTAGCTTCTTAGTGCTGGGATTCTCTTAATGTTCTGTTATCAGCTGTGTTACATATACATGATGAATTTTGAAGTATCATCCATTCCTTTACTCTGTGTTGATGTGATTACACCTGTTTGCCTCCAGAATGTAGAAAATTCATTGACTATTAAGCTTCTCAGGAAAAGGATTGTAGAATTTTAAAGGACAACTGCTTGGTTCTCAGCTTTTCTCAGCCTTAGAAACTCAAAAAGATGGCGGTTTCTGTTTTGTGTGGTATTGTGCTCAGATCCATGAGTTTGACAGCATAGCTGAACAGAAGGTAAAGTATTTAGAATTTTAGAAACTTAAAGTATATGACACTGCTTGTCATATAATAAGAGTAAATACTACAATCCATTGTATTTGTTGATGTATCAGACTGTAATCTCACTGTTTCACCATTGAAGGACTACTCGATAAACTCTACAGCCTAATGCTTGTTGTTTTGCTCCACACGTTACTCTGCATGTTTCTCACATTCACGTGGCTGGACCTCCAGCTTCAGCCTAGTTCTGTTTTTGTTTCTCTCTTCTACTCTCTTTTCCTTTTTCTTAATTCCACCCACAATGCTCTATTTATACCCTGTGAGGAACAGCTCTGAGACATTATCACAAGCTTGCTCCATGGTCCTCAAGTCCTTATACAACAGATTCCTTCAACTGTTAGGTTCCTTGAAGATGTTGTTCCCACAGTGGTATTAATTAGAAAATGTCTGTCTTGACTAGAATGGACTATTGTCCTTTTAAAACAGTTTACAGAACCTGAGTTGGACTTGCCATATAAATATGGTGACTACAAAGGAGCTGGTCAAAATATGAACACTGCAGTGAGTAACTCACATCCTGACTCTCCAAGACCTGTCCACCATCCAGAAGGCAAGGCCAGAAGTATGATGAAATGCTGTCCACTTGCCTGGATAAGTGCATTTATCCAGGACAAAGTAGCCAGTTTGATTGGCACTACATCAACAAATATTCAGTCAACCCTCCAAGGACGCTTAAGAGCCGCGGTGTGTGTTATCTACATGATACACTTGTAGATAATTCACCAAAGCTCCTTCAACATCACCTGGAAGCACAAAGTTAGCAGATACATGGGAACAGTACTAGCTGCATGTTCCCTTCCAAGTTACTCGCCATCTAGACTTAGAAATGTGCCACCACGCCTTCAGTGTCATTGGGTCACAATCCTGGAAATCCCTCCACCTATCGGCATTGAGGATCTGCAGCACATGGACTGCAGCAATTCAAGAAGGCAGCTTGCCACTGTCAGTACTTTTTGGAAAAACAACTGTTAGGCCACTTATATAGCTAGCAGTGACTTGAAGGTGCAACAACAGTGTGTTTGGGAAGGGTGTGACTGTTAACTGCAGCTCAAAGGAACTGGGAAAATACAGTACAGCCTTTTGGTTGTTGATGCTAGGCAACTAATTATGAATTCAGTGCAGAACAGCTCTGATACTGGGAAACAAAGGCCAAAAACAGGTGTTAAGCCACTTAATCACATTCCTAGGGAACTGCTAAGAGGCTTGGGAATACACTGGATTGAATAGAGGTTCACAGATCCTTGTGGTATCCTTTATGTGTGGGACACTGGTCCTAAAACTGGCCCTCATTGTACTTGTAACAAGGTTGGAATGAGATCCAATTTCTACCCCTCAGTATTGAAATAGTTGCAGAATTTCGGCTTTGAGTATAATTGTTCCACATACTTAATTCAAATTCTAATGCAAACTCACGAGTCTGTAGCAGATGGAGGAGAGAGCATAAATCGACTCAGCAATTATATAGTTTACAACATTTCCTGTGGGAGACAAAAATCAACTTACATTTCCTCTTTTCTCATGTATTTTGTATAATTATTGCCAAGGGCATTTCTAAAGGGAACACTTGTGGGATACTAAATAAACCACATTTAGAGGGTCTAGCATATAATCCTACAGAAATTCAAAGACAACTTTAAAAAAAACACAAAATGGGCACGTATCCAACAGCTATTCTCTCTATTATTCTTAGTAATAAATACATGAGTAATTAATAATTAAGCCACACAAAAATGCTTACTAACTGCAGGGCAGGGCAGGGAAAATTTCTCTTGGACAAGAGCCATGAATGAGTGACTTTCTAATTCCATTGACTGAAAAGCAAACCATCTTGTCAACATATACATCATTTCAATTCATTTCTATGTCTGAAAGCAATTCTTTTTTTTCTTGTTTTTGTTGTTGCATTTGATTCATTCTGACAGGTTGCAGTTCATTTATACCTCACTATCTAGCTCTTCATCCAAGCAATAAGTGATTATCCTTCCTCCTTCAAAAACTTTCTGACCATGGCTGAAAGAGCAGACTTTTAGCCACTGCTAAGTCAGTGGAAGCATGTATTTGTCAAGTCGCAAGAAATTGTATAAATATTCCTGCAATACTTAATGACACATTTAATTTTATTTGGCTGCATCATAAAATTATGTTAATATGATTCACACCGTGATAAAAAATGTTCGACTTAAAGTTTCTGAGAAAAATTGAATTTACTTACTGACTGATTTTGGTACTTGTGTAGCAGAAATTAGGTGGCCAAACTATTGACATATGGATAATTGAAGTAAATTCGTAATAAATTCTTTTTCTGACATCAGAACATTGGGTTCACCATTCCTGAATAAAACTTTATTTTTTTTCCAACAATTTATTAACAAAAAGATGTAAATCTTAGTGATAAAACCACTTTAAATCAGAAAACCAAATTTTAATTGTAATAATGGAACAATTACTAAGATCCTCTATAATTCTTGTAAAAGGCTATAATTAAATGTACGGTTGCCACTGGCTGTATGATAAAAGGCACGAACTGGAAAGTCAGAGTTACCTATATGTGTTGGTTCTGTTTGCAAATGATTGCTATTCAAACTGGTTTTAGGATTACTGAGGATTCTGCAACGTGAGACCATTCGCAATATAGCTAAGGCCAGCCAAATGCAAGATAGTGCTCCTTCCACCACCTGCCAACAATGCACCATGACTCCAATCCCTCTGCACTAGTGTGTTATTTTTAATTTCCCAAAGTAGCCACTCTTACAGCATTTCTGAATGAGACAGAAAACATATGGACAGTTTAAAGTATTAGTGAGTTTTCAGAAGATTTGTAGCTCAGGTTGAGGTTTTGGATGTAGGTTTGCTCGCTGAGCTGAAAGGTTAATTTCCAGACGTTTCATTACCTTACTAGGTAACATTGTCAGTGGACCTCACACGAAACAATGCTGAAAATTCCTGATTTCTATTTATATGTTTGGGTTTCTTTGGGAGGTGATGTCATTTCCTGTGGTGATGTTATTTCCTGTGGTGAAGTCATTTCCTGTGGTGAAGTCAATTCCTGTTCCTTTTCTCAGGGGGTGGTAGATGGAGTCTACATCGAGTTAGGAATTAAGCTGCATAATGTCAAATGACCATTTCTTCATAAGTTTCCAAATTACACCCCCAACGTTACCCATACACTGTTTTAATGGAAAGAGGATGAAGTCTGGGGGACCAATTTTCTCTCAGGAAGCATACTGGTTATTAAAATCTTGAGAGACTGTACGTGCATCCATCTGAATAAGCTGTATTTTTACATCATGTCAGTCAGATTTTTATTGACAGGTAACAAAAGGATGTGAGAAGAGCTATCTCTATAAAGTAAATGTCTCTACAGTGTCTTCATAAGCCAGGAAGAGCAGGGCTAGGTTTTTCTGTACCAACAACAACCTTGCAAATATGCACTTCTTCCATGATTTCTGCAACCTCACCACTCGGATTGTCATCTTTGGTATCATGTCCTTTTTGAGAGCCCCATATGCAAATAGGCCAGATGTTATCACATGACACAGGGCACAAAGCTATATGCCCAGTAGCACTCGAGGCACGGGAAATTAATCTGTATTTTATTTATCAGTTTAGCTGTAAATGGATCTACTAGAGATCTGCAAGTAATCTGAATCCACACAACTCACATGTTACGTTCAGATAAAGGAAGAATATTATTACATGGTGCACAGCTGGGATTTTTTTTATCAGAATCAGAAGAAACCAACCTCACAATCTTGAAGGTCAAGAGGAGCAGCAGCAAACAAAATATAACAAGAAAACAGAAGTTTCCATATTATGGAACACACAAGAAAATAAGATTTCTTTATAAACTTTGGTATCTCTGAGTTGGCTGGGATTGACCAGGCAATCAGATAATTGAACCCACCCTGTTCAAAGGCTGTTTCAAATTTGAACAACTATCAGACATCGACCCTGCACTGAATAAAGAAAAAATGAACTGAAATTAAAGCGATAAAAAAGGTCTTCATTCAAGAACAGTGCAGAGCCCTAAAACATGCTTCAACTTAAAAGATAGAAAGGAACACAATAGAAGATAGAAAGGAACACGATAGAAGATGCTGAAAGGAACACGATAGAAGATGCTGAAAGTACAGAAGAAGTGCAGCCAGAGGCTAAAACAGGGCTGAACCAAACAGAAGATAGACACAGGAGGATGGCAACAGCATGAGCCTGAGACCTGTAAAAACAACAGCTGATACAAGGATTTCACCACAACAAAGAGCCAAGTAGATACCCAAAGTGGAATAATTCCCATTCAGAGGACAAACAAGCTTTCCACATTGTATATCTAATACAAAGGATGAAATCTTCTCAGGCTTGCAGTGACGTGCGTAGTAATGAGGTGAGTTTTAGAATGTGGTGAGATGTCTAATGAGGCCCATGTCTGCATGGAGGTCATCTTGTTGCACTTATACACTTTTCTCAAGCAATATAGTGAGATTTTAGCTAGCCAGCAGCAAATGCCTCATTGATGCTCATTGCTTATTAAACACTTGGTTTAAACGTCCGATCCACTATGGGCTACAATCTTACCAAATTTGCCATACAAACTAGCTGTTGGGTAAACTCAATGTGGAAACCTGTGTGGATTCTCAGTGGGTTCAACTCTTTGCTTGCTCCAAAAAACATCCATGTTGAATACCAGGCACTAATGTTTTGGGGCATGCTCCATGGGTATCAGCCAGATGCACCTGACATATGCCAGTCTCTATGAACCATTACATATATCTCAGTTTCTCATACTGGATGTTTCTGCACTTCAATGCTATACCTCATGCTGCATCGGTGACTAACATTGTAATGCTGCAGGAAGGACACTGTGTCCTCATGGGACACTAGCTCATGGACTGGACCAGGTTGCATCTCAGGGCTCTCCACTTGTTGTCATAGCTTTCACTCACTCTGAATCTGAATGGATACTTACAGCATCCCTGCCCTGCCTTGCCTTTTTGTGCATTTCCCCTTTGTTCAAGTTACCAGGCTCACGTTACTACTATCTTTGTGAGCACAGACACAAAGTCTGCATTAGTTGTCAGAGTGCTTCAGCCAGTCAAGGGGGATAGCCTTCACTTAGAGGATCCTGGGATAGTCAGTCAAGGGCAGCTTTCAATGCAACTCCAAGCCATACTCTGGGCAGTCAGAGTCCGGATCCTTTCCTCATAAAAGATGAGGAGCCAAATGACTGGAGGCACACCACCCATCTTGACTTCTTCTGTTTTACTGGGTGCTATTTTAATCCTAGAATTTGAGAGTGGCAGGTATTATGGAAGATGAACACAGTTGGCTTAGCTACTACTGTTGGTTCAAGTGGGATAGTTTCCCGAGGAAGCGGGTACGCTGTACAGGGAGTATGCAGGGTTAGTGTTGTCACAGGTTGGCATGGATCAGAGCAAGCATGTTGCAGGCAATAGTGAGAGTGGAGAGTGTAAACCTTGTTGGAAGGTTTGTGTAGTAGCAGAGATAGAGTGAGTGTGAGATGATGGAAGAAGTATGGTGGCACTTAAGCTGATGGCGTTGAGAAGGACATTGGCCTTCATTTTGCAGGGTTGGGCATTCTC
Organism: Chiloscyllium plagiosum; assembly: GCF_037043375.1. Classification (NCBI taxonomy): domain Eukaryota; kingdom Metazoa; phylum Chordata; class Chondrichthyes; order Orectolobiformes; family Hemiscylliidae; genus Chiloscyllium; species Chiloscyllium plagiosum. The sequence goes on along the minus strand of NW_028270148.1, from coordinate 49,556,399 downwards.
CAGATAGTTGTGACTGCTCTAACCTGGGTGGCATCCCCTAACCAGACTGGCATGAGTTGCTCTTGGGGAAGAGGAAATCTTGTTGGTGCACAATCCCATCCAGCAGGAGCCTCCAAGATGATGCCTACAAAGCAAGCACTAATTTCCCCCTTTGTGCCATGTCTGGGGCAAATGTCAGGAACAATGCAGAGCAGTTCGGGACTGACCAGTACTTGTCCAGATATTCCTGCAGTCTTTGCAATATGCCTCTAGAGCCAGGGATATCGGCCTTTTCTGGGATCTCTGGTGGATGGTGAGTTGCACTGGGAATGGTGGGTGGTAAGATATGGTAGAAATCAGATGTGGCACTCATCGTAAGAGTAAAAACCAATTAATGTAGCAAATTTGGTGAGATACGTCAAGAACACTGTCTAGGCCTTATGGTGGAAATCACTGCACCAACCTTGACATATCTCCACTATGTTAAAAAGTGTAAGAATCAGTCCTACATTTGTACGAATTTACTCATTTAGAAGCTTTTGCCATGGTTAACATCATTTGCTCAAAGTAAACTGGCAAACACGCTCAAAACTTATATTAACATAGCAGATGGTGTAAATTTCCTAACGGTCTGAATTTGAAAGGACATGTGCCAGAGTCATTTGGAACTGAAAAGGTACAACTGACAACTTTGAAATTCATTGCATAAAATGGATTCCCAATCCCTTCCATTGGTACTGAAAGGAAGTGAGGACTGCAAATGCTGGAGAGTCAGAGTCAAAACATGTGATGCTGGAAAAGCATAGCAGGTCAGGCAGCATCTGAAGAGCAGGAGAGTCAACGTTTTGGGCATAAGACATTCCTGATGAAGGGCTTATTCCTGACACATTGACTCTCCTGCTCCTCAGATGCTGCCTGACCTGCTGTATTTTTCTCCAGCACCACACCTTTTGACTCTTGCATTGGTATGCCAACAATATTACAATATAGCAATTGCAATTTGGCATGGGACACAAATTTGGAATCTGAAAGACAAAAGTGGACATGCAGTGTCAGGATTTCCAGCTTGCGTGGCATTCTTCATTGTGACTATCCATCAAAGTGGCATGGTGGCAGAGAAGATCAAGAGTACTCACTTTGAGTCAGTTCAGGATTTACAATGATCATACCCAAACAGTTTCAATACCATGGGAAGTTTCAAATATATTGCCTCAGAGAAGGTGCAAGTCTATCAATTGTCCATCCCAGAATGTGCAGCATTCACATACAAGAAAAGCTTAAGTATGTGCTGGGTGACATGGAACACAGGGCATCATCTGCCGTGTGGATCACTGCATAGACTGGTGTAATTCAATGACATGTACAGTAAATAAGGATGGTGGAATCAGGGTATGTGTGGATTCAAGATGTTTAATTCACTCCCTGAAGAGATCCCTCACAAGGTCCCAACACAAGAGCAACTGAATTCCATGTTAATAAGAGGCAAATTCTTCTCCAAACAGGTATGCTGAGCAGACCATAGATATTCCACATGATCAACAAACAGGCAACATGGACATTAAGGTGGAAGAGGTGCTTAAAATCAATCTACTATATTTTAGTCAGCATAGCTGTGACCAGCTTCAGTTGGAAACGACTAACATCCCAGAAACTGACAGCACTGTGGATACTTATCATTGAAGGATGCCCTGACACGATTAAAGAGATAACTCAATATCTAGAGAAGTGCTATCTTCAAATGGAATTTAAGGCCGAAGTTCTCTACCAGGACATATTGCTGCAAAGACACCAAGAACATATAAAGTGGATTAGCACATGACACAGTCTATTGAGTAGGTGTGTTTAAAATTTAGTGAGGTTTTAAAAAGCATGCCAGAACCACCACCCACAGCAATAAAGAGAATGTCTACTCCCTCATGAGATTCCATCAGCCCTTTAGTTCCATATTGCTACTTACTATGATTTAAGATTACTCATATTAGTCACTTACTATTTCTTCATTTTTTGATTGTCAGATAGATAGAGAATATTTCAAGATGCACTCAATGTCATATTCAGTCTGTTGGTGCACCTGAAGAAACCATTTCTGACAATGGGCCACAGAATACAGACAAAACTTTCAAGGATATTTGTGTCAAATGGGCTGTGAACCACCTGATGCCCTCTCCCCATTACTCCAGGTCAACTGGCATCATTGACTGAAAGGTTTACATTGTTAAATCACTCACCCTGAAGCATAAAACAACAAAGCAAGGTTTCTGTGTCATCAGGTTACACTTCAGAGTTTTGACTGGCGGTTTACGGGAACTATTTTCGGAAACAAAGGGTATTCTGCCTTATCACATTTAGAGTGATATCCCTTTAAGACCTTAACATGCAAATAAGCTGTATCCAGATGTTATCACATGACCACCATCGCTCTGCACGATAATACTCAGGACACTGGCTGTGTCTGGAGATTATTCTGTGTGCTGTATATGAGTTCAGTAGTATACAGTAAACCCTCTGTATCCACAAACTTGTGAATCACAAATTTGCCAGTCTGTGCAAAACATAAGTAACAACAAAAAAATCAAGATCTGTGGACGAAAATCACAAAACTGAGATATTTTTTGACCATCTTACCCTAAATTTAATGAGCTTCCCACTCGGGAACTTCATCATTCGTAGGGCTTTTCAGGGACGGAACCTTGTGGAGAAGGAGGAATCTCTGTATAAGTCACCAGAAATTTTGAAGCAAACAGTAAATAACACATCTCCTTGGTATTTCATTTAGATAATACAAGAATATTATTGCAGATCCACCTGTGCAGTGTCCTCACAAAAAAACTCCTTTCAATCATCGACCTCTGCACCATGCTGTCATGGACCCCAGATCTCCCTGATAGCTCATACTGACTTCACTCATTCCCACTCACAATGTCTTTGCTTCCCTAAACCCCACAGCATGATGTGCCATTCTTTACTTTCCACATTCCTCCTTCCCACTAAGTCTACTTGCTGTCTTTATGACTGGAGAGGAAGGTAAACAGCCGGCTTTCCAATCCTGCTGACTGTTGGATGGGAGTTTAGGTAAACAAAAATTCAAACACACCCCAGGAATTAAGGGTTCAGGGAAACCTGAACTTCTGGATTTCCCAATCATAACCTCTCCCCAACTTGGAAAACAGAGAAGAGAGTTTCTATAGTGATGTCTTTTGATAAACAAGCATTATCTTTGATAAAGCAAATTTTTAAAAAAAATGGCGCTAATATGGAAATTAAACTGAATTTGCAGCACCTATCAATAGAAAAGCTGAATCAAGGTTGATTGTGATACTAGCTTAATTCACCTAACACAGAATTCACCTAGCAGGATGGAGGGGGAAACAGAAACAGAAAATGCCGGAAAATCTCAGCAAGTCTGGTAATATCTGTGGAGAGAGAACATCAGTTCCGAAGAAAAGTCACATCAGACTTAAACATTAACTCTGTTTCTCTCTCCACAAATGCTGTCAAACCTACTGAGTTTCTCCAACATTTCCTGTTTACCTGTCAGATTTCCAGCATCTGTAATATTTTGCTTTAATTAGGAGAGTGATCCTCCCTTTACACTCTGTCCAATTTTATTCTTTGTTGAAATTAATGAAGATTAATGCTGAATGGGAATACCGTAATTCAGCATTTTGTTCTCATGTTCTCATGAAGCTTTCATGATTTAAACTAAAATTGGCCCCAGGTTTTTCTTCAGTGCTCATGATATTTAGTAACAAAGATAAATAATTCACTTAACCAAATAAACATTCATCTTTGACTACTAATATCTGAAATAAACTGAAACTTTTGTTGTGAAACAGAGATAGTGTTGTAAGAATTCGTACAAGGATTAACAGTTGTTAAAAAAAACGTAATTAAAATGCATGGTTAATCCTGTTTGCTCACATTCCAGCTGTAAAACAGCAAATGTCAAAACATAACACAAGCTTAAATACAAACAGTAATCAAAAATAAATAGATTAAGGGAAAAACAATTTCAGTATCAGGAACACTGGGCTATTTAAAGACACTTTTGTGAGATGAAATATGGAAACCATGTGGACTATAAAAGAAAAACATATGCACATTGTCAATAGCAACAGATGTTTAATTACAGTTTATTTCAGCATAGAGAATTCTACTCTGCCCCTAGATGGCAATACTATCAAACACTTGCAGAGAGAGACAGTCAATAACTTATAGCCTGCACTAATTCATCATAGACGTGAGAGACAGAGTTAGACATTCATAACAGAATTGATTCTATAATGGATATTAATTGTTGTTAGACTGAGCTCATAAGAACCTGACAACAGTTTGGAAGGTGGAAAGAGTAGATTTTTAACAGGAGAAAATTGAATTCTATTTCTTATTATTTTGCACTGATACTTTATATAACCATTAAGAAAACGTGATACACACCTTAAGAAATAAGGATATATCAAATTTATACCTTTGAAATTATATTTTTCAATGAAATTAAAATGATAATACATTAAAATGTGTTGATTCCATGATCACTCTTAGAAGTTTTGGTATCCTTTCTTACAAACATAATGAAGGACATAACATTGCTGTTAGCAATTACAAGTGATGTCAGAATCAAGCGCAGATAGAATCTGATGTGTGTGACAATCTAAATGTGATATTGTATACTCCACACACACCAAAATAATTTAAGTAATAAAACTAATCCTTTCAAATAATTGAAAGTAACGCAAGTAGCTTTGTTGCAAATGAAGCTTTTAATATGTAGTGTGCAGTAGATGGAACATGCCTTCAATAGATAGATCTATCTGTGGGCAGTGTTGTAAAATCTCAGGTTTGCATTCAATCCTGGCCTATGATGGACTGCAATCTTTACATAGCTAGGAGCCTTTTTTTAATATATTTGAGCTTATCTCTGATTTGCACAGTCAAAACCTGGGTTTCCATGGAATCAATATTCATTGTCTTCACCTGGTGTTAACAAGGGCAGGTGCAATGGAGTGAATAAGAAAGAAAATCACAAGAGATGTGTGACAAGCAGTGAAAGCTATATCATTCTTTTTAAGTTATTGTCAAAATTAGAGTTACCCCACAAAGAGTTCAAATTTCAGCCTGATATGTTGTGGAACTGAATTTAGGAAATCTGTCAATTTGGCTAAGATGTACTCATTATGCTATTGTGTTGTTGTAAAATCTAAATAGTATCGTAATAGCCTTCAGAAACGAAAGGCTGATACCCTACCTAGTCTGCCCCTGCCTAAATGACATATTGCCTGACTTGTAAATGGCATTGAAAGCCACTCATTTGTGAAAATATTTGGTGTGGTGAGATGGCACACTATCTATTCAGGAAATGCATCTTGTCTGCAGTTAATTATTAAAAATCAGAGTGCTGTGAAGAATTATAAGCTTATATACTTATTAATCTCACCATAACAAAGCAGAGTTAGTTTTAGTGAGCAATTCTGTTGACGTCATTATGATACCCAAAAAGGCAAATATACAAGTTGCATTATTAACAATTATCTCACCTCAACCAAATCATTGCGAGACATTTTTCAGGGTGTGCAAACCAGATCCCATACTGGATTACAGAAATACCTTCACACGCAGTGTTGAGTTGTATTTGCTGCAGTCTTGGGCAACTCAAAATTATTAGGATCAAATGATCATATGTCCATACGAGCATGTTCTGTCATTCACTAAGATCATGGCTGATCTGATTTTAATGTCAGCTGTACATTCTTGCATGTTCCCAATAAACTTTCATCCCTCATAATCAAGAATCTATCTATCTCTGCCATAAAAACATTTAAAGATTCTGCATCCACTGCAAAGCCTCTCAAAAACGTTTCCTCATCTCTGTTTTAAATAGGCACTCCCTTATTTTTAAACTGTGACCCCTAGTTCTACATTCTCCACATGAGCCAATATCCTTTCAGTAACCACTCTAAATGTTTTAATTATTGACATGTCATTTGAATGCCATTTAGATTTAATGCATTGGTATTAGAAAAGAATATCACTTACGTATAGAAGCAGGAAGCAAAATATAAATAGACGCCCATCTCCAACTTTCCTTTTCACTGCATGGGCAGAAATCTGGTAGGCTTGCCTTTTATAGACATCATTACATTGTTTTTTCCATTAGGTTCAGTGAAATAAAAAAATAGGCTGACTCTCTAAAGATTTGGTTGTTTATTCCACCACATTGCTGCCCACATGGTAAAGATAATATTGCCTCAGAATATGTGCATGCATTTTCAAACAAGCATAAAATCAAATGTAGCCCAGTTTTGATTGACATTTTGATAATTCCTTAGCACTGTATTCACACCACAGATAATATACCCTAGTTATACCATGCTATTGTATTTTCCATGTAAAGTACTGTGTTTTATTCTTCAAAATTAAATAAACCTAAGAGGACACCATTTAATCGAATGAGCCTGCAAGTTAACTGGGGAGCTAAAATGTACTTAAATAAGAAGGAGAGTCATGCCATAACTTTGCAAGATCATTAAAATTATTACTTGAATTATGTTTTTACTTTTAGTTTCAATAACAATTCAACATTGTGTCACTTAAGTTTAGAGAACAAATCTTCTGATGTGTGTTTTGTGATACAGTAAGATGAATGAATATGCACTAAGATGCACCAAAACAGTGAATGAGCTGAATTAGTGTTGAGTGTACATGTACGAACATTTTCAGGTCAGGGGTCATGTCAGATAAATATAATGGTCTAAATATACCTATCATTGGGTGACAGCAGATTTAGTAGGACTGAAACTACACCCATTATGAGACAATTTATTTTAGTTTGCTTATGCTGATCAATTAAATTCGACACAGTTTGGAATTTCAGTGTGGGCTTTTAAACTCCATGATTGGGCTCAAATGTGGTCAGAAACCTGCATTGTGTGAGAAATACTTATTTGTTGTGATATTCCTGGGGTGAAGCTAATTAGTGACCAGAGGCAGGTTTTAAATAGTGTAAAGCATTGTCTCTTCATGTTTCCCTTTCTGGGGGGATCTTACCCTTTCACATATCAACAGACTGCATTGGAGGGACAGCAAGGAGGCAATGATGATCATGATGACGATGTCTTGTCATTGATTTCACACTCACAGTTACCAGTTCAGACATGGTGAGATACCTGTGCTACAATGAGATATAAACCATGATAATATAACTGAACATATAATGCTGATATCAGCAAGGGAGAAGACATCTGTCTCGAATGAACATGCGAAGAGAGGGAAACCTCTTAGAAACTACACTACAGAGTTATACTTGACAACCTCCCAAGTATAGTTGTAAATTGAAGAGTGTTTCAGTGTATAAGGAGTTGAAGAGCTTTATTTAGAGGTAAGAAATGAGCAACCTCAGGAACATTGTATGTGCAGACACTGGAAGAGAAACTACAGCCCAGGATCTCCATGTGTTGACCTAAAGCACAACAATGAGTGACCTGCAGCCACTAGGAGGGAAGAATAGTGCAAATTGCAGCTCACTGAAGGGTGAAGCCACACACAAGTCCTGCTATAGAGTTTTTAGATGAGCGCTTCAGTGGCCTTTAGAAGAATGCTGCTTGGTGCATCTGTTCATTCGGAGACAGATGGATGACTCTAACACCAGCACAGCAGAGAGCTTTGTGCAGGGCTTGAAGCCTATCGTTTCCATCTTGGTTATGGTGGCCAACACCATTTGTACACTTCCGTGTCTGACCGTGATGGAGCATCTGATGTCTCAGCTTCTATTACTGGACAAGCAGTATCTCAAGATGTCTGAGCAATACAGTAATATCTCAATATGAAGTTATATAAATACAACATCTCACTGCTGCCATCATGGTTGGGGTTGCAGTTTTCAAAACAGCGAGTACCCCAGCAACCCAGCAATCCTTCCTCCAAGAAGTTACTACAATACCAGAGATGTTATCTGGAGGAGCAGTAGTAGCTCAATGGAGCATATCCTGCCACTCCTCCAGTGTCAGGCAGTGAACCCAGACTGATTTCACCAAGGCCAAGACAGTGGAATCCTCAATCAAGCCTTCTAAGCCCACAGCTACTCAATATCATCCTCCTGAGCCAGTTGAAATTCAAACAGCCAAGGTACAAACACTAGGGTTAACCTGTGTAGAAGGCACCAAGACAGGCAAAAGAATACTGAAGACATTAACTGATAAAGAACCCATACGAGTAATTTTCTGACTTCTGCGTGCAATATAGTATTATTTAGTTCATACACAGAGTAATTTTGTGTTGTGCTTTATTAATGTTTATTATGCGATGACTTATAATTTTGCATATCTGTCAAATGACCATGTAATTTTCAGTGGCAGAGCTAAAGTAAGGTACGACACTGTTTGTGTTTGGGGAATTTGCTGTTTCTTTTACTGACATTTCACTCGGTTAAGTTCTTCAACTACAGTCTAGGAGAAAGAGGTTTTGTCGTCTTCTCTTTTTTTTTCTTAATCCGCAATCTGTTGCTCCTGTTCCTCAGCTGATTATTATAAGAGGCTGTTCCCTTTTGATAACAAACTGCTATAAATTATAGCATGCTATGACAAATATTGGCACCTATTCTACTGAACACTCAGATGTAAGGAAGGCGGCAATCCTAACAATGTTTTATTTCAGATTGGGCAAGGCAGAATTCAATATATTTACCTCTGAATGAATAGAGAGGGCATCAGTCCCTTGAGTAATGGAAGCTGGTAAGAAGGATGCCTACAGATCAATCTTCAATGCCACCTTTGCAACTACTATCAATGTGTTCCTTCCTTTCCTTTGAAGTTGTAGTTGTAGTTACGTGGGTGGCAGATTTCAGCGAGCATGTCCATCTGAAGAAGGTTTTTGAGGTGCAGTGAATAATGTCCCTGCTTCTGAGACAGAAGCTCTGGGCTCAAGTACCATTCCAAATTTGAATACCCAAGTGTGGAACGTTATTCATAACATGAACAAGTTAAACATTAACTTGAAAATCCTTCTAATATGTGTTGATTGGAGGTAGTAGGAGCAGGAATGATTTCCAGTCAGTAGTGTGAAAGAAATGAAATTGGAACATCTACTATTACAGTTGGTAGTTCTGGACTACAATTATACATTCAGAGAAACCGATCTCCTTGCAGGTCCAGTTAACACAGTTAGCTGCGTGGCCAGTGTGGATCAGATTGGATAAGATTCTATCCCAGTTCTGACTCAAGTGGATTTGGGCCTTACCTTCCTACCCTACTTGTGGTGAAGGTATGAGTTGGGCTTGCAATTGGATGGGTCTTCCTTCAAAGAAAGAAATAAAGAAGAATAAAAGTTTCCTTGCTGAAACACAGAAACCTCATAATGTTCCTTGCTGACGTTCAGAGTAGAATTGCTCCCTGAATTACCTGAACAAATATAGCCTCCACTGAGAATCGTTTTACCATCCCCCTCACTTCTCCTCCCTCTTCCAATAGCTTGTCCCACTTTTGCATGGCCTCTGTAATTCTTGAAGTCATGTAGTATAGCAAGGAGATTGATTACTATAGCACCCATGCCTGGGAGCAACCAATTTGTGCAGATGTCTTGACTTCAGCACAATCTCATTGAACACCTGTAAGACCAGTCTGTGTAGATTTTTGTAAACTTGAAACAACTACAAATCAATAAATACTTGCTGGATTACAGCAAGAGCCACAAGAAATCAATCAACAACAAATGTGGAACTGGTTGAGGATCTCTTCGAAAGGTTCTACTAGCTGGAGATTCTTTCTGGCTTGCAAAACCATGTTCAACCATGAGAGGATGCAGAAGTGTTAATTAGAACACTGAACTCCAAAATGGCACTACTGACTTCAAAGCAGTATAGAGCAGCTATTTGACATCCTAATCTGTCTGTTCCGCATATTTTCACCAACTGTTCACGGCATCCATGAGAAAGCTCTGCTCACCATGCCATGTGCTGCAATTTGTCCCAAAAATGTGAATGATGATATTTTAGAAATCTAAGTGCACTTGTAGTGCCCACAAATGGATGCAAATATTTGCCATTTCTGACCCATGCATATTGTAATAGACTGTCTCAGTGGAATGGTAGTTGGTAATATTTTAAGATAAGAGGCTCTGCTGGCATCTCCTCTGACCAAAAGAACATTCCATTGGTATTCAGAAATAGATGCGACAAGGAAATGAAATAAATTTTGTGGAAGATGCAGTAATATATTTTGACTTGTTCTGTACTTGCCAATAGCAATAATTATTGAGGAACATATTGATGGCGCATGGCTATTAATATAATTCATCTTTCGTTTTTAAATCAAAGCAGTAGAGATCGAGAAGATACTAAAGAAAGGAGAATGTGCTACAGTATAATAGCAAAACACTCTGGATGTTATAAATGTGAAATAAAAAACAAAAAGTATTGGAGAAATTCAGCAGATCTTGCAACCTCTGTGGAAGGAGAATCAGTTAGAGTTTTGAATCCAGTGTGACTCTTTCGGAGTTCTGTTTCTGTTCCCACTTGCTGTTTTTATATGCTGCAGTATTAGCCAGCTGCCAAAATGATGGGCAAGTCAAAAATCAACTTGGTCTCGGTGGTATTTCTGACTGCTCCCAGTTATTACCAACAGGAGGTATCACTCGGTGTTGGCTGCTGCACATTACATATCTGATCTTGCTGGCATCAACATGACAAAACAAATAGTTCAATTGAAATATGTGGAGCGAGAGTGCAGAAAGATAATGAAAACTTATTATAGCTTTAATAAAAGAAATCGACTCTGCTAAAAAGTTATGAACTTGGATAATTATTTATATCAGTACTCTTACAGAATTACTCAGATATATCAAATTTCCAGTTGATTATCACCTGTTTATATTGAAGCCTAATCTATCCTATATCTTTTTCATTTTCAGCTGTATAGATTCTGAATTGAGGTACAGAAGTTGCAGCACAAAAACCTTATTCATCTTTCTCTATTACTCCCCTTAGAAAGTATCAGAATGTATCACGCTATCCCAAGTCCATTTTACATTTATCATCCAAAAGCAGGTGCCATGCTATTTAATTGATAATTTTCACTTTCATAATTGATTTTTCAAATTCATTAGTTAATGACTAATTCTATGATTGCCGTGGCTAAAACATGTAAATATAAAACATATTTGCTCAAAAAGACTTACATGGAAAGTATAATTACTCTACTTTCATTTGTGGTAAGACTACAGATCTTTTGTTTTTGGCTCAAAAAGTGGTTAAAATTTAAAACGATAAAGCATTGTGTAACTGTAAAAATGACTCATATTAGTGCATTGTACTTACTTATTCAGTGTGGTGTCTTGTTGTTCCAATCTCTTCATAAAACACTGGGGAGGGTCAACTCCTAAGAGTATTGACCTCAGGGTCACCGCATACTGCTGGGAGATCCAGCTACAGTACCAATTTCACATAGTTTACTGTGATTGTATTCAACTACTTGAAGTACCTCAAAACGTAGTCAAGAGGTCAAGAGGCTGCTAAGGCTGAAAATGATCAAAATTTTGCATTGATCTGTAGCTGTCAAGAGCTGATGTGAGCTGAAGTACAGAGGCAACACAGGAAGCTTCCAGAGAAATGTGTGCACATATTGCCTTTGGTTCTTAAACCTTTTACACTTTAAGTGACTAGTATCTAATGTGTGATAATGTTTTTTTTTGTTGATTTTATATGGCTGTAACAATATTTTCACTTGGATATTCTCTCTGTTGGAAGATAAGTGTGATGTGTAACCACAATGCTGGTAAAATGTTCTTGTTTTTACAGCAGCATTTGTTTTGTAACTATGGTACAAATATTTATCATGATGTCCAAAAATTTCCAGTGCCACATTTTACTTTGCCTTATCCAACATAATTATATCATGGCATCTTGGTAATAAGCGCTTTGAATAATCATCTTGGGTGAGAGATCAGAATCGTCTGAGCCACCTTTATGATTGCAATCTGTGCTACTTAATCTACTGACTGATGTGTGGTTCAGTCTGAACAAAGGAAAGGTATAATTTCTCCATCATCTTTGGAAGTAGAACTCTTTGCATGCATGAATTTTCATTCTGTATCCAACTATGAACCAATTAAAATCGCCCATCTAATATAAGTGATCTTAAGGATGGGAAAACCATGTAGCTTTGGAGTGCCAATAAAATTTTGATTTGTGTAATATAGCATTCAATAAGAAAAACTAAATCATGCAGTAGAATATTGGATCAATAAACATTTCCAAAGTGGAAATAAATGCAAGGGCACTCAATAGCTTAGTGACCATGGATTTGTGTCATACCTTTTGCCACCTTTCAAGCTGAAGATATAGTTTATCAGAAAACATGACATTTACCATTTTACTTGTGAAAGCACATTTGCTTCACTTAATGATTGCACAATGTTAGTGTTGGAATTCACTAAACAGGTAAATTGGGACAGATTAAGGATGGGAAGATTGAGGGTTCCAAGATGCTGGGGTGAATGGAAAGAAACGGACATATTAGGTCATTCAGTTTATATTGAACCAGCCCATTGAAACAATAAAGATATCAATCAACACATTTGCAGTTACAGGTCTTGTCTCGGACACCTAATAACTGTAATATTTCTTTAAAATACATTTACTTAGATGTACTTTGCTGTATTACACCTGTAATTTCAAATTCACTAAGAAGGACAAATTTGTATCGTACCTCACGGTATTTACAGCAGAGCTGTCACATGCTGTCTGTTAATCTTATCAATCACATTTTCTCTAAACTGCATGCATGTGCAGAATGCAGCAATCATTAACCATGCATATTGCTCACTTTGACTTAAACATTAAAATGTGTTAAGATTTTGAAAAAAAGCAACGAGCAGATAACAAAGTAAGTATGGATGGATCATTGATCAAGTGTACTGCATTGACTCAATTCTGGCTGGACCATTTGGGACAAACTAAACTGTTAATTCCCAGATTTGCTCTCATACTTTTTCACTTTGTTTTCTATCTTAGTGTCAGAATGCAATGGGAAAGGCTTATGCAATATCCTCAATGCTTGACAAAATGAAAGTGCTGGATTAAAGTTACAGTCAATGTCAAAATCACAGTAAAACAAAAGCAAAGTACTGCAGATGCTGAAAATCTGAAATAAAAGCAGAAAATTCTGGAGAAACTCAGCAGCTGTGATGGCATCTGTAGAAAGATAAGCAGCTATTGTTTTTGAGTTCAATACGGTTTTTCTTTTGAACTGTAAGGGGCTTGAAAATGATGTTTTTCTACTGTTGATAGTAGGGTGTGGAGGAACAAGTAAAACAGATGGTGAGGATGTCTACAGCAAAAGACAAAGGGAATGCTAAATGAAAAGATGCTAGAGATGCAAAGTATAAAGGAACCTCGATTATCCAATTGTCTTGGGTGGGGAGTATTTTGTTCAGATAATCGAATGTTCAGATAATCGAATGGTGGATAATGCAATTTAGCCAAGCATTGAGACCTTGCGATCTTGTCCGGATAATCCAGAATTTGGAAAATTGAATGCTGGATAATCGAGGTTCCTGAATGTAAATGTTAGGTATCAAAAGGAGAAAATGGATCAGCTCTGCTGAAAGCAAAGTCAACAAACACAAACAGAGCACAGTTTGGGGTTGTAATCAAGCTGGTGAACAGACATCATGCTCTGAACTTGTTGAACTCTATGTAAATTTCTAGAACCTGTAAATTGCTTAAGTGGAAAATGAGGTGTTGTTTTTTCAGCTTGTGTTGATCTTTGTTGGAACACTGTAACAAGCCCAGATGGAAATATTAGCGTGGCAGCATTATGGTTTATTGAAATGGGAATCAACTGGAAAGGGTGGGGTCATTCTTAAGGACACAGCAGATCCATGAAGTGATGACCCAGTCTGCATTTGGTCTTGTCAATGGAAGGGAGACTAGAGCTTCATTTCTGTGAATTTAAAGTTGGGTCTTATATTAAATTTTGAATTTCTTTAATTTACATATTTCTTCAATTCTGACATGTATTGTCATGCCCGCTTTTGTTTTTTTCCTCTGATAATAATATCTGAGTAGGTATCAGCTAGATCTCTCAATTAAATGGTTCAATTTTACCTCATAAACTAGGTGGATGAGCTACTGATGGCATAAAATCCTAATGTTAGAGGTGGCATATGCTATTATTAATGAATAATAGGAAAATAATAATGTAGTATCTCAGACAGTTGAGGTGTTAGCATTATGAAATAGCCCTTTACCATATTGCTGCATTATGTAATTTTGCACTCCTTGCATTGTGTAACTTTAACATGAAGACAATCATCTTAATTTAAGAGGTAAAAATGTAAAATATGCCACTCTTTATATTGAACAATTTTGTTTTTTGTTTCAGAGTTAAATATGATTTGCATTGCAATTGATGTATATTTCCTTTTGTATTCTGCATTGCAGTCTAGATTACAACATCTATTATTGCACATAATAAAAAAGAAACTTGAAAAGCTTCTTTAAGAGAATTCTTATCATATTATTCTTCAAGCTGATTATCGTGAAAGCATGATAGTGGAAGGCTCTGTACAAATATTCGTTTATCATACACCTATGAGTGCTTAAAGAAGCTTGTTATGATTTTTAAAACATATTTTTATATTTACATTCATGTTTTAGTTAGTATGAAATTAGTCTTGAGTGGACAGTTGTTTAATGTTCCTTCTTATGCCAAGTGAGAAATCATTAGCAGGTAACTAAATCCAATTTCTGTAAAAATCACATTACAATGATGTTTAGCTTAGAAAGTGTGTGTGTAGCGCCAGTATATCTTTCTTTACTTCTTGAAATAAGTTATATTTAAATACTTTTTGATCATCATTAGCTTTATTAAAACATAGAGAATAATAAGGGTGTTGAAAATTTTAAGCAGCTTTATGAGAAACAGATGAAATATAATATTGTACAACATAGCATATGATAGTTCTTGGGACCAAAAAACAGTAAGAAGAAAGTTCCTGTAAATGATAATGATGACATTGAAAATTGAGATAATATTTTCACAGTTCACTTCTCATGCATGGGGTATATTACTTTGCTCTTTATGCTTAGCAATTTTCAGAATTATAATTTAAAGTACCTTTGTGTAAATATTTTATACAATCATAAAGATTTGAATGTTTAATTTACAAGGGATGTTCAGTCTTCAAAAGGTTAAGTACAACGATATGGCAAAGATTTATGAACAATTTGTTTTCTGTAACTTCTGGTTTCTTGGCTAGCACACATATTTACCTACTGTTGACAATTTTCCTAATGTAAATCTAACAGATTGTTACACATGCTGTTGGCATTCACGTTTTTTTTTATTTTTTAAACAATGTCCTTCATGTAACAGTAGTTAAATGCAGCAGAAGGACATCATTAGAGCCATGGTTAACTGTAATTTACACCATTAGGAAGGCAGCACAATTTTTATTGCCTGGCAATTTTCTCACTTCAGTATTTGTACCATATGGCTCAATTTGTGTAATAACCTTAATTTCTGCACCCTTCAGGTCTGCTTCATCTCCTACAGAATCGGAATGCAGTTTAGCAGAAAGGGGACTGTCTATACTTCAAGAGTTGAGATTAATAATCTGTCACGTCCTGTTCTGGTGAAGGAATGTGAACAGCAGACAGATGGTATCTCTACAAATGACTGTCAGAGGTCCTGATCCAATCAATACGATGTATTAATACATCTCCCATCGCTCCTTCTCTAGGGGCCACAAAGCACATCTGGAAAGTTCTGGGGACTGCGGTGCTGAAAGCTGATTCTTTTCAGAATCAAACTGAGTCCAATTAATTTTTCATGTATACTTGATAACCATTTTATAATGAGGTGTGTACTTCTTGACGGATATACAGTGGCAGTGCAGACCGCCTGCATTTTCTATCCCCATTCAGTCCTCTTTTAGAAACCAATCCATTAATCAAACAATCTGGCATGGAGCTGAAACCTCAGCTCAGTGGTGATCAATACCGTCCTAAAAAAAATACAGAGACTGCCTCTGGCATGCATGGTTATCTGGCCATTATATCAGCCACTGCTTCAGGAAAAATAGTATTGCCATAATTATCTTCCAGTTACAAAAAAAAGCTGTCAGTGCATTAGATTTCTTTTGCTTTCCATTTGAGCTTTGCAATCAACTATTTTTGTTCAAATATTGAAAGATAATGTTTAGTTAACATTGCAATTGAATTCATACTTTTGCTGATAAGTAAATAAAGTTTTCATAAGTAGCAAATAACACAAGCTAAAAACAGAACAGGAGCAACCTATCGCAACCAAATTATGTTCATACTGCTTATCAATGCAGCAAATGTCAAACAAACAACAGGATAATTCAAAACCTTTCAAACTCTAGAATGCATTTCTGACATTGAATGCTTTTGAAAATGATTGTATGTCATGAGTTTTTTTTTGACATAATTTGCTTTTTGCACAATTTTATTGACCAGAATGTGGTTTATATGTTGTACAAAAAATACTGATCAATGTTAATTATGTGTTACGTTCCAATCCAGATATTATTTTGTAGTTATGAACTAGCGCTATGCATTCACAAAACAGAGTGGTTATTTGCCCATAGAAGTAATTAACCTCTTGTCCAAATGATTAGCCCATTGGGGTTAATAGTCTCTGAACTTCAATAAAGCTGTCACCTGCCAATAACAGCAAGTAACCCCTATCCTAATGATATTCCCATTACATTACAGGTTATGATAGAACAGTTAGGGTAGTCACCTGTCCATAACAGCTGCTGACTTTTAGCTCTGAAGTCTCCATTAAGTTTGATTAGCTTTGAACTATGAAAATGTGGTCATCTGTTCATAATTCCCATATATCTCCTTTCCTTACAATAGTTGCATTATGCTCTCTGAGCTTTGGCAGCATATTTAGACTGGCTTGCTGTCTAAGTGGACTACTAGACGTCGTAGTGTCAATTTGAAAGGAGATGCATGTCCATCAGATTTGCCAAGTAATTAAGCAGTGTTGTAAAGGGTGTTGTTATTCTTTTTTTTTGTTGCATGATTTAAGACTTATGGAGGGAGGAATCTGGCAAGATATTTTATGCAGAATGCTCCTGCAGTGATATATCGCATGGGCTGTGGCATCTGAGCTTGCTGAGCTGAAACACCATGTCTCTATCTTTTTTTCAACATAGAACAAAGGTCTGTATCAAAAAAACATCTGATCCATTATGCTTTAATTCATTTTGTGTCCTTGTAAACTATTCTAATACAGATTTCTCTGCCTCTCCCTTTGAAGCTTACTTTAAAGATTAGTAAACAAGTGAAATCCAACATCAGCAGAGACACAAATCACGCAGAAGGGGACTGGCCAACTTCAATGCATTTGCCTGATTTTCCTCTCTCTTCAAAATAACAAAAAGGCCACTCAGACAAGCTGTATATTGGACAGAAGTTTCATGCTCACTCATGCCCTGCTGAAGTTGAATTCCACAGCCCCCAAAGTTCTACGTCTCACCTTGGTTAGCAGAAAACAAGTGGGATTTCTATTGAAAGTGGGAACTCTTAAAAGTCTCTATAACTCCAAACTGATTAAGTTCTTTTTTGATATTGCCAGTTGTCTTTCAATCAATTGCCTTCTCTGGGGGCAAGGTCTACTGAACATTATTGGGGGAAAAAGCAAATATTTGAATTTGCGATTTTTGCACTTGTTTTCTCTGATTATTTTTCTCATGAATAAAATAGCCACAGATACTGACTATCTGAAATAAAAAGAGAAAACATTGGAAAGGCTAACAGGTCCGACAACATTTTAAAATAAAAAATGAAATAATGATTTATGTGTAATTGTCTGCCAATCAGTGGATAATGTGACATACAAACAAGATTTGGAACCCTCACGATTGGCAATGCTGCAACACTGTCTGTATTTCAGAAGCATTGCTTGTGGTCAACAGCAACAAGAGCAGGAGGAGCAGCTGGACAAATGCTGGCTATGCAAGGTCACCAGCAGCCTTTGCTGCCAGTGCCTCTTACAGGATAGCACAAAGAAGAGCACATCAACTAAACTATCCTTCCTTTACCAATACAATAATACTTCCACAATCCTTAGCACTACCATTCTTGCAACATTAGCTGATTCCCTTCATCCATTTAGCCTTTATGTTTTCATCTTGCTTCACAATATCTACAAGCATCAGCAAACTTGGAATAAGAAGCATATTTATCAAACAGCTGAATTCCATGTGTACATTTCCTGAAAGAGGGGGGATTGCCTTTGCATGAAATCAGAGAGTTTTGGTTATTTTGTTCCTCCAAAACTCCCAACCAGCTCATAGACATGCATCCGATGAATTGTGAAGGTGAAGCTTGTTTCACTTTTTATTGAATAGTCACCACTAACTTATATGAACAGCTATTTGAGAGAAGCTCTAATCCTATCTCAAATCTTTAAGATTTTGCTTAACTAACTCATCTCAGTTTCTTATCTTTGGACCATGTAGAACATTTTTAAATTCCCTTTTGAGTCCTGTGGCAGAATCCCCTATCTGTGCCTCCCTTCCACTCTTCTTTCTCTCCCCCTAGACAGCTAGGTCACCTGTGGTGCTTCACTCTTGTTGCACTCCTCCAAGGATTCATTATCTTCAGCGATGTCCAGAATGGATAATCTCTCACAATCTGATGGCCTAACCTTTCTCAATTTAACAACTTGAAGATTTTTGTACAATCTCCCCCAGTTTAAAGCTCCACAACTAAAACACTTTGTCTGGGGTGACTGTTACTCTTAACTAAAAACTTAATTCTTTTGTTAGAAGAAACTGTTACCCCTTCTGAACAGCACTCCTGATTCTTTTGATCTGAACTCAAGGCTAAATCTATAGGGTATCTAATCTATTGTCAATTCAGCAGTATAAGCATCAAGACTATGGGAGTATTGCCACTTGACTGCAATTGCATTTTTTCTTAGAGTTGATGCACTTGTGTCACTGTTCCAAACACAATTCCTGACCTGTACCAAAATATTATCTTCACAGAACAGACCCACATTCATTTGCCCCTATTTTAATTTTCAAATCCTAAAATATAATATAAATATTATAGACATTTCTTCACATGTGTCACATGGTACATTGGTGAAATCTGAGATGGTGCAATGGCAAAACCGAGGTTTAAGCCACAGGCACCCTCATATTCAGCCTGAAGGCTATTCTTATCCAAGTCCAGACAAAGAACTAATCAAATACATGAACAATCCATTGAGTAAGACCATAAATGAAAAAGAAACAAATATGTGAAATGTTAAATAAGCTAGATGTTTTATTTTTTGCTTATTGGTATTGTTACTGCTGTACTGATGGATTTATTAATTGCTGGATCATGGTTTCTCTCTTGATAGACAACACAGTATTGAAAAATAACTCCATTAGGAAAGCTTGGTACAGTCCAGTGCAATATGACCGAGAATACACTTGTGGTTTGAGCAAAGGGAGCAACTATGCCTTGAGGAGCTGCTTCAAGAGCTTGCATGAAAGTCCACAGACTGTCTGCTGATCCCCTGGAGTTATGAGCTCTGACACAATACTGATATCTAGTATAAGGTGACGCATATCTGAAGAATCTATAAACTCCAAAGCACCTTCAGACCAAACGAAAATCAGCAGTTCTTCCTGAGTCCCAACAGGCAATCTGTAAATCAGAAATAAGTTAAAGCATTCATCCATTTAATATATGTAAGTCTGGAAGAAAATAGGTTGGTTATATCTAATTTTATTTATTTAGAGAGGAACTGTGCTTGTGATGACAGACGGTATTGAACAATTAACGTTTACTAGGAACAGTCAATTGATTTCATTTGACAAAGCTTGCTATTACTTATGAGTTAATAGGGTGAATATGAACATTTTAGCACAAGTTATGAGGCAAAGTGAACCACACAGGTCTCTATTTTTATCCTTTGTTTTGCACAAAAAGTTGTAGCTTGATTATGAAGAAAATGTAGAAGTCAGTTCGCCTCCCTTCAGTATTTGTATTCTCTTCCAATAAACAAACTTGGAAGAAGTTCAAAGTATAAGATTTATATAAGATGAAATTTTGAAAAGAGGTTAATTACTCCTCAGCTTGGAGGAGAAAAAGTTTTTGGATTTCTATTGTTGAGCGGCTGTAACTGTGTCACAAGTGTAACAGAAACTATTATAATTCATCAGATATACGACATAAATTTAGCTTATGTTCGTAAGCATGCTTAGATCATAATTCCAATAAAGTGATGATACCTCATTGATGGAAATTGTGAGGAACTTTAGGCTGTATTGCAGCTTTCTGCATAACAACAAGTCAGGAGCATTTTCACTATGCGTATGTTGCTGCAAAGAAAGAAACAGCATTAAGGATTTGGAGTTGAACATTGTGGTGCTGGAAACATTCCTGATGAAGAGCTTATGCTCGAAACATTGACTCTCTTGCTCCTTGGATGCTGCCTGACCAGCTGAGGATTTCCAGACCACTCTCTTTTGACTCTGATCTCCAGCATTTGCAATGCTTACTTTCTCCCTGAATGATTTGGAGCCTGGAGTGAGTAGATAGTGTTGTACAAGGCAATGATTCTGAAAGGGTTAATGGGTGGTGAAGGTGTTTGGCATGCTTACCTTCATTGATCAGTTCATTGAGTACAGGAAACAAAAATTGCTGGGAATTGCAGCGGGTCAGGTAGCATCCATGGAGAGACAGCAGGCAAACATTTCAAGTCTAGATGACTCTTCATCAGAGCTGACATGAAGAGTGGGGGGAACGGCATGTATGCAATAGGCGGGGGTGGGATAGGATGGAGGATAGGCGAGAAAGGCTGTTGACAGTGAGATGAAGCTCACATTCCAATCACATAATCAGCACAATCAGCAGATTCTCTCCCTCAGCACTCCAAACTGCAGCCCTCCCCCACCACCTCCCACTATTGCATAAATGGTGTCCCCTCCACCCTTTATAGAACAAAGAACAAAGAACAAATAAAATTACAGCACAAGATCAGGCCCTTCCGCCCTCCAAGCTTGCACTGATCCAGATCCTCTATCTAAACCTGCTGCCTACTTTCTAAAGATCTATATCCCTCTGCTCCCTGCCCATTCATTATCTGTCTGGATACATCCTAAATGGCGCTATCATGCCGGCCTCTATCACTTCTGCTGGCAACACATTCCAGACACCCACCATCTTCTGCATAAAGAACCTTCCACACACAATCTCTCTTAAACTTTTCCCCTCTCACCTTAAACTCATGAACACTGTGAGAAAAAGCTTCATGCTATCCACCCTGTCTAAACCTCTCATGGTTTTGTAGATCTCAATCAGCCCCCCCTCAACCTTCATCTTTCTAATGAAAGTAATCCCAATCTACTCAATGTCTCTTCACAGCTAGTGTCCCCCCATACCAGGCAATATCCATCCAATGAAGGAAAGCATGCCGTATGCCTTCTTGACCACTATCGACCTGTATTGCTACCTCCAGAGTATAATGGACCTGAACACTAGATCGCTCTGTACATCAGCTTTCCCCAGGGCTTTTTCATTTAGCGCATAGTTCATTCTTAATTTGGATCTTCCAAAATGCATCACCTCGCACTTGCCCGGATTGAACTCCATCTGCTATTTCTCTGTTCAACTCTCCAATCTATCTATATTCTGCTGTATTCTTTGACAGTCCCCTGCTACTCCACCAATCTGAGTGTCATCTGCAAACTTGCTAATCAGACTACTATACCATGGTAGTGTACAAAATACCATGCAAGGACTGCACAAAACACTATATAGGACAAACAGGAAGACAGCTAACAATCCGCATACATGAACGTCAACTAGCCACGAAACGACACGACCAGCTATCCTTAGTAGCCACACACGCAGTCAACAAGCAACATGAATTCGACTGGGACAACACTACTATCATAGGGCAAGCCAGACAGAGAACAGCCAGGGAATTCCTAGAGGCATGGCATTCATCCACAAACTCCATCAACAAACACATCGACCTGGACCCAATATACCAACCACTACAGCGGACAGCTGAAACTGACAACCGGAAGCGGCAGGGACAGACCACTATAAACACCGGAGGAAACATCAAAGAAGCGCTTCGCAGGAGGCTCCCAAGCACTGATGATGTCGCCTAGCCAGGGGACGAAATGTTTGCAACAAAAACTTCCAGCTCGGCGAACAGAACCACAACAACAAGCACCCGAGCTACAAATCTTCGCACAAACTTTGGAGACTACTATACCTTCCTCCAAATCATTTTTGTCTATCACAAACAACAGTGGCTCCAACATTGATCCCTGTGGAACACCACTGGTCACAGTTCTCCATTTTGAGAAACTCCCTCTCACTACGACTCTCTGTCTCTTGCTGCTCAGCCAGTTTTCTGTCCATCTTAGCTAGTACACCATGGACCCCATGCGACTTTACTTTCTTCATAAGCCTACCATGGGGAACCTTATCAAATCACTTACTGAAGTCCATGTATATGATATCTACAGCTCTTCCCTCATCAATCAACTTTGTCACTTCCTCAAATAATTCTATTAAATTGATAAGACATGACCTTCCCTGCATAAAACCATGTTGCCTATCATTGATAAGCCCATGTTCTTCCAAACGTAAATAGATCTTATCCCTCAGTATCTTCTCCAGCAGCTTCCCTACCACTGACATCAAGTTCACTAGTCTATGGTTACATGGATTATCCCTGCTCCCCTTCATAAAAAAAAAGGGGACCACATTAGCTATTCTCCAGTCCTCTGGGACCATACCCATGTTCAAGGATGCAATAAGGATATCTGTTAAGGCCCCAACTATTTCTTCTCACGCTTCCTCAGTAACCTGGGATAGATCCCATCCGGACGTGGGGACTTATCCATCTTAATGCCTTTTAGAATATCCAACACTTCCTCCCTCCTTATGCCGACTTGACATGTCGGCACTGATGAAGAGTCATCTCTTCCTGAAATGTTAGCTTGCTCTCTTTCTCTCTATGGATGCTGCCTGACCCACTGTAATTTCCAGCAATTTTTTGTTTTCAGAATAGATTCCAGTACTTGCAGTAATTTGGTCCGACATAGGATTTAGGACGTCATGTTGCAGCTGTACAGGACATTAGTGAATCTACTTTTAGAACACTACTAGAATTTGAATATTAATACAATACAATACAATCTCTCTGTTCTAAGATGGATATTATTAAATTGAAGAGGGATCAGAAAAGATTTACCAGGAATTTGCTGGAATGGGAGGGTTTGGGCTATAAGGAGAGACTGAATAGGCTGGGGCATTGGAGGCTGAGAGGTGGCCTTATAGAGGTTTATAAAATCATGAGACATGAATGGGATGAATTGTCAAGGTCTTTTTCTCAGGGTAGGGGTGTTCAAAACTAGAGGGCATAGGTTTAAGGTGAGAAGGAAAAGATTTAAAAGGGACCGAAGGGGCAACTTTTATACATAGATGGTAGTGTGTGTATGGAACAAGCTGCCAGAGGAGGTGGTGGAGGCTGGTACAATTACACCATTTAAAAGGCATCTGTAGGTAGATGACTAGGAAGGTTTAGATGGATATGGTCCCAATTCTGACAGATGACTAGATCAGTTTAGATCTGGTTGATGTGCATAAACCCTTCATCAGGAATGAGGCTTGTGAGAAATAAATGGGAGGGGGATGGTCCTGGTGGGAAGGTAACTGGGAATGGGATATGTAGATGAAGATGGGGATGAAAGTGATAGATTGGAGAAGAGGTGGAGCAGATAGGTGGGAAGGAAGATGGACAGGTAGGACTGTTCAAGAGGGCGGTGCCGAGTTGCGAGGTTGGGACTAGGATAAGGTGGGTGGAGGGGAAATGGGGTAACTGGTGAAATCCACATTGATCCCATGTGGTTGAAGTGCCCCAAGGCGAAAGATGAGGCATTCTTCCTCCAGGCGTCGGGTGGTTAGGATTTGGCTATGGAGGAGGCCCAGGAGTTGGGGGGGGAGTTGAAGTGTTCAGCCATGGGGCAGTAGGGTTGGTTGTTCTGAGTGTCCCAGAGATGCTGTCTGAAATGATCTGCAAGTTGGCATCCTGTCTCCCCAGTGTAGAGGAGACCACACTGGGTGCAACTCTAGATCCTGATGGCATCAGCCATGTCATCTCTGGCTCACGTCATTTTATACCTAACTAATCATAATGACTTGTACCTATTTCCAACTTAACGGAGTTTGTAAACAGAAAAATCTTCCACTCCATCAATGTTGAGCTTGTCTGTGATCTTTGATGCAAGACTCTGGAACATGCACTAGATGTCCTGAACTGTGTGAGTCTGCGTATGTGCATCTGGCAATACTCAGTTTGATGGACCTTGGTCTCCTTGGCAGTAGCCAGCCTGGCCACTGTCAGACACATGTCAGAACCAACACAGCACTGATAACATTGGTGTATTCCTCTGTCCTGAGATCTAATTTACCAACTGCCTCTGACATACCTGCCTGTTGCTCCTGTATCTGTCCATGCAGTTTGATGAAAGCAATCTGTTTATTCTGAGACTATTGATCACCTTTTGCCTGAGGTTGAGCAGGTGTCTAGTCTGTGGCAGGCCTCTCAGTGTCAGGGAACTGCTACAGAGGCATGTCAGGAACGTGCTCATCAGATTGTGCTCTGGTGTCTAATCGTGCAATGAGTCAATATGATGCATGCAGTAGTGAATGTTGTAATCCATTAGTCTTGGTGAGATGTGTGTGCAATGGCAGATTTCAAGTGGTACCCCTGTGGGTAAGAGGTAAGGGAGAGAAAATGGTTGTTTCCTTTCACAATTCATGCCTTTTCACAAGAGACAGTGAACAGAGACAGTTGCCACAGGATTACTGCATCTGGTGGTGTGACCTCCTTTGGTGATTAGCTGGGAAAACTACAAATGCTGTCCTGTTTCTTTAGCAGTGACAAAGTACAGATTTCAGTCCTCAGTGAACAATGATGTTTCTGGGTTGTTTTTTAACTAGCGTTGGTTTCTGTGATTAAGAGAGAGAGAGAAAAGAGTTTTTAGTATCCCTGCTGTTATTAGTCCATATTAAGTTCTCCCTCTCAGGGTGCTGTTATACAGTTCCTTTGCAAATTTTCGTATCTGATGATTGTTTCATTTCAAGCTGGACAGTTGCAGGCAATTTTTAATCTCCTTTTTTTTGTACAGTTATCATACAACTGTGAGTAAAACATAAAATATGTACTGTATTTCAGAGTTTTAATGCTCCATGATTAAAATGGTTCTTCTGAGGCAAGTGATCTTGTAAATTGCATGGTGGTTGCGTGGACTTATCAAGAGATCACTGCAGCCATTTTAGGTCCGAAGTGTCCTTTATAAAATCTCATGTATTCAAGATAAATGATGAAAGTTAAACATTGATAGTTAATTTTAACAATGATCGTAACAGTAAGGAAGACATAGTTTCCAAGTAGTGGAAAGCCAAAGGCTTACTCGTACAAAGGTGTTAATGAGCTAAAGCTTCTATTATTGGAAAGGTGCTAGGGGATTCCAAGGTAAATTTGGTGAGTCAATTGACCCAAGTTTGATCAAGTTTATTTTGTCAATGAACATTTCACAAATTTTAAGCTTGGTACAGGCATGAGTTTCAATTCCCTAGCAAATCAAATGCCACAGATA
The DNA here is from genome assembly GCF_037043375.1 of Chiloscyllium plagiosum. Taxonomy (NCBI): domain Eukaryota; kingdom Metazoa; phylum Chordata; class Chondrichthyes; order Orectolobiformes; family Hemiscylliidae; genus Chiloscyllium; species Chiloscyllium plagiosum. Next base: position 49,530,770 of record NW_028270148.1, on the reverse strand, counting down.
AAGGAGTAGACATCATAGCCTGCAGACTTGAAGCAGAGTGCAGGAGGTAGAACTTTCAACATGAATGGTATGCGATAGATAGCAAAGTAACATTGATTGTTTCACAAAGTAGAGAATGCACATGTAATTCTTAAACAAAAAAAGCTTAATCTTGAGTAAGAAAATGTGTTTTGTCCTCAAACTTGTTCAAAAGGTTGAAGAATTGGAACAGCAAAGGTGTAACAGTTCCTTTGAGAATGGATACCCCAAACTGTTCACAAGATTCAGCAAACTCAGTGGTAAATATGACATCACATGAGGAAAGATGCTAAGATGTTATGGTTTGGATTTTCCAATGGCTGATAGTAATTTCTGCAATGTAGAAAGGATAATGTATATTAGGACCCTGCAGAATACCTGACGTAGCATTCTTTACAGGAATTACCTGGAAATTGGAGGTTCCACTGGGCGATTCCCCAATGTAGGTAAAAACAATGACTGCAGATGCTGGAAAGCAGAGTCTAGATTAGAATGGTGCTGGAAAAGCATAGCAGCTCTGGCAGCATCTGAGGAGCAATAAAATCGATGTTTCGGGCAAAAGCCCTTCATCAGGAATACAGGCAGAGAACCTGAAGGGTGGAGAGATAAATGAGAGTAGGATGGGGGTGGGGAGAAAGTAGCATAGAGTACAATAGGTGAGTGTGGAAGGGGATGAAGGTGATGAGTCAGGGGGGTGGAGTGGATAGGTGGAAAAGAAGATAGGCAGCTGGACAAGTCATAGTGACAGTGCTGAGCTGGAGATTTGGAACTGGGGTGAGGTGGGGGAAGGGGAAATGAGGAAGCCGTTGAAGTCCACATTGATGCCCTGGGGTTGAAGTGTTCCGAGGCAGAAGATGAGGCGTTCTTCCTCCAGGCTTCGGGTGGTGAGGGAGCAGCGGTGAAGGAGGCCCAGGACCTCCATGTCCTCGGCAGAGTGGGAGGGGGAGATGAAATGTTGGTCCACAGGGCGGTGTGGTTGATTGGTGCGGGTGTCCCAGAGATGTTCCCTAAAGCGCTCTGCAAGGAGGCGTCCAGTCTCCCTAATGTAGAGGAGACTGCATCGAGAGCAACGGATACAATAAATGATATTGGTGGATGTGCAGGTAGAACTTTGATGGATGTGGAAGGCTCCTTTAGGGCCTTGGATGGAGGTGAGGGAGGAGGTGTGGGTGCAGTTTGTTTTAAGAGGACGGAGGTGGAAAGAAGAAGTCTCCACCCTAAGCCTTCCAACTATATGTCTCCCAGCCAATTCCTAGGAGGAACATTAAATTCTACCTGTGGTATCTGATCTTACCAGATTAGAGATGAGAGCTTCAATGCCCCTGTTGTTATCAAGTATAATGGTGATGTCTCAGTTAGAGATGAGGGACTGCAGCATTGCAAGTTCAGAGGGAGATGGAATGTGTGAGGAGAATGAAGAAACCCCGAAGCTGTTTGCTATTTTAGAAGTAGAGTAAAGCAGGTAAGGGACCATTAAATGAAGACTGCAGGGTACATGATGGTGACCCCCCCAAAAAAAGAAGGCACAAAGTCAAAGGCAAGGAGAATTTGACATAAAGGTGCATCTAGACCTTATTTAGGTGGAGATATAGTGGGATTAAATGGAATCCGCTGCTGCGGACAGATTGTTCAGGGTCATGGAGGGAAAGATCAAAGGGAGCAGTGAAAATCCATCAAGGGATGATTAGTAGAAGAAATAAGATTTGAAGTTTATGAAAGATGTGGGATTTAGAGGTACACTGATATTCAAGTGTTGTTTGAGTTTCAGTTCTTGAAGAAGGAAACAAGTTATTTTTAAACCATCAGATGTGTCAAAGACAAAAAAGAACAGAACACCGGTTCAGCTTGAAACAAAGTGAATCTTTGCTGTGGTACAGCAAAATCATGACTAAATATATGCTTGCCCAAAGTAGAAAGAGTGGATTTGATGATGTGGTGAGAGCACTAGTTAAAAGAGCATTGCATGCTATGGAAATAGCAATAATCATGGGGCTGGACATGAAAGGTGACGTTTGAGCTCGAATCTATGTAGAATGAGTTGGAAACATGTACTTGATTTGATTTCGATATCTATCAAGTTCTTAGCAAATAGCTCATCAAAACAAAATGGTAAATGATTATTCAAGGTTTAAGATTCACAATTGTTAATGAAAATGAATGGAGGAAAAGGAAAAAGGAAATCAGTAAAGGGAGGAACAAACTTATTTAACTTTGGTATACTCAGAGTGAATGGGCTGTAAACAATACAAGTCTAAAAGAACAGCTGCAGATATCATAAAGTTCTCTCTTGTGTACACCTTTTTCTACTTTCATGTTTAATGTTTCTGTAATTGAATTACCTGACTGATGTATTACAACAGTTCACTCATCGTTCTTTCTGTCTTTGTAGAGCCCTGTTGATTGAGGTATTGAGGTGCAGTGGCAGCCATCAGGGCAAGGTGGCTATTGAAGCTTTGTTCATAATGGGGCCAAACAGGCTGAATATCCACCTGTAATACCATTCTATACACCAAATTATGGACGATAAAGGTTTTTCAATCAGCTAGACTACAGAAGACAGTACAAACCGTTGCAATACTTTGCCAAGCGTAATCATGGACCAGTTCATTTGAAGTTCATTGTTGCTAATGCCCTCCCAGGGCATTGTACCTTATGAAACTAAGAAAAAGAGAACCCTTTTGAGTTCAAATTAGCTGCTGTTAACAACAACTGCACTTCCATTAAGTAATTCAGTGGCTGTGATATGAAAGGTGCAGTAATAATTATTGTTTTGTAATAGGCAAATTTACATTTTTAAGTGTGTTCACCACGGTCCAAAAACTATACAATAGCTCTCTGAAAGATGCAGAGAAGAGGGATATTTCAACACTGAGTTTGCAGAGCATGTACCAGGTTAGGGAATTAATTCAAAAACCTAGCATGCAAAATATTGAATAGACAGATAATGTAGGATCAGAGCAATACTTCAATATGAGTCAGGAAAGCAGCAAAAAAAGGCATAATTTAAAGTTAGTGAAAAATATCTTAATTATAGAAACGAGGAACTTCTTTACTCAGTGATTATATAATCACCCAATCTACCAGGCAGCATAATAAAGGCAGAAACTTTAGGGACGTTCAAAAAGAAATTAAAAGTTTTAATGGGAGGCTTAGGACAGTGGAGAGATCAGACTTTAAGGAACCAATGGCCTTTTGTCAACCATGACATCTGCTTTTTTTTGATCATTAGGAATCTTACACATTGTCTTGTTGCTTTTCAGAACACAAAATTGAAAAGAACTGAATTACAAAATGATGTGTCGAGGAGAAATAGAATGTAGAAAATTGAAGAGAATAGAAGATCCTTGTTCTGATAAGAATGAGATATGAACATGCTTACTACAGTTAATTCTGCGAACTCACATCTGTGGATTCTCTTTAGGTGTTTTAAAGAGCATCTTACAGGGTCTGAGCAATGTGTGTTATGGAAAGATTTGTGGCAGAATTGTGCAAAAACTCCAGTGAGGCATATCTTGAGACCTGCAGCAACTCTCTATATCTTTCATGCATTTGCTAAATGACAAGGCAAATTTCTCACTCGGCAGCAGTGAGTTGCCAATTAATAGCTTGTTAAATACTTTTGTAATGCCACAGTTTGCCTCACTGATATTCAGCTTCCTATCTTACCAAATGTGCTGCACAAGCTCAACAAGAAATTTCAACCTGGAACTGACAGCAGGTACCTGGTAACTTCAGCTTGCTGTTTGCTCCAAAGGACCTCCAATGTTGGACACTAGGCACCAACATCTCAAGGCACACTCTATCAGCAATGGCATGTGCCAAGCTCTAAGGATCCTCGTGGTATATTTCCAATCCACTTACAGGATATTTCTGCACTTCATGCCAAACATCATTGCAATGTGGCTGCAAGGATGCTGTGCAGGGTCATGCACCAAGTTCATTGTCTGACCAAGGCTGCACCTCCAATCTGTTTGCTTGTTCTCATAGTGCCCACTGATTCTGAAACTATCTGGATGCTCCAAGTTTCCCTGGCATGCATTTCATGTCTTTACTCTTTGTGCTTTGGCGTCTCAGACAGAGATACCAGGCTGATGCTATTTCTGTACTGCTGTACTGCTTAGCGCATCGCAATGCCAGGAAGATTCTCATGGCAGTCAGTCATCTTCATTCAATTCAAGGGAGGCAACCTTCAGTCAGGGGTCCTGACACAGTAAGTCAATGGCAGCCTTCAGTATCTATCCAGGGACTTGAAAATGGTCAATCAGCTACTCAGTGTATTCAGAGTTAGGAGGCTCTCCTGTTGTTTGTGCTTTGGCCACTTTGACCAGTTTATGTATTAAAAACACTTTACCCAAGTGCTCTTGTCGGTAAGACAAATAAAGGGACACAGGATTCGATTTGAGGTTCAACTCAATTTTATTAACAAAAATCCCTCATTAAAAACAACATGTGAGCATTTCCCAAATTTCCACACTACTCTATCTAGTTCAATTCATCTCAATCCTTCCTTGCCTTTTTCCTTCCTTTTTTTCTTTCCTTGAGAAGATACTACATCAAATGAGGAATTGGGCAGATCTTGAGGCCTCCTGCATAAATAGTAAACAACAGGTCCTGGAGCTGACACGCAGGTATGGAGAAGCCTCAGCCATGCTGAGTGGAAATGCAACAGAGGATGTTGCATGCATTTCTCCCACACCTTTCATCGTCTTCCTTTCTCTCTCACTCCACATGATAGACTGCATTTGTCAGCTGCTCATCTCTCTTTGCTCTCTCTTCAGCTGACCCTGCTCACTCACTTTAATTTCAAAGAGAGATTGTTTTTCACCAAGTCTAAATTGGAAAGAGGAATCTAGTGGCCTAGATTTTGACTTTCAGATGCTAGAATATCATGCTGAGACATATGTCCACCCATTCCCCTTGAATCTAACATTGTTCAACTGAAATTTCCCAGTTAGTGGACATAATTGGCTACAATTTATCACAGGTATAGGTAACCACTGGGAAAGGTCTGTCCTGTGTAGTCCTGTCAGAAATTAAGAGTCTGCCACAGCTCCATAACACAAAAAAAGTTTGGCAGTGCATATGTTGAATCGGATTTTAATTAGCAGGGATTTGTAGAAGAAACTCAACACTTAGATAAAGATTCAAAAACCTTGAACTGAAACATATTCAGTCTTTATTAAACAAACCACAGCATTCAGTTCTTCAGCTAAAAAAAACATAAGAGAGGGAGAAACCAAAGGATCCCAAGCTCTCCACATTGTTCCCGCCTTTACAAAAGAAAGGATTGTATACTTTAAAATATGCTGAGAAATGACAAATAATCATGAAATATTTATAATACATAACACTAAACTTTGCCTTATTGGTTTTCCAATACATCAATCATTCACATCATTACATAACTTTGTTTCTGTGTATGGAAATTTTGTTTAGGCAAAAATCTGCAGTTCAAAATATACAAGGAGCTGTTACAAGGTTAGAGATTTTGTGTGCTTTCAGCCTGTGTAATGTTTACTATCTCTGACCTTTTTCCACAGTCCTTTTTAACTTACTGATCTATAACTCGAGAGTTTGGTCATTTTTTTCCCATCATGCAATGTTAAAGGTTCCCCACAATACCATACATCCAGCAATGGCTGGTGAGGACAGGATGAGTAAGGCATATTTACTGGTTATAATAATACTCACATACTGACACTATAACTCCTACATTAAAGAGTTTGGCTGTACTCATGGCTCATATTCTTGTAAAAAGTTTTTGTCTTTAGCAACTGGTGTCTGTGACATTTGGGATAGAAGGTGAACTTATTGTGCCCATTCATCTATGCCTCCCATGATTAAGGACATCTCAATATCATTTAGGGATGGGCAATATGTTAGCATCCTTGGTGTTCCCTAACGTAGACAATAGATTCCTTTTTGTAAGGACCACCAGTGGAAATTTGTCTTGTTGCTAGGGCAGCCCCACTTAGTTTATTGCTTTCTCCTGCAGCCAAACCAATAATTCTTGGAGATACTATTGGAGTTAAGCCATCTCCTTAAAAGACCCACAACTATATTGTGGGCTATTATCTCATAAATGAGGCAAAATTAATTTCTCACCCACTGTTCCTGGTTTTCTTTTCAACTGTGTAGGAGTTGGGAGGTCATGTTGCAGCTGTACAGGGCGGTAGTTAGGCCAGTTTTGGAATACTGCATTCAATTCTGGTCTCCCTGCTATAGGAAAGATGTTGTTAAACTTGAAAGGGTTCAGAAAAGATTTACAAGGCTGGTGCCAAGGTTAGAGGATTTGAGCTATAAGGAGAGACTTAGTAGCATGGGGCTATTTTCTCTGGAGCTTCAGAGGCGGAGTGATGACCTTATAGACATTGGGACATGGATAGGGTGAATAGCCAAGGTCTTTTTCACAGGGAGGGGAGCCCAAAACTAGAGGGCATAGGTTTAATGTGAGAGGGTAAAATTTAAAAGGGACCTAAGGGACAACTGTTTCACACTGAGGGTGGTGTTGTGTGTGGAATGAGCTGCAGTGAAAGTGGCAGAGGCTGGTACAATTACAACATTTAAATGCATTTGGATAGTTGTATGAATAGGAAGGGTTGAGAGAGATAATGTCCAAATGCTGGCAAATGGGACTAGACTAATTTAGGATATCTGGTTGGCATGGACAAGTTGGACTGAATGGTCTGTTTCTGTGCGGTACAGCTCTATGACTCCACTTGTTCTTGATTTAGACAGGAAGTTGGTGTCTAAAAATTACGAAGAACAGCTCACAATTTCGATAGACTGGAAAATATATTGAAAGTCCAATTAAAAAAAAAATAAGCAAGTGATCTTTTGAAACAGAGACTTCTGAACATCTTGACTTCCCTCAAATTGATTTATTTTGGGTTCCTTTTATTCAATCTTTGTAGCCAGTAGTTTCAGCAGTAGTTACAGTGAAACTCCTTTAAGCTAACTCTGTCATCATTTTAAAAGAGTTAGAAACAGTTTAGAAATGAATATAGGATTGATAGTGACTTCTACAAGATAAGGCTATGAACACCCTCCTATAACTTGCCATGATGAGCAGTTTCATTAACATTGCTTACTGCTTGTCGGATTTGGCTTGTTTTATAAACCCCTTCATAAACATTAACCAGCACAGATGTCCTACTTTATTTTACTTGGATAAATAACTTTTATTATGGTGAAAGACAGTGGAGAATACAGCAGAGTACGGCATTTAATTAATTCTTTTTTAATAAGGATGTTAATTTAAATGGAGCATTTGCTAAGGAAAGGATTTATTCCCCATGTATTCTTCAGAATCTGTTTAATAGGAAGACAGAGACTAAAGCAATCTTTTGCCACAGTGGGACACTGGTTCCCATTAAAATGTGACACTTGCTAAAAATAGGGAACATTTCTGCTTGGAATGTAGTTACTTATTCGAGGCACAGTTAGAAAAGGGTGGATAGTAGGCATTCTGCCGAACCGAGTCGAAAGTAATAAACCTTCTGTTCAAATGACACAATCAAATCAAAATCATAATTGTAGATTGTTGGATTCCTCTGTGTACAGCAGAATGTTGCTGATTGACAGAGATAGAGAACTGATTTTATTTAAAGTGTAATGAAAATGCTGCACTGGGGCACTAGATACAAATGTTATATTGGGCAATATCACAATGAATCACTTGCCAGTGATTTTAGTTGGAGTTTAGAGTCATTGAAACAACCACAATATTAAATCTTTCGCTGATGACAGTGACAAAACAGATGTTTATAATGACAGAACTGGGATACTTGCTGGCAGGTTAGTTCCATTTCCTAGCACATGCCTTTAATAGATGGAGGAGTAAAGAAGATTATTTCAGGTGACATATTGGTGCTACCTCGTTTGAAAATGATTTTGCATTGTGTGTTTGTGCTGATAGTAGCAAAGAAGGATTTGTCACACATATAAACATTTCTGTACTGTTAAGTTTTAGGGTCAGTTTTGTGTTTAAAAGCTTTCTGTTCATTTCTAAAAGCAAGAAGAACAGAAGTGAACAGAAAAGCACAAAGAAATTATTGGAGAACAAGAAAGTAAGGAAGAAAAAAGATATCGAGCGAATTTTCAAAGACACTCAAGACTGGAACCCTGTGTAGATGGTCTTTAGACATTGAAGTTGTCTATGGATCCCAACTCCACATTTGTTTTGAATTTTAGAAGAGCTGGCAACAGATGGAGTGGGAAATGCCAATTACTGCTTAAGCTCCTGAAGAGGTTTGTTAAGGGACTAATATGTTCAGGATTGGAATTTTCAAATTTCTTGTGGTGAACCTTGAGCACAACTGGAGTTACTTTGCAAGTAAATCTGAGAGGTCAAGTATTGCCAACAACACCACTGGTGATCTTGTATGAATGGTCACTTACTGCTGCATGTGACCTCCTGACTTTCCAATGATTCACCTACTCTAATTGGCAAAGCTAAGGCAGCAGCTCTGAACATGGCTGCCACCTGCTTTATCAATGCAATAGGCAGATAGCTCTGGCCTCCTGAAGGTGCTTGCCACCCACTGCTTCAGACAAGTTCAACTTTATACATTCCTCCTAATATCTTCAAACTATGACTTCTTGTACCAGTCAATCCTGCCCTGGATTGACTAGTCTATGGCTATTGACTCTATCTATTCCTCTCATTATTTTGTATATCTCAATCAGGTCTCCTCTCTTCCTCCTTTACTCCAGAGAGAAAAGTCTGAGCTTTTTCTTCATAAGGCAAGCCCTCCAGTCCAGGCAGCATCCTGGTAAACCTTCTTTGCACCCTCTCCAAAGCCTCTGTATCTTTCCTATAGTAGGGCCACCAGAACTGGACACAATATTCCAAGTGTGGTCTCACCAGGGATTTGTAGAGCTGCAGCAAAACCTCACGCTTTTAAACTCGATCCTCCTGTTAATGAAAGCCAAAACACCATATGCTTTCTTAATAACCCTATCCACTTGGGTGGCAACTTTGAGGAATCTATGTACTTGAACACACAGATCACTCTGTTCTTCCACACTGCTATGAATCCTGTCTTTAATCCTATATTCATCTTTTGAGTTCAACCTTCCAAAATGCATGATTTCACATTTATCAAGGTTGAACTCCATCTGCCATTTCTCAGCCCAGCTCTGCATCCTATCTATGTCACGCTGCAGCCTGCAGTAGCCCTCTATAATATCGACAGCACCTCTAACCTTTGTGTCATCTGCTAAATTACTAACCCACCCCTCAACCTCCTCATCCAAGTCATTTGTAAAAACTACAAAGAGCAGAGCCCCAAGAACAGAGCCCTGTGGGACCCCACTCAACACTGACCTCTAGGCAGAATACTTTCCATCCACAACCACTCTCTGTCTTCTGTCAGCCAGCCAATTCTGAATCCAGATACCAGTCTCCCTGTATCCCATACTTCCCGACTTTATGAATGAGCCTACCATGGGGAACCCTATCAAATGCCTTGCTGAAGTCCATATACACCACATCCATTGCTCGACCGTCGCAACCTGTCTTGACACTTCCTCAAAGAACTCAATAAGATTTGTGAAGCATGACTTGTCCCTCACAAAGCCATGCTGACTGTCTTTAATCACACTATGCTTTGCCAAATAGTCATAAATCCTATTCCTCAGAACTGATTGGAAAGGCATTGCTGACCTTGCACACTCTCTCCTCTGTGGGAAGGCATCGTGGACAGGGGTTGTCATGCAAGCAACCATTTTACACAGTGCAATGGAACTTCTAGGGCAAAGTATATCAATGAAAGTAAAACGATGACCATGTTAAACTTTTACCTGTAAATAGTTTAATTTGTGATAATTCCATTAAGCTTTTCAGGCAGAAGCCATTTGACTTTCACAACTGCTAAACTAACTGTTGTTAGGACAGGAGGCTGTTGATATTGACTTGATACTTCCACCGTCTTTATGTATGTTCGTTCCCCAGCTCCACAACCACTTATGACAAAAATATCATATCTAAATCAACTAAAATCTAAGAACCAAAATATAAACAACCCTCAGATGCTTGTATATTTTTATCATGTGTCTAGATCAAATTCTGAGCTACTACAATGATCCTACTGACACTAATCTCCAGTAGATGCCAGAAAATTGTTCCATTGTAATGTACTTCTAAGTGCATCTTATTATTTTATGACTGCCAGTTGATACAGGCCTCACACAGAATGTGCAAAAGCTTTGGAATGAATACTAAGTTCACTTAAAAGAAGTATTAACAGTCAATGGTCAATTTTACAAATTTTGGGTCGCAGTACCTTGTGCATTAAGTCTGCCCATTCAACGTGGCCATTAAGAACAAACATTTTGCTTGTAATACAGTATCAGAATCTATTGAAAGGCCACAGCTTCTTTTTAAGATAATGATAATGTAAAGCAATAAGACACGGATTCTGCCTGTCCAGATTTTCTGTTTGCTTGATGGTTTGATTTGGCATCTCATGCATGTTCCTTGCTTTTAGGCCCCTGGTCCCTGCAACTGCTGCTCTCTAGCCTCATTGATCTCCCCTCACCCCTACACACCCCAAGTCTAGTTATTGGCAGTGAGTCCACACATTCCCTGGCCTCATATTCTTGCCTCCATCCCTTGCCACACCCTGGTATGTTTACTGAGCTATTGATGATAATAATTGGTGCAAGGAAACGTAGGTACAGCACAAGATGAGGGCAACTATGGGAATGGGACACAGCATAAGGATAAGAGACAAAAGGGGACAACATGAGATAGGGAGATAACATGGGAAGGAGGGAAGGGAATATGGCATGGAACTGCCAGGAGAGGAACAAAAATGTCCTGGGGGAGAGTTGTGGAATGTGGGATCGGGTTAAGGTAGGGCATGGAGAGAAACAGTAGGATGAAAATTATTTGATTTAGATGATAGTCACTGACAGGTATAGAATGAGAAGAATAGCATAGAAGGATGGATTAGCCTGTGACGGGGATTTAAAGAAGTACCATTTTTAGAGAGATACTCATTTCACCACAAATGTTTATGGGCATCCACTAATTTTACAATAAGTTGTTTTCACGGAATAATGTTTGAAAAGTGGCAAGTGAAAAAGTGCAAATAAGGCACAGCAAGGTGATCAGTTTCTGCCATATTCCAAAGTTCTTGTGCCCACAATTATTATATCAGTATTATGTGCATGCTTTGACATACATACCTTGCCTAGACTGAGATGAAGTATCTCCACAGACTCTATTCCAATACTCAGACAGTTTTAGAGTTACACCATATCAAAGAATGCAGACAACTTTTGCCACAGAGGTAGAACTGCAAGTGCCAATCAAGGTCATCCCATTCCCTTAGTTTTTAAGCTTCTGATTCTATTCAGCACAGAGGCATCTGTTATATCAAGCATTTGGCCTCTATATAGAATATCAAACAAGTTACAGGCATCTCCTCTCTCTCGCTGAATAATAACAACTGTATGAGGCAGCTGACCAATGTCACTGCATTGTTGAGATACTCAAAGTCCAAGAATAACTAATAGTATCCCTGTGGCCATCCGAGTAAGAAAACACAATGTCATGGCCTACATGACCCAAAGGACAATTCACTCTGTCACAGTTAAGGCTATTTGTCCCATTTGTGTTCATCCATTCAAAAAGACACTCAAATTCTTCCCAATACAGCAATCAATTGTTGCTTACATGATTTCAGCATTTTTACCTTCACTACTATGTTCAGAGGTCTATTTTATTTATTGATAACTCTTTGCATGAGAAAGGCATAGTATCATTTCCTTTTTCTCTTTTACTGGGCTGAACTTCATTCCCGTGGTTGTCCTACATAATTTTGAATTTATCAAATCTTACAAGCTTGAACAAAGTGATTCCTCAAATCCTGATGTCAAAGATGGAAAGCACAGTTATTCTGGAAAATGCATTCTGTGCCTGCTTTGAGGTTACAGCCATTGTATTTTATTTGTGCCCCTGTCATCTGTGCCATCTTCAATTGAGGGTGAAGGCTATTTGTGTGGTTGCCACTTAGATACTGGGATGATCTGCTTCAGCCATTAATAATGAGAGTTTGCATTGGCCACAAGTAAACACAACAAAGACTGTGCAGTTACTATATAATTACATACTATTCCATTAGCACCCAATACTCAACTGGGCAAAGGAGTAGTGATGGCATGTGTGGGTTACTGGAGCAATTTTACAGGTTCTCTCCAAGTTCACCATTATCTATAATACACACTATATCAGTGTCTATTAAAGATACTGTCTCATTATGACAAAACATACTAATCAGGCTTGTTTTCTCTAGAATTTAGAAGATTAAGGGGTGATCTGATTGAAGTCTTCAAGATATTAACAGGAAAGGACAGGGCAAGTAAAGATAAATTATTTCCACTCATCGGATATTCCAGAACTAGGAAGCATAGTCTGAGAATTAGGGTCAGTTAATTCAGGAGCGATGTTAGGAAGCTCTTTGACTCTGTGGATGCTCGACCAGTTATTAATTTTAAATCTGAGATAAATAGTTTTTTTTTGTTAAGCAAAGATATCCAGGGATTTGGGCTAAAGGCAGACATATGAAGTGAGGTCACAGGCTCAAGGGTGAATGGCCTTTTCCTTTCCAATGTTCTTATGATCACTTAGCTAAAGGGAAACAGATCTGAAGACAGTAATGTTTTTTATTGAAGCCTTGAAGTGGCCTTCTTGGTTGCTTCTTAAAAACTGCTACTGGATTGCTGGTCACTACTTACACATTCACATTCCTTGAAGCCATCAATTACCTTCCTTTCCTTACTTTAGGCACTCCTGTTATTTTGTGACTCTTTGCAAATGGTGAACTATTTATGGTGACCTGACTAGCACAGATCTATATTAATAAGGCGATCCTTTTTGTGATCTTGCTAAAGACTTCATTGTATGCATACATACATAGATGACTGTCAAGATTCAGTATTTAAATTTATGTTCTTTGATTCCATTATAATTATTAGCTTTATTACGCAAAATGAGAATGTCCAAATTTTTAGTTTTCATGAACTAAATAATGTGTACCATGGACCATCAATGATCCATGCATCTTAAAGAAAGACTGAAATTGCTGAAAAAACTCAGCAGATCAATTATCATCAACGGAGAGAGAGAATCAGAGTTAATGTTTCAAATTTGATTAAACCCTGTTAGGATTCGATCATCGATTGGATCCTTACTCTGCTGAAAGATGCTGGACCTGGGACTATCGCTCTTAACCATGTCTATTTCCTGGGTTCATTAGAAGATTGAGAGTGATCAGCAGTTATGGTGCCACTGAAACATTCACTTCAGTTGGTAGAATGAACGTACTGTTATAGGGAAGTATAGGTGATAGGGTTAATGGAACAACAGAACAAATTCTAAATAAGAATGTTTCTGTGATGACAAAGGCAGTTGATTGTGGCTCAATGACACTGCATAAGAGTGCTCTAACTCACTGTTCCAAAATAATTGGACAAGAATTTTCCCATCAACTCTGAAGTGAATTTGTCCAGTCATTTAGTCTGTGAGAGGGAAACATCAAGTAAAAAGCAAAGATTGAAGGCTATTCAACTTATATTCCTCAAGTACTAGAAACTGCTTCACCATTAGAAGCATTTGGATTGGAAGGGTCAAGGGATAACATTTACAAAAATTTGATTGTCATTTCAATTTGATGGCTATTATAGTCTGATTGTGGTAACTGATTTAAATCCATGATGGGTTAAATGTTTTAAAGCAAAATACATTGGCACATTCAAGAAGATGTATGTTATTTTAAGTTGACTGCAATCTAACCAGTAAGGATTTAACAGAAAGGTTGTTTCTCAATATCCCATTCTCAACATTCTTGGGTGGCATGGTGGCTCAGTGGTTAGCACTACTTCCTCACAGCACCAGGGCCTGGATTCAATTCCAGCCTCAGGCAACCGTCTGTGTGGAATTTGTGTTCTCCCTGTGTTGCCATCGGTTTCCTCTGGGTATTCCAGTTTTCTCCCACATTCCAAAGATGTGCAGGTTAAGTGGATTGGCTGTGGAAAATGCAGGGTTACAAGTATAGTGTCAGAGGGAGATGGATCTCGATAGATTGCTCTTCGGAGGGCTGGTGTGGATTCAATGGACCGAATGGCCTGATTCCACACTGTAGGGATTCTATGATCGTTATTACTTTAAAAGACACAGAGACAAGGTTATTAAATTAGCTCTTAGATAGCAATGGGAACTGATAACAAATTGTTCCTTACCTGGCTGAGATGTCTGAATTCTTATCTCTTCATTGTAAATAGATTCAGTTCTTCACTAATAAGGAATGATTATGACCAGTGGGATAAATAATTGCTTGGGCAGTCCCAAGATTTAAAGTAACATTGTAAAAGTGAGGTGTTCTGATATTGAAAACAACTAAAAGTGATGAAAAAAAAAGTACAAAACAAATTCAATGGTGCTGTTATCAAAGTAAACTGAATCTCCAAACCGGACTCAAAATTGCTTTTTTTTTCTCTCAGTCTTTTTTCCCCAGCTCCATTATGCAGGGTTTTATGGGCCTGAAGTATTCCCAAGACCAACTACCATTCAGTCACCAGACTTGAGAAGGGTGGAGAATAGTCTGTTTATATAGGAATTCTGCCTACCTTCTGATAAAGGTGATGGTGGTGCTGCATTAGCAGCTCTAAGGATAGTACTAGCTGAGCATTACCTATTACAGTGTATTTTATCCTTCATCCCACTTATTTGTTTTCAAACTTAGCAGTGACCTCCAGTCTTTATTTTGCCCCTTCACTTTAGTTTTCTAAGTTATAACAATGACATCAGTCTACAGGCTATAACTTATCACTACTTGTCAATGCCATATCAAATCGCATTCAGAGAGACAACATTAAAAATCACACAACACCAGGTTATAGTCCAACAGGTTGATTTGGAAGCACTAGCTTTCAAAGCGCTGCTCCTTCATCAGGTGGTTGTAGATGAAGGAAGAGCGCTCCGAAAGCTAGTGCTTCCAAATCAACCTGTTGGACTATAACCTGGTGTTGTGTGATTTTTAACTTTGTACACCCCAGTCCAACACCAGCATCTCCAAATCAAGAGAGAGGACAAAAGGGTGCAGAAGGAGAAAATGGAAAAGTTCACATTTGTGCAATAGAGATAATGTTCTGAATTTAATGTTAAGGGATGCTCTTTGTTCACATGCTTTCTAGGACTTTTCTGTATTGCCATTGAATGAAACATATGGGAGAATATTCCGTTATTCAGTATTGTAACTCCTTATCATGATAAACATAACGTTTACCCAATTTTATTTAAATTGTGGTTTAATTGGTTTTATTGTGGTTTTATTGTGCAACAGTGCTTGTGAAAGGATTAATTTCCTATGAGCAATTCTATCATGCATTCCTGATAAAAAAAAAGGCATCTACCATAGATTATTTCAAAGTAAATTAGAGTCATAGGCAAGAACGCAGTATCTATGGCAGAGTCCTCCCACTAGTTGGAGAACCAATGTAACCCACGCCTTGCTGCTGTCTGGAAGACTTAATATTATTGTGATAAAATGTGTCTGACATGATTTTGAAGAGTTTGTATTATAGAATAGTGGCATTTTGGTTTGGTTATTTTTCTTAGGGTCTCAAAAAATAAGTTAGTAGGTCAGGCAGTTTTTTCAGAGCAGAGATTTAATCCAGCTTGTATCAGACAGCAGGGATCTCCTGGAGTGTTAATGGAAGATTGGTATTATCATGGTAACCTAACATAGGGACTACTAATCCTCGATGCAAACATTAACTTGCTTTTGATTCAGAATAATCAAGGATTGATATTTTCTTAGAAAATCCAGATACTGAAAGGTTTCGGGCAGTTTGGAGGAGACCACACTTGCATCAGAAGAAAACATAGTGTCTCTCTTAAAAGAAAGAGTACAGAAATCTTCAGGGAAAGCAGAGATACCTGGGCAAAGACATTTAATTTGTGCAACTTGTGAGGAATAAAATGTCTGATGTTGCATTTTGGTCAGGCAAATCACGGCAGGACTTATGGTACACTTAATGGTAAGGTCCCAGGGAAGGTTTCTGAACAAAGACACCTTGGGGCACAGGTTCATAGTTCCTTGAAGGTGGAGCTATGAGTACACAGGGTAATGGAGAAGGGTTTGGCACACTTTCCTTTTTTGGTCAGTGCATCGAGTATAGGAGTTGGGATGTCACGTTGCGGATGTACAGGGCATTTGTTAGGCCACTTTTGGAATACTGTGTTCAATTTTGGTCCTTCTGCTTTAGAAAATATGTTGTTAACCTTGAAAGGTGCAGAAAAGATTTACAAGGCTGTTGTTGAGGTTGAGCAATAGGCTGGGTCTATTTTCCCTGGAGCATTGGAGGTTGAGAGGTGACCTTATAGAGATTTGTAAAATCTTGAGGGGCATAGATAGAGCAAATAACTAAATTATTTTTTCAAGGATAGGGGAGTCCAAAACTAGGGGGCATGGGATTAAAGTGAGAGGGGAAAAATGAAAGGGGACCTGAGGGCCAACTTTTTAACACAGAGTGTAGTGCTGCATGTATGGAATGAACTGATAGAGGAAGTGGTGGAGGCTGGTACAGTTACAACATTTAAACGTCATCTGGATGAGTATATGAATAAGATGGGTTTAGAGAGATATGGGTCAAAATGCTGTCAAATGGGACTAGATTAATTTAGGATATCTGGTTAACATGAATGAGTTGGACCAAAAGGTCTGTTTCTGTGCTGTACAACCCTCTGATGTATAACTTTCAGATGAGGAGTGTTTGGGCAGAAATCTGCAAGTTACAACAAGTTGAGAAAGTCTGATATCTTAATTTTGTGATTATAAATGAAAGATGACTTTGCAATTTACAGGACAGAATTGGAAAGAATCAACTACATCAAGATTTGATATAGAATGGTAATCTCACTGAATTTTAATTGCTGTAAGGCAATTGTTTTGGGAAATAGATTGTGTTAGAGTGTGTTAAAATGTTTTTTTTTTACTAATTGTGTTCTATGTTAATATAACTTATTTTTGTTTTCATCTGTTTTGTAATAACTTCTGTTCTATGGTTAAAGGAACTTTGCAGCCTTGTGTGACTATGTTTCAATAAATGACCACCGCATTAACTAAAATAAATAAATATGGTTCTATCAGGCCAGGTTTTACTTTGGATTCAGATATACCCAGAAGTACTATTAGTTGGGATCATATCACTGTTTAGGTGTAACTAGGCACTTAACTTGCCTCTCAGATGAACAAGGCTGTCATGGAGTGGAAAGTTCACCCTGAAAGATGTCAGCGAGAGATTGTCACTTGTTCATTGTTGTTAGCACCACACAGCCCCTGGGGGACAAGGGTCAGCAAACGGGGAGTGTTGGGGTTGGTTACAAACACTGTGGGATATTTTCTAATTAACCTGCTCAGAAATGTTAAGACATACTTGTAGGAACAGGTGGGATTTGAACCTGAGTAACCTGGTTCAAAGGTCAGGATACTACTGCTGTGCCACAAGAAACCAAAAGGCAGTGTGATTGGCTTTCAGTGATCACCTTTCTTCATGCATCATCTCTCAATTGCGCACTTATTGCCTGTTAATGTGGGAGCTCCCCTCTTAATGAGGCCACATACTAAATTGATGTAATTTGGAGGAGCCGGTGTTGGACTGGGATGGACAAAGTTAAAAATCACACAACACCAGGTTATAGTCTAACAGGTTTATTTGGAAGCACTAGCTTTCTAAGTGCTGCTTCTTCATCCTTCGAAAACTAGTGATTCCAACTAAACCTGTTGGACTATAACCTGGTGTTGTGTGATCTTTAGACTTAATCTGACATAGTTTGCTTGATGACAACGAAAAAAATGCTGGAACTCACAGCAAGTCAGGCAGCACCCGTGGAGCGAGAGCAAGCTAACATTGAGTCGAGAGGACTCCTCATCAGAGTTGACGTGCAGTGTGGAGGCGACAGAATTTATGCAGTTGTGGGAGGGATGGAATGCTGGGGGGTGGGGGGGGATGCAAAGTGCAGATTAAATTATTGGAATATGAGAATGGCAGAACAATAGTGTGTCTAACCACTAGATTTGAAAGAAAAGATGATCCCACCAGGGTTTAGGGTGGGTGGGGGAGGGAAGAGAGGATATGGTGACAGAGAATGCAAGTAAAGCTAAAAGGGAAGAAATGAGTTCACAATCTGAAGGTATTGAACTCAATATTACGTCCAGAAGGTTGTAAAATACCAAGCCCCCAGTACTCCACTGCCTTGACTTGATCATGCCAGCTCTGATGAAGAATCATCTAGACTTGAAATGTAAGTTTGCTCTCTCTCCACTGATCTACCTGACCCACTGTGATTTCCAGCAATTTTTTTTGCTTTCAGCACAGACTCCAGCATTTGCAGTAATTTGTATTGAGTTGGACCCGATTTACAACCCCCTGAGAAAAAGAACGGGTAATGACATCACCATAGGAAATGACATTGCCACAGGAAATGACATCACTGATTCAAAGAAGCCAAAACATATAAATAGAAAGCAGGAATCATCAGCAATGCTTTGTCTGGAGGCTCACTGAAGATGTTACTTAATATGGTGATGAAACATCTGAACATGAACCTTCCAGCTCAGTGAGCAAACCTATATCCAGTAATTTGCTCCTACTTGGTGGCCTTATGGAGTCATGCGACTCTTGTCTGTCTCCTGTTAATCCCTGAGTTATTACTAAATCCTAGTGGGCTCAGAGCAAATTTGCTTTAAGGGGCTCATTGATGAACCTAATTGACATCCTCTCACCAGTGGCTAGTATTTCCGTGTTAGGCCCTTCCAACCTCCTGCTCCATTAGTTTTCCCATCGGAGAATCAAATGTGGGTACTTTAGCTATTCTTGCCCAACTTACCTTCATCAGAGCACCCATTATTGTGCTGGCAGGCTCCACCAAATTCTGACTATACATTCATTTACAGAATTGTAGGAGGTCAGTTGACCTATTAAGTCTTTGCTGGCTCTCAATGAAGCAATTCAGTCACTTTTATTCCTTAAGTCTCAGCCTATGACCCTGTAAGCACCTAACTAATTTCCTGTTGAAACAATAGATTGTTTCCATTTCCACCGTCTTGACAGGCAGCAGGTCACAGGCGTTACTTGGAGGGTAACCCAACAATTCCTCAAATGCCCATCATCCTCTGTCCCCATCTCTTTCCCAAATTGTACCTGAATTATTTAAGTTGAGAGACATAAGTTATAAGGTTTGACAAATTTGTAACTTCCACCACTTATTTTTTGGAATTTAGGAACACAAATCTTTCAAATTTAGCATTTGCCTTAATCCATTCTGGCTCTAGCCAAGACATCACACTTTAGTTTGTTAGCATTCTGTGTAATGACCTTTTTCATTATTCAGAACAATGAAGCATGGATAGTTAATTCAAGATTTATGAAGCTGAAATGTATGCAGAGAGCAAGTTGATTATTACTTTATCTTTACAAATGGAAAAAGTTAAATTATTAAACTTCCTTGATTAAAAAAAAATGTCACTGCACATGTATCACTTACAACGATACATGGTTTTAGACTTCATTCTTTGTGGTCTAAAGGTGGTAAAATTTAACCTTTGTAGAGACAAATATTCTAAATTAATATTTGGTAATAGATGGGTTAATATTCATAGACACTTTCAACATTTTTAAACATGTTAACTCTTAAATAGCTTATTATGATAAATTTGTATAAACCCGTTCCTATTTGAAGGTAATTTGAACTGAAGCCCACATATTTCAGATTACTGTGAAATGGCAATTTTGCCTCCTGAGGCAGATCACCAATTTGGACTTCAGACAAGTCATAAAGGGGTGAGGAGGTTCGGGCAGGAGAAAGTGAAGGAAGATTGTGCAAACTCTGGCCAATGTGAATGTAACATCAGAAAGAAATGGCAACCATTAATGCAAAATATTTCAGATCCTGGAAATCTAAAATAAATTCAAAACAAACTGGAAATAGCAGGAGATGCAGCATCAGCGGGAGAAACAGAATTAACATTTCAAATTGAAATTCATAACTGATCATCAGAATTTGCATTATAATGAAAAGGCATCTTGACCAGGAACATAAACTTTGTGGGTGGCTATTGGCTAGGCCAGGACAAATAGCTGCAAAACTACACTGCTTCTATCAACAATCTGCAACTTCAGGAATTATTTACAGATTCAAGAGCCTAATATCTGTTGAAGGCATCTGATTATTGTTGAAACCAACATTATGGCTGTTGCATCAGGTATCCTTTGTACACGGAATTGGTGGTTTTTGCCCACCTTTTCTACCCAAAATATAGGAGCAATTTATTCAGCTATGCGTTTTAAATTACAGTTATCCAATGGTTTATTTAACCTGTAACCATATCTCTTTCTTGAACAAGGCAGTCCTTCCTGGAAGATAATCATAATACTTATGTATACTACACTGAAACACATACTAAGTATAATCTTACAGCTTCTGGGCTGAGGTCACTGAACAAGGATTATGCATTGCTGTGAAATGGATTTCTATTTTTGTTTTATTTAATTAAAACTTAATCCAACAATGTCTCTCTAATATCTGCTTTTGGAAATGCTCCTGAAGAAAAACACCATATCTCTAAACGCCGATATACAGGTGGAGTCCAGGCTGTGAACAATGAAGATGGATACTACTGTGACATTATATGGAACTAGAATTTTCTCTGGCATTGATGCTGCTGTTTGAACAACATAAATTTCACTTCTACCACTCCCTCCTCTTGTGTTGGTCTGCAATCTATACACTTATCTAGAGAAAAATAAATCAAAGGATTAGCAAAGTTCTATTGTAACATCACTTAAGTCATTTTATAACATAAAAAGAAACTTTTGATAAAACTCAGCAGATCTGGCAACATCTGTGGGGAGTAAGCAGAGCTAATGTTTTGAGTAAGGATCTTGAATCGGGGAGGCAATGGCCTACTGATATTATGCTCGACTATTAATCCAGAAACCCAGGTAATATTTTGGAGACCTGGGTTTGAATCCCACCATGGCAGATGGGAAAATTTGAATTCAATAAAAGAAAATCTGGAATGATGAATCGAATGGGGACTATGAATTCATTTTCGACAATCATAAAAACCCATGTGCTTTAAGGAAGGAAACTGCCATCCTTACATGGTCTCCAGACCCAAAGGACGCTTAACTGTCCTTTGGTCAATTAGGGATGGGCAATGAATGCTGGCCAAGCTAGCAATGCCCTCTTCTCATTAATGAATAAAAGAAATAGTCTGGCAGCCTTTTTTGTTTCAGATTTCCAACCACTGTTCTTTGTTTCATTTCATAACAAATTGAGCAGAAGCTTAGAGAAGCCTGTACAATATGGCCTATGGCGAAAATTGAGGCAGAACTGTGCAAAACATCCAGCATGGCCTGTGTCGATATTGGGAGTAATTCACTGCATCATTTAAGCAAGTTCTGGGCATCGGTGTAAGATCCTTGCTAATGGGCAGTAAGTTGACTATTAAAAGGATTATCGCTTGTTAACAACTTATTGCCTGCAGATCTCACATCATTAACATGCAGCTTCCTATCCTACTACCCACCGAGAGCAAATTAGACACTGAGAAATCTCAACATGGAAGTCAAAGAGTGAGACTTCAGATCACCCCTGGCTGTGAAGGTCCTCCATTTTGTTTAGCACAGGACAACATCTTAGGGCACAAATGAGGGGTACTAGCTGCATGCAACCCTCAAACTAGGACATTGTCATAAGATACTTGTCAACTCTTCACTATCCTCATGGCAGCTCTCCAGTCTACTTGCAAAACTCTTAAGAAGCACAGATCCACATTGCAGGGTGCACACACAGCTGGCACAGAAAGGTTGGTGCAAGGAGACTTCATGCACAAGAACATGTACCCAAGACTGTGGGTGGCACGGTGGCACAGTGGTTAGCACTGCTGCCTCACAGCGCCAGAGACCCGGGTTCAATTCCCACCTCAGGCGACTGAATATGTGGAGTTTGCACATTCTCCCCGTGTCTGTGTGGGTTTCCTCTGGGTGCTCCAATTTCCTCCCATAGTCCAAAAATGTGCAGGTTAGGTGAACTGGCCATGGTAAATTGCCCGTAGTGTTAGGTGAAGGGATAAATATAGGGGAATGGGTCTGGGTGGGTTGTGCTTTGGCTGGTCGTTGTGGACTTGTTGGCCCGAAGGGCCTGTTTCCACACTGTAAGTAATCTAATCTAAGACAGTCTAAGACCTACAGCATGTACCAGCTGTCAGCACAGTAAACAGATTCCAAATTTCTTCTAATGGCCATGTCAGAGTAAAGGAAGGTAGGATAGGGGGGCAGAGCAGTTGCCAGTTGGGGTTGTAGTATCAATCATGATTGTATCAATCATGAATATAGTCCACCCAGAGTCCATGACCATGGTCTGTAGTTTGCTCAGACTGGTCATGGTGAAGGGATATGTCTAACCACAATCCAGGCTAACAGCCTGAGGAACCTCATATTGTCAGTTGGAGAATTGCAAAGACAGTGGTCCAGAGTTTGATGCATCTTGTCTAGGTCTGCTTGTCAACGCCAGTCAGAAGTCTATGGTAAATACAATCCTAGGGTCTGCATGTTGATTGTTGAAAATGGAACAAAGATGGTCTCATTGCTGAAAGGGTATCAGGCAGTCAAGGGAATGGGGAAGAAGAGTCATGTGTTGAGGTGGGGTCAATAAGAAAAGATGGGGAGAAACTCAAGGTTTAAAGATGGAACACAGATACAATATTGCCCATACTTTGGCCAGTGCCATGGTGGAGCAGACAATAGAGCCGCTGAAGATTTGGATCAGTTGCTTGGACCGGTCTGGGCTGTCCTCTAGTGCTGCATCATCCTGGCATTCTGTGCTATGTACAATTGAAGAGGCAACATGCGACATGATGGATGCTGAGAAACTGGAAGAATAGGAATTTTCTTCTTCTGAGGAAGAGGACACTGCAGAGGAGGAAGTTCTCCTTGTCCATTACAGAGCTCAGCTGTGACAGGCACCACGAGCCACACAGGATCTAACTCATACTTGGTTCCAGCAGATAAGAGCAGGCCACCATGGAATGTAAAATAGTCAGTGATCTTCATGTCAGTATTTGATCTGCATTTTGTGGATGAACTGCAGCCTTTATGCATTTTATTTGTGTTTCCTTTTGCTAGCTGTAAATATAAGGTTATTGCTTATCTTTATATGATGGTCCCCGACTGGACAATGACAAGATGAGGGCATACAGTGGGTACTGGGGGACAGTGACCAAGAAAAAGGGTGTTTAGACAGAATCTAGCTAACATCTGGTAACTGTGTGCTGTGGAGATTAAGCAGTGACCAGGATATGAGAATGAGGTTGCATTGTGAGGGACTGGCAAGCATATTAGTAATGTGCTGTAAGCAGTATGGCTTTGTGGCTGCTCTGCAATTACATCACCAGTGAGGGGCAATGCCAGATTGTCAATGCCTGTCAGGTTACTTGGCAGTCTCTTAAAGATGCTGGGTGTCAGGAATGCTGGTGTTTTGGCAGATACCTGGTGAGTAATGAGTTCTGTGAACAGCACATGAGAAGATAGGACTAGAATTATGTGAAGGGAGTGCCATTCGACTGGTATAAGTAGTTAATGTGGTGAATTTGGTAAAATATGGTGAGAAATCTTGCTAGGTCTCATGGTGAAAATCCTCCAATACACTTGACAAAACTGATACTTAGCCAAAAAAAGGTACAATTCAGCCCAACATGTCTGGCTGCAAGTTCTGGACTTTTAATTTAAAAATAGATGAGAATGGGATTGGTATTCTTCTGCATGCTATTTTCAGCACATTGATGTGTTAACATTAAATTCCTTTGTGAGTATTTTACAAGAGTCATTAACACATTTATTTTGTAATTTGATGCACACAATACAAACAGTATGATAAAAATATCATTCCTGTGCCTATAATATTTAAAATGAGATTGTAATCTATGTAGAAATGGTACTCTAGCAATTATATTAATGTTTAGCTCATGTATATCTCAGCAACTTGCAATGTATTTTTAATTCCCACTCAGATAAAGGAGATAAAAGAGAAGCTGACATAGAGCACAATCATTAAAGCACATCAATAAACAAGAGGAGTCACAAAAGACAGTAGGTGATTGAATATCACCAATATTTGTCTTTTAAGAGCTCTCCTAAAGATTTTTTTTAATTTTAATGATTAAGTATCACCACTGTTTGGCTTTTTAAGAGCAAGTCAAAAGATTCTTTCAGACTCTCACAGATTGGATATCACCAATAATCACTGCTTAAAAGCTTGTTAAAGATCTGCAAAAGTTTTACCTTGTGTTGGGCTGAAAGCCAGTATCTATATGGTTGAGACATACACTGCCACCAGTGAAGATGACTGTATCATTGTGGAGTAAATAGTATTGAATGGTGAACCCATTTGGCTTTATTGGCACTGTCCAATAGAGTTCCACAATGTTGGGGCTTACAGTAATATGATAAGGGTTTGGCCAAATACCTACAAGAAAAATAAAGACAAGTTTGTTTGCTGAGGAAGCATTATTTTGTTTACAGTACATTAAGTATTTTATGACTGAATCTCTGAAACCTGTATTTGCATTACGTTTGTGCAGAAAAGGACCATTTTGCTCATGTTGAAATTTTTCATGATTTATGATCTCTAAAAATTAACCTGTAGATTGACTTTGAGGCTGGAGAAATCCTGTCCACTGGCCAATCTGAAATATTGCTTCTTAAATTCACACATTTTGATTGAGCTTTAATGGTCGATTAAGAATATTACTCAAAAATCAAATATGTTTTCTTGTTCTAATTCTAATTCTACAGAACTAAAATATACAAAGGTAAATCAATTGTTACTGAAAATTGTTGAAAAAAAACTTTGGGTGGATTTTGATGGAAAACCTGACTAACTGAGGTCCTTTCACAAGACAAAAGATGGCCTTGTGAATTTATACCATTCACAACCTATTCCTGTGCTATTTAACCTTAGGTGAAGGAATTAAGCTGCTATGGCTCTTTTGCCAAATTATGGCAGTTTAACCACCTATAGGAAGGAATAAAAATTCCTTGAGGCTAGTCAGAAACATTCCTTTGTGAAGCTAAAGGTAAAGAAGTAAACATGGAGAATTCAGCAAGTCGGGCAGTATCCATGGAGAGAGAAGCATGGCATGACTCCATTCCTTAACAGCTGAAAAGAAGAGAAAAAAAATTATGAAAGCATCAGATGAGACTAAGAATGAAATGGAACAGGGGACTGGGTGCTGATGAAAAGAGAGGTCAAGCTTATGCATGTGGTGGCACATGGCACTAAATGTGGACCCCAGGATATGTGAGAGCAGCTGTCTGAGGAGCATGTATGTTTTGGAGATAACTGTAACCTTGGTTGGGTTAGAGACATAAGGATGGAACTTCAGCTGGAATCCTTGTGGGATAAGCTAGAACCAAACAGCTTACAGAGGAAGAAGCTGTACTCTGAAAGTAAGTTTCAGCAAATATTTTATCTGACATAAGAGGCAGATGAGAATAAACACACTGAATGATTAAAATAGAAAACCCATTGGAAAGAAGGTGAGAACTTCTTCAAGGTAGGCAGACCTGGAAGTGAAGTGACAGTGAACTAAACCATATCAAATTCTAAACATTATCTCTTTTTATGTCTCCACAGAATGCTTCCAGACCTACTGAGTTTCAGCATTTGCAGCCATTTACCATAACTTGGGGCATAGAAAGTGCTTCTGTAGCCCCACAAGGATAATTAAAAAAAAAAATCCTTCCTGTAAAATGTTTATTGCAAACATTTGTTGCCTATTCCCAATTGCTCTTGGGAAAGTTAGGGTGTGTCCCCCTTCTTGAATCATACAATTTATCTGGTGTAGCTCCATCCATAATGCTATACGGAAGACATTTCTAGGACAATAACAATTCACTTCCAAATGAGGATACTGTGTGGATTGGAGGAAAACTTGTGGGTGTTATATGCATGATGCCTTTGATCTTCCAAGTGGTAAGGATCCTGACATGGAAGGCTGAGTTGAAGGAACCAAAAAGTGTGTTGCTGGAAAAACACAGCAGGTCATGGGCATAAGCCCTTCATCATTCCTGGTGGCAGGCTTCTGCCCTAAATGTCAATTTGCTTGCTCCTTGGATGCTGCCTGACCTGCTGTGTTTTTCCAGCTTCAAAAAGTGCGGCACTGGAAAAGTACAGCTGGTCAGGCAGCATCCAAGGAGCAGGAGAGTCAACATTTTGAGCATAAGGTATGCTTTTCCAGTGCCATACTTTTCGACTCTCATCTCCACCCTATGCAGTCCTCACTTGTTACGTTGAAAGAGCGTTGTGCATGTTGTAGATAGTACGTCTTGATTGTGGTATGTACTGCGACTGTGCACCAGTGGTGGAGACAGTGAATATATAAGGTGGTGGGCAGCGTGCTAATGGATTGATTTGTCCTGTATGGTGTCAAGCATCTTGCATGTTATTGAAGCTGCAATCATTCAAGCAAGTGGATAATTGCAGCCACTGTGTCTTGGATACTTCCCTCCTACTCCTGATTCACTTGACCTCAGGAAATTCTTTTTCAGCCTTTGAATCTAAAGTTGGCAGTTACCCAATTCACACCAATTGGGAGTAGCAGGTAGACAATCTGCAAGCTCATCCGCCTGACTGAAAATAGACGTGTGACATTTAAGTACAGCCCAGTGGTTAAAATTGTCAAAGTCATCCTTCTGTCATTGATGGACAGAAAATTAATTTGCTTTCTTGCTGGAATCACTCTTATGTTAAAATACTCCTTATTTCTGTTCACAATGTCCTTCACATTCCCAATTATTTGTGGTTGCTCACTCTTTTCTCCATATGGCCTATCATTTTTAGCTTTTGCTTTACTTTTCTTCCTAACTAACCTAAATTATCTTTTTAGCTGTTCCTCCCTGTAAAATGAAGGTTAAATTGTTCTACTTACCTAGTTTCTTCTTGATCCTATCTCCCACTGTGCACGTTGGAGGTGAATGCATGTCTTTAAAAAAAGCGTGTACATGCCACCTTTCAGTCAACCAAAACCCAGGCTTGTCAGACTGACATGGTTATGTCATAGATACCATATGGGGAATGTTTTGACCTTATTTTGACATACTGAACTAGGATGAAAACTGCAAAATGAGTTTATGTAGCACTGTGTTCTAGACTTGAAAACTGCTCGTAAGAATGATTTTACTCATACAATTGATTTCTCATACCTTCAGGAGAAGCTTGCAGAGTCTGGTCTGTTGCAAATGGACTTGTGCTGCTTCCAGCAGAAGTGCACACAATCACTGTGACACTGTGGTCAGTGTGCGGCTGAAGACCTGTATCAAACAAAGAGACAATCCATGTCCTTTATATAAAGTCATTTATGTTTATCTTATTACAGTTAAATATTGATTTTTATTATTAAATGCATAAAATTTCCAGAGATTTGCCCATTCACAGTCAGTTTATGCCACTTCTCAAGTCTTTCTTCTGATCTCCTGCCAAATCCATGACAGATAATTGGGAGAACAGAAATTCTTCCCTCTCTGCATAAGTTTTATCTTCATGAATCATTTTGCGTCCTCTAAGCATCGGGAGTGGCCAGCACCACAATATCATTTACGGAATGTTATTCTGATTTCAGAATTTTAACCAATCCACTAAAGTAAAGGGGGAATGGTGGGGATCGAGGGCAGGGTTTGGGGCAGGAGAATGATGTGGCATTCATCTATATCCTGATCTAACTTATATCCTGGGGTTTAGAGCCTTTTGCCAAACCGTATAATTAATGATCACCTTGTACTGGTAAACTCTAATTGGAACATTTACACAATAATTACTTTGATTAACAACTTGATGGGTATGTTCTATGTTTTAGTAGCTACATGTGTTTGATGTAAGTTAAATTATGTCTGTAATGCATGTCTAAGAACTTGTGTACTGATATTTGTGCATCGGGTCCTAGGGGATGATTTCTGTTCCCCTAACATCAATGAATAAAATGTTTTAGTTTTAGACAGTTTTCACATTGAATGTTTAAATTATCACCTCACACTTGCTACTTTTTCTCTTTGCAGCCAAGTGCTGTGGTATAAATTATATTATTCTCCCTGCTTCGAACTTCTGTCAGGACTGTTTGTAACAAATTTTAAATCAGGTAGTGAAGAAGGCTAATAGCATGCTGGCCTTCATAACAAGAGGAATTGAGTATAGAAGCAAAGAGGTGCTTCTGCAGCTGTACAGGGCCCTGGAGAGACCACACCTGGAGTACTGTGTGCAGTTCTGGTCTCCAAATTTGAGGAAAGACATTCTAGCTATTGAGGGAGTGCAGCGTAGGTTCACGAGGTCAATTCCTGAAATGGCGGGATTACCTTACACTGAAAGACTGAAGCGACTGGGCTTGTATACCCTTGAATTTAGAAGACTGAGAGGGGATCTGATTGAGACGGAGAAGATTATGAAAGGATTGGACACTCTGGCAGCAGGAAACATGTTTCCGCTGATGGGTGAGTGCCGAACCAGAGGACACAGCTTAAAAATACGGGGTAGACCATTTAGGACAGAGATGAGGAGAAACTTCTTCACCCAAAGAGTGGTGGCTGTGTGGAATGCTCTGCCCCAGAGGCCCAGTCTCTGGATTCATTTAAGAAAGAGTTGGATAGAGCTCTCAAAGATAGTGGAATCAAGGGTTATGGAGATAAGGCAGGAACAGGATATTGATTAGGAATGATCAGCCATGATCATGTTGAATGGCGGTGCAGGCTCGAAGGGCTGAATGGCCTACTCCTGCACCTATTGTCTATTGTCTATCATCAGTCTTCAATTTCTGCAGTGGATTATTTGGTACAGAATGCAAAATTTGCCAATCAGTAATCCTCTTCCAGTATTATATTCCATGGGACAGAAATTCTGTCAAAATTCTGCCACTCATGGTGGAATTTCTGTCCACAAGCTAAATTTGTTGACAGACTTAAGCCACTCCTGAACCTGGCAAGACCGACAGCACAACTGGTCTGGACCTCCTGAGGCAATAAGACTCTGAGGTCAGGTTGTGGTCAGATTTTGGCATTCTACCTCAACTGGCAGCTGAGTGCCAGCATTTCATACAGGCATAAGCAGATGAACTAGCAATGCAAAAGAAGCTGCATTTGCTCAAGTTTAATTCATGCCAAAGTGACACTACCCAGTGTAAGCATGCAGAAGTGACCTAAGGATTTCCAGACCATTTTCAAATTATCTAAATGAGGTAAACTTTCTACCATATACTCTGTTTACCTCCTCAACTGGTGCTTTTATCATCACATCATAAACGTTTGATTTAACCCTTTATTCCAATCATTATATATAGAAACAACTGATGAATTCAGGATCCTGTCATTTTGGAGAAATCTGTAACATATTTTGAGGTCAGTATAGAATATGTTGTGAAGACACACAAGAAATTGTGTGATGATCACAGCTTGGACTCTCTGCTAAGCTGCATTTAATTAAGCTGCAACTCTCGAGCAATATCAAGACCATTTATATATTACCTATAATACAGTAAAATATCCTATTTCATAACACTACCAAAAAACAACATTTGACTCCACAAATGTGATACTGGAACAGATGACCCTATCCTTGGTCAAAGGGTTGTGTTTGAAGGAACTTCTTAATGGAGTAGAGACTGATCGAGAGAAGAACAATTTTATTGTGGGAATACCAGAGTTTAAGGCGACAGCAGCTGAAAGCACAGCTGTCAATAATAGTGATTAAAATTAGGATTGCGCAAGTGGCCAAAATTGGAAGATCTCCAAAGGATAAGTCAACTTTCCATTATAAATTTAGCCCTGATTCTGAGTGACAGTCTGCACCTTTGGCTGCAACTGGCTTCCTTTTCGACCTGATTGGTTTGAAAACAATAAACACATTCTGAGTGCTTGTACAGGTATTTGGTAACAAACATTTTTCAGACTTCGAGCTTTGAATCCTTAATTTGTGCACAGTTTTTAAAATAATACGAACAGTTGGAAATAAATCAGACAATGTATTACTCCATTGGTATTTGATTTATATGTGTCCATACAGAGCATGGTCAAAAATGGATGCAAAATTCTAATGTCTCGACCTAGCTTTTGGGATGTGATAAGTAGCCTTAGTGGTTTAAAATGGTGTCCTTGGCTCCTTTAGTTACTTCCTATGTGAGTCATGCCAAAAGCCATATTAGTGACAAAATTAGTTAGCACACATTTAGCATATGCAGGAATTATGCAAATTGAGAAATCATGGCTTCAACAAACAAGTCACTCTGATTTGATGCTAATGCTGCCATTTGGAGCTCAGTACTCCAGCTAACACTGACTCTTCATCATTCATGGCTGAACATTGGTCCAGTAATCAGGAAGGACTTTAACAGGATTAGTACTTGTAGATAGATGGTGACGGGTTGTTGCTATGAGTTTACAAGATTTTATCCTTTCTAGAGTTTTTCTGCATTTCTAAAGTCAGAAACAGTGAGTGGCTTGGCAGGTTTTAAAGGCAGTTGTTCTGACTTTAAGGCTTCTGAACAAGTCAGTTATCTCCTGACATAGGTGCACTAGTAGACATTCCTTTGGAATGCAACATGATTTGGAAAACGATCAAAGGTCACACAGAGTAAGACAAGCTGTGAGAAGATTTATTGAAGGCTGGTAGGTGCAGGGAATGTTGGATGGCTCAAAAAATTGAGGCTCAGGTCAAGAAAAGAAGGAAGCATATGTCAGGCATTGGCAGCTGGGGTCAAGGAAACAAAAGAGTAATTAGGGAGTGAATAGGGCTCCTTAAAGATCAATGTGGCCTCTATGTCTGGAACCACAGGAGATGAGTGAGATACCAAATGAATATTTCATGTTAGTATTTACTGTGAACAAGGACATGGAAGATAAGGAACTTGGGGAAATAACTACTGATGTCCTGCTCCTCAGATGCTGCCCTACCTGCTGTGCTTTTCCAGCGCTGCCCTTTTCATGTTTGACTCTCCAAGATCTGCAGTCCTCACTTTCTCCTATGTCTTAAAAAGTGTCCATATTACAGACGAGCAGGTTCAGGAGGTCTTAAAAAGCATAAAAGCAGATAGATCCATGGGACCTGATTAGGTGTATTCCAAAGCTTCGTGGGAAGCTAAGGAAGAGATTTCTGGGCCCTTTGATGAGATATATGTATTGTCTACAGTCATGGGTGAGGAAGACTGAGGTGGGTAATGTGGTGCCATTATTTAAGAAAGGTGATGAGGAAAAATCAGGGAACTACAGACTGGCGAGCCTGACATCAGAGGTGGGTAGATTGTTGGAGTGGAATTCTGAGGGACAGGATTTATGTGCACTTGGAAAGGCAAGGGCTGGTTAAGGATAGCCAACTCGGCTTTATGCTTGGGAAATCATATCTGACTAATTTAATTGAGTTTTGAAGAGGTCACAAAGAAGATTGATGAAGGAAGAGCAGTAGACTTTGTCTACATGGATTTCCGTAAGGTATTCAGCAAGATTCTGCATGGTAGACTGGTTAGCAAGGTTAGGTCACTTGGAATCCAAGGAGAGCTAATCAATTGGAGATAGGAGACAGAGAGTGGTGGTAGAGGATTGTTTTTCGGACTGGAGGTCTGTGACCAGT
Organism: Chiloscyllium plagiosum; assembly: GCF_037043375.1. Taxonomy (NCBI): domain Eukaryota; kingdom Metazoa; phylum Chordata; class Chondrichthyes; order Orectolobiformes; family Hemiscylliidae; genus Chiloscyllium; species Chiloscyllium plagiosum. The sequence continues at coordinate 49,499,074 of NW_028270148.1, read as the reverse complement.
GCTGTGCCACAAAGATCGGTGCTGGGTCTACTGGTTTATATCATTTATATAAATGATTTGGATGGTTAGTAACATTGCAGATGATACCAAAATTGGATTTGTATGGACAGTGAAGAAGGGTACTTCAAAGTTAAATGGGACCTTGATCAGATGGACTAATAGGCCAAGGATTGGCACATAGAGTTTAATTTACGTAAATGTGAGATGCTGCGTTTTGGTAAGGCAAACCAGGGCAGAGCAGGAAAGGACTTATATACTTAATGGTAGGGCTCTGGGGAGTGTTGCTGAACAAAGACCTTGGGGTGCAGGTTCATAGTTCCTTGAAAGTGGAGTCGCAAGTAGACAGGGTGGTTTGGCACTCATGCTCATTGATCAGTGCATTGAGTATAGGGATTGGACTCATATTGCAGTTGTACAGGACATTAGTGAGGCCACTTTTAGAATACTGTGTTCAATTCTGGCCTACCTGCTACAGGAAAGCTATTGTTAAACTTGAAAAAGTTCAGAAGAGGTTTACAAGGATGGTGTTTGGATTGGAGGGGGCTGAAGACACTGGAGCTTTCCTCCCTGGAGACTGAAGGGTGACTTTATACAGGTTTATAAAATCATGAGGTGCATGGATTGGATGAATAGCCAAGATCTTTTTTTCCGAGGGTAAAGAAGTACAAAAGTAAAGGGCATAGATTTAAGTTGAGAGGTAACCTTTTCGTGCAGAGGGTGGTGCGTGCACGGAATGAGCTGCCAAGGAAATGTTGAAGTGGATACAATTACAATGCTTAAAAGGCATCTGGATGGGTATATGAATAGGAAGGGTTTACATGGATATTGGCCAAATGCTGACAAATTGGATTAGCATATCTGGTTCATGTGGATGAATTGGACCAGAGGGTCTGTTTCTGTGCTGTATAATTCTATGATTCTATGAATCTAAGAGGCATAGATGGGCTGAGGCAGGTTTGTTGGGTCACAGCTGAAGGCCACATGTACACAATCACAGTGTCCTAAGGATATGGGTCAGTCACTCAGAACTAAGATAATGTATTTTCTTCACCCAGAGAGCAGTGAGCCTGTGGAATTCAACGGAAGATTTTTGCTGTTCTCACAGTTCATCATCCATTGTTGCATAAGGGACGCCATTGACATTCTCAAATTGAGCAGAGCTAATTATATGTTTTTCTCTTGTGCTACAGAGATAAAGGAAGAGTGAACTTTGTCAGGAATGTAGAGTGCAAATGGTGCTTTGCCACACATCGGTTCTGTGCTTTGTTGCAATCAGAAGCAATTCTTCTCCCTCAATGTCCAGCTGGTGTCCAGTCATATGCAAACACTCTGCAGGTCAATGTTTTGTGTTCTTGCAGCAGCCATGTTGGAATTTGCCCAGAGGCAGGTGCACAGTTGGGAAATTTCCTGGTTCGATTCCCGCACCTGGGGAAAAAGTGCCCCCATTGATGGGATCTTTGTTTCATGGTGAGTCTGGGGAGGGGTGGAGGGGGTGCGATGGAGGTGGTGGGTTGCCAAGATGGATTAAAAGTCTGTGACTTTGTACAATTATTTTGTTTAATTGTCAACACCTCTCTCCTGCACTACTCAAAGCTCACCACAACCTATTTATTCCCTATGCTCACACATGATAATTCTGTTTGACCCATGCATCTTACAAATCCTTACTAGTTCTTATAGCCCCTGAGCCAACTCATGACCTCCCACCTACCCGATTGTAATTTAACCGTTAGCCCCAATAGCAGTTTTGTGCAAATGAATGTCTTCAACCCACCATCCTTTCCCTCAGCATCCTCCATTGGCAGACCTCAGGAAGCATATTGAAATGAAATAAAATACAGTTCTAAACTGCATAAACCCCTACTAATTCATGAAAGCCTACTCAATATATTTGCATTCCTTCAAGTTCTTAATCTTTTATAAAAACAAATACTTGTAGTCATAACCCCTTATTCAAGAAAGTTAATCCTTTCATCAACTCTTTGAACTGTCAATCAAACTCTGATCTTACAGTTCATCATTATGATAATAGTGATGGGTTGTGGAAAGCAGTCAATAAGTAATATTATGATAATAATTCTACTTAGTGTAATGTCAAATAATAGTTATTGAAACTCCTAGCACAACGTTTTTTCAAACAGAGAAACAAGAGGCTTTCTTTTTAACTTTTAAAGAACAGGCAATTGAAATAACTTGAAGCTTGACATACAGTCACAGAGTCATAGAAATATGCAGCACAGAAATAGACCCTTCAGTCCAACTCATCCATGCCGACCTGGTATCTTAACCTAATCTAGACCCATTTGCCAGCAGTTGGCTCATATCCCTCCATACCTTTCCTATTCATATACCCATCCAGATGCCTTTTAAATGCTGTAATTGGTGTCATTATTCTCAAGAAATATATCCAATTTTGTCTTGACCATGCTCAAATCTTGAGCTGCCACTGATCTCTAAGGTCGAGAATTCCAAGGATTCACCCTCTGGGTGAATAAATTTCTTGTTATCTCAGTCTTAATGATGACGCCGGTGTGAAAAAGACATAAGCGTGGATAGCATGCATCACTTTCTTTGGCAGCTCATTCCATACACGCACCACCCTTTTTGTGAAAAAGGTGCCCCTTAGGTCCCTTTTAAATCTTTACTCTTTTATCTTAGGCCGATGCAATCTAGTTTTGGACTCTCTCACCCCAGAGCAAAGATCTTGTCTATTTACCCTATCCATGCCCGTCATGATTTTATAAACCTCTATAAGGTTGCCCCTCAGCCTCCAGGGAAAATAGTCCCAGCCTGTTCAACCTCTCCCCCGAGCTCAAGCCCTCAAATCCTGGCAACATCCTTGTAAATCTTTCCTGAACTTTTTCAAATTTCACAACGTCCTTCCTGCAGCAGGGAGACAAGAACTGCATGCAGTATTCCAATATTCTGTACATGACCTCCCAACTCCTATACTCAACACATTGACCAATAAAGGAAACCATACCAAATACCTTCTTCACTATCCTATCTACCTGCAACTCCACTTTTGAGGAACAAAGCAAGGAACTAAGTAGGACTGATAAATTAAACTGCATTTATTTCAATGCCAGAGGCCTAACAGGTAAAGTAAATGAACTCAGTGCATGGCTGGGAACATGGGACTGGGATATCAAAGCAATTACAGAGACATGGCTCAGGGATGGAGAGGACTGGCAGCTTAATGTTCCAGGATACAGATACTATCGGAAGGATTGGGGGAGGGGGCGGTTCAAGAGAGGAGGGGAGTGGTGTTTTTGATAGGAATAACATTGCAGCTGTACTTACGGAGGATATTCCTGGAGTACATCCAGGGGAGTTATTTGGGTGGGAACTGAGAAATAAGAAAGGGCTGATCACCTTATTGGGATTGTACTATAGACCCCCCTCCCCCCCCCCCCCCCCAGTAGTCAGAGGGGAATTGAAAAACGAATTTGTAAGGAGAACTCAGTTATCTGTAAGAATAATAAGGTGGTTATGGTAGGGGATTTCAACTTTCCAAACATAGACTGGGACTGCGATAGTGGATAGAGAGGAATTTGCTAAGTGTGTAGAAGAAAATTTTCTGATTCAGTATGTGGATGTACCTACTAGAGAAGATGCAAAACTTGACATTTCTACAGAAATGTTGTATTTGCCCTTCATGAGTGTTAATGTATGTACTAAAAAATTATAACTCTTACACTGGGGAATACTGCCTGTGCTCGAGTGAAAATCTGGTCTGTGGAACCCAGCACTGAGTTCAAACAGCTCTGTTGAGTTTGAGCTTCCCTCTGTGTGATTCATGTCCTTACCCCATTCCCTTATTGACAGAAATAGGATGTGTCAGAAATGACGGTGGGATTTTTGATTCTGCCTGCTATTTTTTAAAGTCCCTGGATTATCCACAACTTCAAGAAAATCTCAGCTGTTGCCTTCATTCTGTACTAGTCCATTCTGCCAATCTCATTTGAACTATCACACAAACCGGAATATGGTTGGTAGGAGCTGATGATTATTTACTTCAACACCACTTTCCTGCATTATTCTCCTTTCCCTTGGTGTCATTATTCTCAGGAAATATATCAATTTCTGTCTTGACCATACTCAATGATTGAGCTTCCACAGATCTCTAAGGTTGGGAATTCTAAAGATTCACCCTCTGGGTGAATACAGTTCTTGTTATCTCAGTCTTAATGATGACTCTGGTGTGAAAAAGACACAAGCGTGGATAGCATGCACAGAGCCAATGCTTCCACATAAAATCTGACAGCGAAAGCCATTATTGTACAAAAACCACACTTCCACTGTTTGGACAACTCTGCATGCTTTGCCATGCTCAATAGTGTGGCAGTCAAGGTTCATGGTGGTCTGCTGTATGTTGCACAGTCTTGAAATCATGAGGCCACAGGCTTGGCCACATGAGGAGCAGCTGAGGAACAGAAAGAGGAGTTGGAACGGAGAATGAAATCTTGAAAATCCCTTTCATACCAAGCTGTTTGTGAATAATTCATCTTGTCATTCCCCAAGAGCCTAACATCTTCACAAATGTCTGTTCCTGACCATCACAGGATCTGCTTAATACAGTGCAAACATCAAAACCATTGAATAGGCAAAGGAAATATTCAGATAATTAGCTTTTCACAGTTGAGTACTCCTAAGTGCTGTTTCCAAGTAGATTTGTAATTCCTAGTAGTCCAAAGAATGCTTTGCCAATTGCTGCAACATGGCAAATAGGAAGTTGCTTACTTTCACAGAGAGGGACTGCAGATAATCTCAGAAGATGGTATCGAACAGCCTGGAAGATCCAGTTGCAAACTGTACCAACTAACCATACAGCAGTGCTGGACTGACTCAGGGACAATAGCCAGGGCACTCGTCATGGCAGGTCAATGAATAACCCTTCCCTGAGAAAGGACAGTAGGTTTATCCTCCCATGGAACCACTTCCACTCGCCTGGGGAAACACCTCAGCAGATCCTATCAAACCTATGTAGGGCCGACTACTGAACTTCTAGACCATTTACACACGGCAATTGGCAACCATGATGGCAGCAGGCTGAAATGGAAGACAGAAACTAGAACTTGCATGGTACCATCTGGAGAATAATTTGTTTCTACTTGTCCTGCAATTGAATTTGGCCATAAGATGCTACATCATGTTTTGGTCTATTATTGTGCTAATGGAGCTGGCCATTATGTCCAAGCATACAAGTGAAGTCATTTGCAAAGTTAATTCTGGATTCCTCCTCTCTCTTTGCCATTGCAAAGCAGGCATTCTAGTTGGTCTGCAAATACATTAAGCCCTTCTATCTTTGCATACTCCCATTAGCCTTCCTCTGCAATCTGTCCCATCAATGTGCTCATCTGAGCTTTCTGCAGCAGATCTAGCATGAAAACTCATGCTCCAGGGAGCTGCACCTAATTATTTCTTTTTATTTAGCAAATGCAAATCAACAAAACCAAGTGATAGCCTCCTGATTTGCTCAGTCTGATTAGTTTGTTTAGGGGACACTGCTTGATCTTATGCAGCATTGCTTGTTTCTCCCAATCGGTTTGTACTAAGGCACCAGCAGCAGTGGTTGGCCACATTAGAGCCATGGCTTTACCTGCTTAGCAAGTATTACTCTCAGTGTGGGAGTACAAAGTCTCAGATTCAATCAATAGGACTTGTCACAAGTAACTTGTTAGTGAGTTCTTGTACTTCCTGTTCTTTGATCCAAAGGATTAACTGAAATCTACTGATTGATCTTGCTCAGGAAGATTATGCCATATGGGATGCTCTGATAGAAGATGGCAGTAGTTGGGCTGAATAGTCATTGTGGAATAGTAATTGTGGTGTAATACATTTAGTTTCAACTAACGTGTAGGTGTTGGCAGTTGATGGGAGTGTGGGAGAGCAAAGTTTGTGAGTACAGGACACCAGCATAGTTGTTCAGACACTGTATATCCTGTCTCTAAGCAATTCTCAAAAGAATATGCAATGTATGCCATCTGAGCTTGAAGCATTGAGTATGAGATCATTTGATGATATTTCTTCATCATTACAGTCTTCCTGCTCTCCCTCTTATTGCTGTTCTAGCACTCTGATCAGATTGCTATTTTTGAGTATCTTCATGGAAAAGGGCATAAGGATAGTGTTGTAGAATGGGGGCCCAAGTAAGTAACATACTTACCCATCCTCAACTTGAAATCATAAGAGATTGTGGACTGAGGAGGAAATAGAATATAACAAGGAGGATTGGATATGAACATACCATTATTTTAAATTGTATCAGCCCTGTCACAATATAATCTTAACATGGGCACATCAATAAAGGTGAGCACATGTCACATCTAGTCGTGTGCTAATATATTCTACAAGACAGAGAGAAGGGAACCAATGAATGTGTTCAAACTGTTTGGGCAATATTGTCATATCACTTTATCTTCCAGTATAAGGCAGTATATAATCAGAGGCAGAACTGGCAATCATTGGGAGACAATTTGTGTAAGTAGTGAGATATGGAAATGAGGCTGGTTGAAGTGTTAAATGTATGAGGGTGAGGTAAAACTATAAACATCAAGTATAAGTTCTGAGAGCAATTATGGTTAGCTGAGTGAAATGGCATGGTCTGAATATAAGGCTAGCGTGCTACTGACAGATTATGGCATTTGAACATACATTCACTAAACATGGTCACTTACGTGAGGTCACTGAACATTTTGCAACATTTCTTGCAAGTCTTCAGGACTTAATTCTGACTGTATGCCCTTATTGACGTCTGATAATATGTCTCAACAGCATTCTCGTTTAATCCTTCTCAACCAATGCATCAAGTGCAACATCTAAAACTTTTGCAGCCTTGTCTCTTTCCCATGGTGTGCCATTCATGTTAATTTTCCAGGTTAGAATTGGTTTTACACTGACTTCCAATCCTTGTTCCTGCCAATTCTCTTGAAGGGGTGCAGGCTAGCTATACCTGGTGCTATTCTTTCACAATTTTGGCTACTTTCTTGTGACACTGCTGCTCAACTGCACAGGTTAGTGCTAGATGCAAGCTACAATCATGGTAGTGAGCAGGCAGGACTAGGTTGATGTGGTGTTCCATCAGAAACAATGAGTACCAGTTAATTGCACATTGCAACCTAGCGTATAGTTTTGCTGTCAACTGACATTTGTAGACCTAAGACTGGAAGTTCCATACAACTTTTGGCATCAGCTTTTCAAAGCTGAGCAGCAATGAACAATTTGGAGGTAAACCAAATTGTGTTACATCTCCCATGTCAAATTCACGATTCTGACAAAATTCATGTGAACTTTTTCTGCAGGTCCCCCTTTATGATGTCATTTACAAAGACAAGACTGATTTGATGCCAAACATTTGCACTGAAAGAAGCACAAACATTTGCTACTAATTTATGTTCCTAAACGAGGCCCTGAAATGTTGTATTCAGTTGGCAATCAATTCTGGTGAGATTTAGAATTTGGGAATGTGTGATGGTAAGCTCTCTTGAGGATATTCTCTTCATTTTGTTCACGGATGATCTCCTTTCTTTAAAATGCATTGTCCTTAGTCTTCAAACTCAACAATAATGGCAGCTGTCTGAAAAGTGGTTCACATAGAGTCAGAGAGATCTACAGCCTGGAAACAGACCCTTCGGTCCAACCTGTCCATGCCGACCAGATATCCCAACCCAATCTAGTCCCACCTGCCAGCACCCAGCCCATATCCCTCCAAACCCTTCCTATTCATATACCCATCCAAATTCCTCTTAAATGTTGCAATTGTATCAGCCTCCAACACATCCTCTGGCAGCTCATTCCATACACGCACCACTCTCTATGTGAAAAAGTTGCCCCTTAGGTCTCTTTTATGTCTTTCCCCTCTCACCCTAAACATATGCCCTCTAGTTCTGGACTCCCCGACCCCAGGGAAAAGACTTTGTCTATTTATCCTATCCATGCCCCTCATAATTTTGTAAACATCTATAAGGTCAACCCTCAGCCTCCGACGCTCCAGGGAAAACAGCTCCAGCCTGTTTAGCCTCTCCGTGTAGCTCAAATCCTCCAACCCTAGCAACATCCTTGTAAATCTTTTCTGAACCCTTTCAAGTTTCACAACATCTTTCCGATAGGAAGGAGACCAGAATTGCACGCAATATTCCAACAGTGGCCTAACCAATGTCCTGTACAGCAGCAACCTGATCTCCCAACTCCTGTACTCAATACTCTGACCAATAAAGGAAAGCATACCAAACGCCTTCTTCACTATCCTATCTACCTGCGACTCCACTTTCAAGGAGCTATGAACCTGCACTCCAAAGTCTCTTTGTTCAGCAACACTCCCTAGGGACCTTACCATTAAGTGTATAAGTCCTGCTAAGATTTGCTTTCCCAAAATGCAGCACCTCACATTTATCTGAATTAAACTCCATCTGCCACTTCTCAGCCCATTGGCCCATCTGGTCCAGAACCTGTTGTAATTTGAGGTAACCCTCTTCGCTGTTCACTACACCACCAATTTTCTGATTAAGGGCTTTTGCCCGAAACGTCAATTTTACTGCTCCTCGGATGCTGCTTGAACTGCTGTGCTTTTCCAGCACCTCTAATCCAGACTCCAATTTTGGTGTCATCTGCAAGCTTACTAACTGTACCTCTTATGCTCGCGTCCAAATAATTTATGTAAATGACAAAAAGTAGAGGACCCAGCACCGATCCTTGTGGCACTCCACTGGTGACAGGCCTCCAGTCCGAAAAACAACCCTCCACCACCACCCTCTATCTTCTACCTTTGAGCCAGTTCTGTATCCAAATGGCTAGTTCTCCCTGTATTCCATGAGATCTAACCTTGTTAATCAGTCTCCCATGGGGAACCTTGTCAAACGCCTTACTGAAGTCCATATAAATCACATCTACTGCTCTGCCCTCATCAAACTTCTTTGTTACTTCTTCAAAAAACTCAATCAAGTTTGTGAGACATGATTTCCCATGCACAAAGCCATGTTGACTATCCCTAATCAGTCCTTGCCTTTTCAAATACATGTACATCCTGTCCCTCAGGATTCCCTCCAACAACTTGCCCACCACTGTGGTCAGGCTCAACGGTCTATAGTTCCCTGGCTTGTCTTTACTGCCCTTCTTAAACAGTGGCACCACGTTTGCCAACCTCCAGTCTTCCGGCCCCTCACCTGTGACTATTGATAATACAAATATCTCAGCATGACACATGTTTAAAAGCTGTTCAGGAAATGTAGAATTTCTGAGCACAAGAAAAAGTTGGATTGCTCTTCCAAAGTTCAGAGCACAAATCATCAGTTGCTGTCCCATCTGAGGTCCCCAGCACTCTTGCCAACTCCTTGATCGCACCCTTCTGCCAATCTGCATGGGCCTATCAAGCTTACCGCCCTTTCGTAAATGGTGCAGGGTTCATGTTTAGAGTCCACATCTCACCAGTAATACTTAAAAGAGGCCATTTGAGCCTGACTTACTTTAGATTTAATGATGGAGTGTGTCAGCAGCTTAAATAGTTGCATTACATTTCCTTGCCCATTTTGGGCAGCTGTCGAATTTCTTGGCAGGTCATCTGTTCAGAACAGGAACCTCAACTATGTCACGAAATTATATCAATCAACAGCAATTACCTACTTGTAGTTAATTAACAGGAAGTTGTATGGGGATAGATTGCATGATGGTTCTATCAGTGTGACATTTCACTCCTGAAAGTAAAGTCCAAATCCAAAGCAGACAAGCAGAAAGAAAATCACTTTATTTATGATTTGTGCAAGACCATAATATTAAATTAATTCCAGAAACAAGCTGAGACTACCCACTGAATGCAAAGCTGATGAAATTTAGCAGTGAATTTATAAATAGAAAGCAGATCAAAATATTTGGTAATTGGAAAAATTCACAAAGGGACAAAAAGCAGGGATAGTATTGCCTGCAGATACATTTCCTCCTTTGATGCAAAAAATTAAATAGATAAATAAAAATCTACAAATGTTTTATTTTGCTTTTAACACATTCAAAGTAAATTAAAGCTGCTTTCAGCATTCATGTATGCAGGTTACTTTATAGAGCCTGAAACTGATATGTTGAACTTTCTTTAAGTTCCAATCATTGCAGTCTTGCAATATCCATTGATTTACAGAGTGATAATGATGCTTAATCAATGTTCTGTTTTTCTATCCAATTTGTTTCAGGCCTCAGATTTGTTTAATTTTCACTAATCGTTTCAATCAGAGTCAGAACCATGACACAAATTTATCAGACTGTTTATAATGTGCTGACTATAAAACAGTGTTGCTTAATTTTAAAATGAAAAATTAGTCACTACAATAAAAAAGAGAAATAACTAACAAGGAATGAAATGTTGCTTTTTTGTAATTCTATTAAGTGTTGCAGTTGTTCAGATTTTGTTTCATATTTGTACAAGTACGTTGAATACTGAGCTATCGAGATGACTGCTTTTGTTTGCTAATGATGTTGAGGAGTTTTTCTATTCTGTGGTATAAAACATCATTTTAAGACACTCAATACAAATTCCATAATTAGATTAATTAGATTTTGTTGCTTTCACAGTAAAAGAATGAGAGAGAATGGACTTTTCCATAGCAAAGTGAAAACAATTAAGTCTTTTATTCCCAGTTGATGAAAACTTTGATTATTTTTTCATTAAAACAATGGGATATTGGTGCAAAGAAAGTGATCTTATGTTCATCCCTAGACTAAGTTTCCAACTTTGAATTTTGGCCAGTTAAGAGAAAGAGAGTTGCACCCACTTATTGTTCACTGCCCCCTTCCCCACATTAATCAATCTGCTCTTGAAATTTTTGAGCATGATTTGGTCATCTTCAGACTAGATTACCGCAAATCTTTCTTTACTGACAGCCGATTTTCCAAACTTCATTGTTTCAGCTCATCAAAAACTCTACTGCTTGTATCCTATCCTGTACCAAACCTGATTTCTATTCCTTTTCATCCTCACTGATCAGCATTGACTCTGTGTCCACATTGCTTTATCTCTGCCCTTTGTGATTTGAGATTCCTCCGTTGACAGATCCTCTCTATTTTTGTAACTTTGTTCAAGCCCATAAACTCTTCCTACTCATTCCTTAGATTTCTGTTTGTTGCCTGTTTGAAAACTCCAAAAATAAATTTTAAGAGAATTAAAATTTCTAAAGAGTAAAACTTAACAGTTGGAAAACAAAATCTAAGTAAATCCTTTGGAATAGACTTCTTGGGGAACCTTTCTGTGGTGGTAACTGACCAGAAAGCAGGAAAGAGACCCGCACTGCCTGTCCCATGGAAGACCGGCCAGATCTAATGCTGTTCAGGCATTGGTGAGGCCACTGATAGCATTCAACCTGGCATTAAGATCCTGGGAGTGTATGGCCCACCCAGTGAGAGGTGCCTTCCATTCAAGGTCAACATCTCTTGCACACACAACAGCACCTCAGAAGAGCCTGTGACCGCTGCCAGGAGAGTACCAGGAGAGGACAAGGGGGTCAGATGTGATTTGTGTGAGGGGTGTTTCTGAGTTTAGGGTCATGGGGAGAGAGGACATGGATTGAAAGCAATAGCAGGAGGTGGTTCTCAGAGTACATATCCCTGCCCCATATTCAGTCTGTCAATCGTGGACTGATTGCCTTTGATCCATGGATCCCCAAGCTGACAAGTTGCCTGCACAGGTTGACCTATTGGACACACAGCAGGGCAACAGACCCACTTGTAGCTGGTAAAATCCCAGTGGCACTGGGCTGAGACTGTTAATTATTGGAAACCACAACTGGAAATAACAAAACAATTCAGCCCTGTTGAGCTTGTAAAATCCTTCTTACTAACATCAGAGATAAGTGCAAAAATTGATGCAGCTGTTGTTAAGACAATGGGTCAGAATTCCAAAGTACTGTAAACATTTGAATTCCAAAATGTGTTTTATTTTGATACAGAGTCTGATATAGTCAAAAATCGCTGCAGATGTGGCTGTACAAAGAGAGAGAGAGAGAGAGCGAGCGTGCGGGAGAGAGATGGATGGATTGTAACACCCAAAGCATCAAAGAAACATCAAACAAACTGGACTATGATCTCTTATGATGACAAAGATAACAAAGGGGCTGATGACTCCCTGGTCAATAGCAAGCCAACCCCGACTATGCCACAGTGAGATCAGGATGGCTAATCCACATTCACTGACATGACCCTGTCACAGTGAGATCAGGATAGCCAATCCCCATTCACTGACATGACTCTGTAATAGGGAGATCAGGACAATCAGTCCCCATTCACCAACATTATCAAGACAGGGAGTTCAGGGCAGTAAGTCATCACTCACCAACGTGATGCTGTCACAGAGTTTAGGAGAGATCCTTTTCAAATTAAACCTGCTGCAACCAATGGAATGGGTAGGTGAATAAGAAAGAAGCGCCAGTTCATCCTTCCTCACCTGGCGGTTTAACAGTATGGAGATTCCCCCCAGAACCATATCAAATAGGGGAAGCGTGGCTATAATCTAATCACATCACAGCCTCAAAGACACAGATTAAGTAACAAGCTGACGTAATCAAACTCAAGGAATTGTAACTTACAGACAATATCCAGACAACAAAATCACTACCTCTGGGTCCTTTCCTGTCCCAGGTAGGGCAAACTTTACAGAGGTGGCAACACAATTCTACAAAGACCATGGGATATGCAAGAAGCCCTCAACATTAAATTCAGATCCAATCAAATCTTAATGACATTAGGTTAAACATGGCAAGGAGATTTCCTGCTGATAACCATGTGCCTCCTCTATCCTACCTTTGGCTGATGAATTAGTTCTCTGCCATTTTGAAAAGCACTTGAAGGAAGTGCTGTGTGTGGCATTGGACACAAAAGGTGGGCCTCATCAATGTCCATGATGTAGAGTGCCTCAGCAGCATGATTACTGACTGAGCTGGTCGAGTCCTAAAGGACATAGCTGGTCATCTGCGGTGGTGTAGGAAGCAACATATGGGAAAAACATATGATATCGTCCTCACTTACTTGCTTGCTGCAGACATATCTCCCCATGACAGTATTGGTTGGAGAGACCACCGCACAGTCTTTGTGGAGATGAAATCCTGCCTCCACCTTGAGAATGCCCTCCATCATGTATCATGATTCTATCACTGTGCTAAATGGAGCAAATTTCAAATAGATCTAGCAACTCAACACTGAGTGCCATCAGCCAGAATAGAATTGTGCTCAAAAATAATCTGCAATCACATGACCCATCATATAACCCACATTATCATTATCATTAAACCTGATGATCAATCCTAGTTCAATAAGGAGTGCTAGCAAGGTATAGCACCAGGCATACTTAAAAATGAGGTGTCAAGCTGGTGAAGCTACAACACAGGACTACTTACATGCTAAACCGTGTAAGCAGCATGTGATAGACTGGATTAAGCAATTCCACAACAGATTTAAACTCTGTTGTTTTGCCATATCCAGGTGTGAATATTGATGGACAAGTTACAAACTCAGTGGAGGAAGAGCTCCACAAATATCCCCATCCAGATGACAGAGTCACTCAGAATTTTAGTGCAATTGATACATTTGAAGCATTTGCAACAATCTACAGCTAGAAATGCCGAGTGGATGATCATCCTCAGCCAATTCAATTCAATCACATAATGGGAAGAAACAGCTGAAGGCACTGGATACTGCAAAAGTTATGTGTGCTGACCACATTTGGCAATAGCACTGAAGAACTTGCCATACCCCTAGCTAAACTGTTCTTTAGATTACTTAGATTTTAGATTACTTACAGTGTGGAAACAGGCCCTTCGGCCCAACAAGTCCACACCGCCCCGCCGAAGCGCAACCCACCCATACCCCTACATTTACCCCTTACCTAACACTACGGGCAATTTAGTATGGCCAATTCACCTGACCTGCACATCTTTGGACTGTGGGAGGAAACCGGAGCACCCGGAGGAAACCCACGCAGACACGGGGAGAATGTGCAAACTCCACACAGTCAGTCGCCTGAGGCGGGAATTGAACCTGGGTCTCCGGCGCTGTGAGGCAGCAGTGCTAACCACTGTGCCACCGTGCCGCCCACCATTCCAGCATAGCTACAACCCTGGCAACTAACCAACAATGGTATGTCCTGTACACAAAAAGCAGGACAAATCCAACATGGCCAATTATCACATCAGCCCACTGTCCATCCTAAGTAATTTGATGGAAGGTGTCATCAACAGCGCTCTCAAGTAGCTTATGCTTAGCAATGGCATGCTCATTAATAATCAGTTTGGATTTGGCGAGGTCTAAACAACTCCTGTCCTCATTACACCCTTGGTTTAAACATAGATGGAACAATTGAACCCCAAAAGCCAGATAACAGTGAATGCCCTTGATATCAAAGCCACTTTTGACCACATGTGGCATCAAGCAGCCATAAAAAAATACTAGCGGCAATGAGAATCATGGAAAAGTCTGCTGACTGGAGTCACACCTTACACAAAGGACGGTGGTTGTGGTTGTTGCAAGTTCGTAATTTCAGTTCCAGAATATTTCTGCATGAGTTCCTCAGGATAGTATCCTAAATGCAACCATCTTCAGCTACTTCATCGTGACCTTCCCTCCATTATAAAATCAGAAATGACGATGCTGGCTGATAATTGCCTGATGTTCAGCACCATTCGCAGTCAATATACAAATGCAACGAAACCTGGACAGCATCCAACCTCAGGCTGTCAGATGACAAAAAACATTCTAACTATGCAAGTGTCAGGCAATGATCATCTCCAGCAAGATGTCACTTCTTGACATTCAGTAAAATTACCATCATTAAATGCCCCACCATAAATATCCTGGTGGTTACCATTGACCAGAAATTGAATTGGACTTGCCATATAAGTTCTGTAGCTACGAGAGTAGACCAGAGGCTAGGAATTCTGCTATGAATACACACCTCTTGTCTCCCCAAAGTCTGTCCACTCACTATCAGGCATGAGTTGGGAATGAGATAGAATACTCCCCACTTGCCTGGATGAGCACAGCACCAACAACATTCAAGAAGCTTGACACCATGCAGAACAAATCAGCCCACTTGATTGTCACCGCATGCACAAAAACATCACTCCCTCCACTACCAATGCTCAATGACTGTGTTGTGTACCATCAACAAGATGCACTCCAGAAATTCACCAAGATTCCTGAGACAGCACCTGACAAAACCACAGTCACTTTCAGCTAGAAGGACAATGGCAGCAAATATATGGGAATATCACCACCTGCAGGTTCCCCAATAAGTTCCCCTGCAAGCCACTCATCCTTCTGACTTGGAAATATATCAATGTTCTTTCAGTGTCATTGGATCAAAATCCTGGAATTCCCTTTTTAACAGCATTGTAGGTGTATGTATACAAAATAGACTGTAGAAGTTCAAAGCACCAGTTCACCATTACATTCTCAATCACAACTAGGGCTGGGCAATTAATGTTCGTGCTGGCAATGAATGCTGCATCCCTTGAATGAAGTAAAAATATAAACTTGGGGCCTCATTTGATGTCAGGACAGGATGAATGTGTGTGTTTGATGTCAGGACAGGATGAATGTGTGTGTGTGTGTGTGTGTGTGTGTGTGTGAAAGAGAGAGAATATTCTTTTAGCAGGGTGGGTGTGTGTGTGTGTGAGAGAGAGAGAGAAAGAGACTATCCCTTTAGTGGGGTGTGTGTGTGAGAGAGAGAAAAAAAAAATCCCTTTAGCGGGGTGTTACATATATTTTCCAATCTTCATTACTCAACTGTGAATTTTAATGCAGTCTGTGCACCCATTTACTGTACAACCCAGTGGCAAAGACACTTCATGCCATTTAAGGTTTTTCTCTTATTTAAATTCAAAAGGTATCACAATGCTGTGATGGTACTGCTCCTTTAAAAGATGTGTTATGTCCTGTTTCTCTTGCAAAGGGTGTTGTCACAGGGTTACTGAAATATCTCCTTCAGACAGGCAGTTGGTAAACAGTTTTTGAGTTCTACCTGGCTTTTTCAAAAAATAAGACAAAAGAATCATGAGTGGGCAGTGTCAGATCGAGGAAAACGTACTTTTGCTTTGCATTAATTGAGAAGGTTTCTGCTGGCTGCTGGAGCTAAAACCTTGAATTATCTGCTGATAGAGTGAGGCTTACTCTTCAACATCAAAAGGGGCAGATTGGACTAGAGAGAATCAGCACGTGTAAATCTACACTGCTCTGC
The DNA here is from genome assembly GCF_037043375.1 of Chiloscyllium plagiosum. Taxonomy (NCBI): domain Eukaryota; kingdom Metazoa; phylum Chordata; class Chondrichthyes; order Orectolobiformes; family Hemiscylliidae; genus Chiloscyllium; species Chiloscyllium plagiosum. The sequence goes on along the minus strand of NW_028270148.1, from coordinate 49,482,867 downwards.
CGAATGGCATTTATTGCCAAAAGGTGTGTTTATGGGATACTGCCTATACTGGAACAGTTGGTAGTTAGTGGTTAAATAATGCATTATCTCATTAAGTGCCAATTCTTCCTTTTGTTGTACTTTAATCACATTATGAGAAAAATAGTATGTTTTGATTAAAGATCAAATCAAATCACATCTGGAACACAGTGTCTTAAACTTGCCTTTGAAAAAAATGCATAAGTTAGAGTCTAGGCTATCTTCACACTACATTCTGGGGACTCTGGTCTGGTCCATAACAATGCAGTCCCGCAGATTGAAACCTACCAGCAGGAAGATTGACTCTGGATTCAGTGATGGTGGTGTGATCCAATAGATGCATGTTTTGGGATGGATGTTGCTCAATTTATTTTTGTGTGATCAGTACACATGCTCTTGTTGTTCCAGAGTGTGTAAAAACATTTAATTATTTGCTTTTAGAAGATCTCATCTATGTCACATCACATTGAGTTGCCCAGTTCTGAACTTAAAATGGCATGAGACATCAGTTTACATTCTGAAAGGGGGATTATTGCCTGAAACAAATGTGAGTTTTAGAAATCCAACAGTCAGTTTCTTTTAAGATGGAACCTGCCCGATATGGCAATGCTAACAGGTATTAATTCTGGAGGGCATCACCCCAAAAGGGTGGCCACAGTGGCTCAGTGGTTTGCACTGCTGCCTCTCAGCACCATAGACTAAGGTTTGATTCCACTCTCGGACAACTGTCTGTTGAGGTTTGTACATTCACCCCGTGTCTGCGCTGATTTCCCCTGGGAGCTCTGGTTTCCTCCCACAGTCCAAAACTATGCAGTCAGGTGGATTGGCCATGCTAAGTTGCTTATAGTGTCTAGGGATGTTTAGGCTAGTTGAATTAACCATGGGAAATGCAGGGCTACTGGTATAAGGTAGATGGGTGGATTGGTGTGGATTCAATGGGCTGAATGGCTTGCTTTCACACTGTAGGATTCTATGATTCTATGACTAGTCAAGGGCACTCAGGTTGACCCCATCATTTCTGTTAACATTCAAATAACTTTTGCCATGACCAATATCGTCAAAAACAATTCTCAGTAGCTGGCCTGATGGAGAAGTTGGTAGGTTGAATATAGATTGAAGTCAAGAACATAAGAACTAGGAGCAGGAGTAGGAAATCTGGCTCATCAAGCCTGCTCTGTCATTCCATAAGATCATGGCTGATCTTTTCGTGGCCTCAACTCAACTTCCCTGCCCTCTCATCGTAACCATAAATTATTTTATTGGTCCAAAAAAAATCTACATGAGCTTTAAAAGTATTTCCTGAAGTGGCATCAACTACTTCACTGGGCAGGGAATTCCACAGATTCACAACCCTATTGGTGAAGAGGTTCCTTCACAATTCAGTCCTAACTTTGCTCCCCCTAATTTTGAGGCTATGACCTTTTGTCCTAGTTTCTAGAGATGAGGGGAGAAAATCCCAGTGAGGCAGGTGAATTAGACACCTTGTGGAGGATGGAAAGGTTCATTGATGGATGCATTAGTTCTCAGAGGGAGGGAAAAAATCAGGAGTAAAGATCACAGATCAAAATGACGGTCACATTTAGGGAAATCCCAACATGTTAACCTGGGATGTAAAGGAATAGCATGTCTACTTCTCCTACCCCACAAGCAACGTTGGAAAACCTCTTAACTACTGAACTTGACAGTTACATCCTCCCTTCGGATGTTTGGTTTCCTGAGATTTATGAAGTTGATTCAAAATTGGTGGTGTATAAGTAATATTACTGGACTTGTGATCCAGAATTCATGACTAATGCTCTGCAGACACTTTGTTCACATCTCATCATGGCAGCTGGTGCAAGTTCATTTCAATTAGTTACTAAATCCGGAATTAAAAGATACTCTCAAGAATTGTGCCCAAGAAACTACTTTTTTATCATAAAGATCTGTCTGATGCACTGATACCTTATAGGGAAAGCAATCTACAGTCTTAGTCTGATATATACACATGATTCCAGGATCACAGCAATGTGGCTGACTTTGAACTACCCTCTGAAATAGCTCAGCAAGTCACTCAATTGTGCCAAACTCAAACGAAATGAAATCAGTCTGACCTCCTGACATTGTTTTGGGCAGCAGAAATGACTATGTTAACAGCTCTTACTTCATATCAAGATCTGCAGTGATTCAAGAACGTGGCTCACCAGAGTCTTCTGAAGGGCAATCATGGATGGCTAACCACTGCTGGCCTTGCCAGTGATTCTCGTATCCCATGAAAGGATTTAAAAAATCCAGATACTTGCTAAAATCTGAGGCATGTAACTTTATTAACAAATAATTAGAGTCACCTTTTGAGATCAGGTCATTGGCACAGCCCCACAACCAATCCTGTTTAAGCTGGAAGTAATTGCTTTCATGGTGGATCGGGGTCAGGGTTCCATTTGTATAAACATAACAATGCCCCAGTCCCCTAACTCTTTTTGTCCTGTTCTGAGGGATTAAAATTCTACACAACAACTTTCCTGATTTTATGAATTCTTAGAGTCAAGATCATGCTGGACTTGCATGGGAAATATACAGTAGCTGTGGTATCATTTAAAGTAGTTGGATTTAAGTTCAAAACTGCATTTTACAATATTAGTGTTAAAATCTAAATGCATAGGCGTGAAACTTGTAAGTGTTATTTTATCAATTGCAGGTAAATCTAACAAATACAAACGTTTCCGTGAATTTGTAATCAATTTTACACACTACTTTCAACTTCATAGCACGAAACATCTTGTGATCAGCGTGTTTAATTCCCTTGCTATGCTATTTTTAGCCCCTTTTAACACATTTGCATAAATTCATTGCTGTTCTATTTTGGCATAGACAGTAGTCTATTTAAAGTAAACAGATTAATGTATATAAATGGATATGAATGGGTTAACAAGTGAGCTAAAGCAATACCCAAATGGAATTAAACCCACTTTCAGACACTTGAATTTAAATCATTTTATATAGATCAAAAGGATTAAATTAATATACAATATTAATTTCCTACCTTTTCAGATTTTATATAAAATAATGTTCCTGAAATTCCAAGAGGATTCAACTACTCTCCACCATGACTTTGAGACTTTCTGTATTGATTTGAAAGGGACAGATATTCTGACCACCCATGTAAGGCAGTTATAGTGAGTGAAAGTGCCTGGTGCTGACCACATCAATGATAGTCAAAATGCCAACACAGATTCGACAAATTGACCTTTACAAAGGCACATGTGACTCCAAAACTGGAGCCCTAACAGAATTTTAAAAACAAATTCTGTCAGTTACCCCTCTTGGAAGCTGATCAATACCATGGTAGGCCAGGAAGGATGCTTGGGTAATTCAACAAGGACTAAGTGAATAGTCAAATTTTCACGCATACATGGGCCAAACTGCCACTAAGGTGCAACTTACACAAACGTGGCTTATTCAGATTAGGTGCCTTTCCACTGAGCGCACTAACCTACTGAAGTAATAGCAGTGCAACCAATGATTGTACTCTGCTGATGTTGGAGGATTTTGGCAATAATATCTTAATGCCTAAATCAAAATTATTCTTTTGGAGTTCCACTTAACAGAATATGACTTTGAATTGCCAAGAAAAACAGTATATGTTAAGTTCAGTTTCAACTGCTGAGTTCACATTCACTGGTAAAATCTTAACTCATTCAAACTCAGTCCACTCAGAGTTAAAATTGGTCCCAATAAGTCTCATCAGGCCCAAAATGGAACTGCAATAGTAACATTAAATGGCGCCTGGTAACAACTTCTTGTGTTCATCCTATCAGTGTTGTCGGATTAGTGGAAGGGCATCTCAGAGCAAATGAAGACATATGCAAGTATCTTCTTCTGCATACCTTTGTAAATTTGACAGTTCACCAATATGGCAGTTATACAGGGTACCCTTTCAAACCTGGGAGTAATTGTTAAGATAGAATTTACATCTCTTCAGGAGACCAGATCACATGCCTCACCTCATCCTCACTAGTACAACACTTATATTCCCTTATGGAGGTCAATCCATATCCATGTGCACAGTAGTCACTATACAAGGTCCCCTTCCATTCTAAAAATTGTGGTAATTTGATTCGGAAGATTTTGGTTCTACCCTTCAGTGCAATATCCCATGCAGGAGAAAGAGACTCCACATTTCACAAGGTTGAGCAAAACAGCTTTGAAGCAGCAGTAGGTCATTATTTTTAGAGGCGTTTGTAACATAGCCATGCAATACATTTAACAAATGCTACTGAAAATACTGAGCAAATTTTCTACCTGCTTCTCACAATTATTTTGATAGTTTGAGACACCCATGAACCAAACCTTAGTATGGGGTATGCTCTACAAGTACACCCACTTGCTCCCATTTCCTGTTGGGCTGCCTAAAATGTACTTGAACACCTAAGGTAATATGAGGGAACTGTGGCCTTTATTGTATTTCCCACAGGTAGCAATAGCTTATCCTGATTGTTGGAGTCGTATGTTAAGGACCTCTTGTTGTTAGATATTTGCTGCAAAAATTTTGTAGAGAAAACAAAACTTATTTTCAGAAGCTCAGTGCAATTTCTCTTGTTGCAACAGGTCCCCAGATCTGAATGAACACCTTCAAAGAGACTGGACAACCAGAAATACAATCTCTCTGTGTTGGGCACAAGTTTCATCCTCAGAGACATACATTCTGATCAGAAAACAGAGAACAATGGGAAACATATCCAAAGTTTATTGTCTACTGAAATCTGTTGTGCTTTTACTTTATTGAACAAAGTTAATATTTTATGGTTTCTGGTGATTTTGCATGCACCTACAAAATTACAAGAAAATGCATTTTGACTGTTTTGAAAATGCAAGGTTATCAGCTTCACGGCAATATTTTTATTCTTCCATTAATGGAAAAAGAATCCAAAGCTACATCAAGCATTTTTTTTTGTCAGAATGCATGATGAGAAGGTAATGCATGATGAGAAGGTAATTCAATATCATGTTATAATTTTGCAAAAGCAATGCATTTAAAAAAGCTTAAATGAACCACAGTTTTCAGGATTGTGATGTCCCCTTTTAATATTTGTGAAGGGAGTTGAACTGAAGGGGGCAGTATCAGCCTTTCTTCCAGCAGCATCAAAAACAAATGATGATTGCAATTCTCCTTTGGAGTATTAGTTGGCCCATTTGTTAAATACTGATAACACAAAGTGAAACAATGCCATAACTGTCATCTAAATTGTTTTTTACAGGATACTGGAAGTGTTCAGTAATAAATGATATAAAAAGGTCCGATATTGACAAGCTGCCATTTGCTATTTGCATTAAAGAACATGAGAAGATGATGGCTGCTGTCCATGTCCCAAAGGTATTATGCTCGTTGAGACAGTAGAAAATGCTTCAGTTTACTTAAAGCATTGATAACACCCCTAAATAATTAAGTGAGAACTTCCTGTCCTCAATTACTTAATGCTTTTTTGTCTTAAGAGAATTATGAATGACTTCTGGATTTCACATGGCATGTCTGCTCACTCTGCCCTTTCCCCCTGAAACACTTTATAAGATCAGGTTTCTTAGGCTCAGATGTAATTAAAAATAAGCTGTCAGAAAACACTTCACAGCAGCCAAAAAAAAAAGAGAAATCATGCCAGAGGAAATGTACATTGATTTACTGGATTACAAGCCATTTATACCAATATTTCAAATGATGCTCATATTACAATGATGAAAAAGATTAAAGAAACAATCCACTATTTTACGACAACTGTTTAAAACCTTCAAAAGGCAAAAAGTTACATTTTACCTATCTGCATGTGAAAAATATGTGCACGTAATTCACTTGTGGTTGACAGCAGCAAAATATATGGGATGTTTATGGAAAATAAGTAAGTGTCTGTAAAGTATGGCAATTACCGGAGGTCATACTTCAAACAGATTGCACTTTTATCTCCCTGTTTGTAACCCTTAAGGGATATAGTGGGTTTTCTGCATTTTAATAAACTAACATTACAAGGTTACCATTCAAATTTATTTAAATGCAGCTAATAAATCAAAATTAACGTTTTCACCCTTTTATATTCCTTTAAAAAGTTCCTGGAAATTTGATCAAATATCTTAATTAAGTGCATTGCGCGTTTGTAGTTTCGAAAATTACAAAATTCACATGGGGAACTGAGTTTAGCAGTTTGCTTAGAAGCCTAGTATAACAAAGTTGTAGTAAACAGAGTAAATTTTGATCAGAAAGGGAGCAATCCAAACAGGCTAAAGCTTTAAGCAAATTTTTTCGAACTGAAGTTTCTGGCACATTAATATCTATTACTGTTAAATGTGCGTTCAGGTATGAGTTTGTGTGCTTGTATGCAGGATGGGAAAAAGCAAACTTATCCCAATAAATAGCCCTTTAATTTATCTGCATAAGCCTGGAGATACTTCAATGGAAAGTATGAATCAGAAAAAGTAAGTACATACATGCTTCTTCCACTCTCACAAAGACTTACTCAATCCTATAGTATGCCACTACTCCATACAATTGGATTGCTAGACTTTAAACCTAAGAATTCAAAAGATAGTTTGGATTGTTAGCCATTAAACATCCTGACATTCTATACTTACTGCAATAAACTTCATCCTATTAGTTGTGTCTGTATAGATCAGTCATGTTTCAGTCTGGTGGATGTGGCTCTTATGTATTACACCTTTAAACTTAGCTGGAGATCTCATCAAAAGCTGTATAGCAGTTGCATTGAAGACAACCACTGTTGGAGAGTAGAAACTTTCAGGGACTCCTTAGAAAGTTGCTACACCCACCTATGACGTGAGAAGAAGTTTGACAGCAGTTATCAATTATCACGCACCATCAGTTAATGTACCAGAATATAAGCTCATGAACTCATACAAAACATTCTGAATGAGTGTCATGTTCATGATTTCCCTGGATATATTCATTAACAGCCATGCAGAAGTCATATGAGAATCCAAAAAGTCAATAGTTGAAAGACAATAGAAACAGAAGATGATGGAAATCCTCAGCATGTCAGGCAGAATCTGGAGAGAGAAAAATGATGTTTAACACTTCAGATTAATGACCTTTTATGTTTGTGAAACACATTTGATGTTACATTGATAAGACACAACTTCTATTTTGTTGTTTCAAAACACATTTTTTGATCATATTTACAATTTCCACACATGACAGCATATTTATTTTGAAATTGTAGGTGGGCTGACTTTCTTTCAAATTGAGATACTAATTTAGAGGCAAAGGGTGAAGAGAACAGAGGAGTTGAATGAGATAAACTGAGAATTGATGATGATGTGTTGTCAAGCTTGGGTTTAAAACACACAAGGACACACAAGAAGACATAGGTCCAGATTTTAGATACTGAGCTGAATAACTCGAGTCAGAGGCGACACAGTGCTGCCTCACAGCACCAGGGACTCAGGTTCGATTCCAGCCTCAGGCAACTGTCTGTGTGAACTTTGCACATTCTCTACGTGTCTGTGTGGGTTTCCTCCGGGTGCTCTGGTTCCCTCCCACAACCCAAAGATGTGCAGGTTAGGTACATTGGCATGCTAAATTGCCCATTGAGTTCAAGGATGTGCAGGTTAGGTGCATTAGTCAGGGGTAAATATAGGATAATAGGGCAGGGGAATTCATCTTGGTGGGTTACCCTTCAGAGGGTCAGTGTGGACTTGTTGGGCCAAAGGGCCTGTCTCCACACTAGGGGTTCTATGACATTTCCTGATTTGGCAGGCCCAGCGCAGTTTAAATTTCCCAGTCATACGCAATGCTCCTTTTAAGGTAAAGTTAGTGGGCAGGCAGGTGTGGGATACAGTCGAGTCTGCTGATACTGAAAACAGATCCTAGCTGGCCACAGAAGTGAGCAATGCTGACACAGGCTGGTTAGATGGCCCACCTCAGTTGACTGGGACTTTATCCCAAACGTAACTAAAGTAGGACTTCACTTCTCACCCTTTGCCCACCATCTACTTGAAGTTAGCATTTCATTGACATGGAGAATATGAAAGACCACGGGAAGTAGCTGTCAGTGGATGAGTTGACATTGAGATGTTACATGGAGAATGGAAGGCTTGGGAGTGGTGGTGATTTGTAGTGTGAGCAATTATGTTTGCTGTCTCTGTTATTGACAGCCAATGTCCATGTCAATATTTCAGAGTGTGGACTTCTACACAACAAGCACATCATGTTTATTTCATCAGAAAACTTGGATGTGGAAGGGTAGAAATATGATGTTTCAGTTCTTTGTTTGAAAATAAGCATTATTTCAAAATCAAGGGAAGAGGAAACAAAATGTAAGACAGCATTAAGAGAAATGTTATTTCTCTTCGGTGGCAATAAGATTGAGGAATATCTTCAAATGTGAGATGGAATGGCTAAGCTGTCAATTCCTGACAATTTCATCAGTGGACATGTTTATTTGCTGCTAGTAAGGCACATGTTCAATTTGTGCCTTATCATTTAAGCACCAATTAATGGGTTTAAAGGTAGTTGTCAGCAAATAATATTATGAAATGAAGTCTTAGGGGGTGTGAATTTGAAACAGGTTAGCATGGAGAATTTGGGGGGTCATGGGAGTGGCAGGGGAGCCTCAGCATCTATTAATTCAGCATGAAGAGTACGGGGGAGCATAGGGAATAGCTGAGGTTGTGGGCCTGATCTTTAGAGCATATCTTTGAAAATGTTATTGAATGCAATTTGGTTCAAGACTCATCCTAGGGCCCAAGAACCATGAATGGTGGAGAAAATTGTGGAGGCAATAGTAGTGGTTGTGTGGGTGTTGGGGTGAGGAAGGATGCGGAAAGATTAGGAAATGCCTGGCCCTTTAACGAAGTGGAGTACACACTTCATATGCACCAATGAAAATTGCTGGAATAGGTCTTGGAATCTCAGGATTGGATCCCGACTGTGAGTTTTGAACACATCTGTATCTGTGAAAATCCAGTCCGAGCGTGAATTAAGGTGTTCCTAATTTTGAACTGGAAAAATTGAAATAGTGTAGGGAATAATGCAAGAAGTGTTAGTATATTTATGATGCAGGGAAGGGAAGAAATGTAAATTGGTATGTGGCTTTAAGATAGCAGAAAGGAAGGAACTATATTATTATTGATAAATAATAATATATTAAATTACCAGATGTAATGCACAGTTTATCAGACCTTCAAAGTGTTCCATGTGGCACACCCTCCTTGCTGCTATCTGCACACTGAGCAATTGTGCAAGCTCTCAGTTCTAGGTGTATTCCTGGTATGGCTGAATGCCACCAGTGTCCGTGAAACAGAAGCCTGTCCCACAAAAACAAACAGTCCCATCGCGTAGAACAATGTAATGTATGATAATGCCTGGTTCGATAAGAGATACTGTTTAGATGCAAAAAAGCAACAAATCAGCTGAACGGCAACTCTTAAAAGCATGCAATACCCTGTAAATCTGCTCCGAGCTAGCAATTACTCAGCCAGCTTTTAAATATATCTCTGGCTTTTGTCATTCTTAGTACCTTTTCACTCTTCTGCAAACAGTTCCATTAAAAATAGAGCCACTCTGTAGGCTTTGGACTAAATAACGGTATTTCTTGCATCCTGGGGCCAGTAATGAACAAACTGGCCTGGTGCCATTTTATAGTGAGGCTGGAATGCTAGCTGAACAAATGAGGTCATAATAATTTCGAAAATTTATTGTTTCTCCTCTGATGATGCCATCGTCAGTTATTTGGTGTTGCTAAGCAAATAATAGTATCATTGATCCTTCCATGTCACTAATCAAATAAAGTAATTGCAGCTCTTCCTTCAAATTTGATTTGAGTTTTGTACTTGAATACCTGTTATGATTCAGAAATGCCAATATTGCAGAATGTGCTACAAATTTGTCTTCCACAAGTCAGAAGTTCTCTTCCACACGTTTTAAGCAAGTAATACTGATTGTGTTTAGGTCAGACCAGTGGTACCCACTCATATGATTTATGCTTCTGCCAAGTCATTAGCAAAGTTTTTTTTTGCAAGTTGAAAACTAGTAATTTACACAAAAGAACCTCTTGTCACTGCAGCCATAATTTATGAGAGCAGGCATGGTCAGCACTATTCAGAGGATTGTTTTACTTAAACCAGTGGCTTAAATGGTCATAATGCACCAGTTCCAGGTCTGGGTTCTTACCTCATTAGGATGCACTTCTTGGGATTGGAGAGTGCAGCTGTTTTCTCATTAGCTGCTTCCAATTTTATGATATCAGCAAAGTCTGAAGAATGAATTCTGTGCATGCTCCAGGTTTTTTGCAGCCTATTCTGAAATACAAATAGATGTGTCTGTGTTGTGCAGTAATCACTCCCCTGGCTCTTGGGCAGGATGCATGCTTCAGCTGGTCCTTCCTAATGATGTCCAGTACCGATGTTATGAATTTAAGTCTGCTGTAAATACCTTTGCAAGTTCAGTGGCAACAGTCATTCCCAAAAGTGGTCTGAGTGTCTGAGCATCTTACCATTTATACTATTGTGCACGTAGATATTGTGCTGTGGGAGTTGCCTCACGCTGCCCTATATCTACTCATACAGTAGCATAATCCAGAATGGTGACAATGGAACCCTCTTGTGACCTGAACCGGACATCCATGTTTCTCCAATCTCTCTGAAAGCAGACTGAGTTAGGTGAAGCTGGTTTGAATCATTCAAATACTTTTTTAAATACTGAGGTGAATGTATGAAGCAATAATTGTGTTCAGGTTTCATAGTTCAGTCTGTACAATTTTGACTTGTGTAAATTACTCATTTGCAGCAATAAAAAAGCTTTCCTATATTTAATTCCTCTAACATGTCTTGCACAGTTTGTTGATAACAGATTAATTTTTGAGCTTATTCTGAGAAAAGACACATTTCATTGAAGAATTTTACCTTGCACTCATCAGAACATTCACAAGAAATATCAATGGAAAGGGGAAGGACATTCATATTGTATGAGAAGAAACGGCTGATTGGGTGTGAAGTGGACTCTGAGTGATACAGGCATTTTCATGGAGAATGCACCCAGTTATTGATAACCGAAAGTCAACGACTAAGTTTTGTTTAAATTTTAAACAATGAAAGATTGATCAATTGGTCAAGGCATCGCCTGATAAATGAACCAGAGAATGACTGTCACCTATTTTGTTGAATGCAGTTTAGGTGTATGTTCTTTCTATCCGTAAAGAACATAGTCCTGTGTATTAATGTGTTAGCAAACAATACACACAAGTGCACCAAATGACAATTCTAAATTGGTTGTCAGAATAATTCTTACACACACAAGAGTCGTTGGCAAATGTTTCTTCATCATGGAATCACATCCAATGTCGGACACTGAGTTGTGAGTTTTGCAAATGCTTTGTTGTGAACAGCCATAAACAATATGGTGTTGATATGAGCTGCCAGTCTTTCAGGTGTACAGGCTGCATACCTAGCATCACATTGGCATTGAAATTCATATCGCAGATTACTCATTTTGTGTTATGGGCAGAATATCTTTCTGGCTTATTCACAGCAACCTGACAGTGACAAACACCATTCATTTTTATACTTCAAAAGATGTTGGAACAGGTACAGACCATTCGGCCTACTGAACCTATTCTGCCCTTCAAGAAGATCATAGCTGATCTGATATTCATCAGCTCAATTTTTTTGCCAAATCCCCATAGCCTTTGATTCCATTACTGATTTTAAATCTGTATATGTTAGCCTTGAAAATACTTAATGACCCAATGTCTACAATCCTCTTTGGCAAAGATTTACACAGATTCCCTACCTTCTGAGAAAATAAATCCTCTTCATCTTTGCCTTAAATGAGTGACCCCTTACTTTGAGGGAATCAATCTCACTCCATCTCTATGGTCAGGATCACAAACCTTATTTCAGTAAGGTCTCTTTTCATTCTTCTGAACTCCAATGAGAACTAGCCCAGCCCACTCAACATTTCCTCTGAAGAAAAATCCTTTCATACCCAGAAGCAACCCAATGAATCGCCTCTGGACTGTAACCAATATCAGAATATCTTTGTTTAGATAAGAGGATCAAAACTATTCATTGTATTCCAGAGTGTGCAGTAGTCTTGCATAGTCTTAACACCTCCCCCCTATTTTTATACTCTATTTTCCTGTAAATAAAGACCAGCAGTTCATTTGCCTTCCTTCTGCCTGCCATAATCCATGTTCAGCTTTTTGTGATTGATGCTTGAGAATCATAAATCCCTGTCTGCTGAATCTTTTTGCAGTCTTTCCTGATCTAAATGTTATTCAGCTCTCCTGTTCTTCATGACTGAATACAAAACCACATATTTTTCCAAATTATATTCCATCTGTCAATTTCCTCCTGTCTATACCCTGTCAATATCTCTCTGGAGACTTATTATGTCATCTTCATAATTTGCCTTTCTACCCATTTTTGTGTAATTTGCAAACTTGGTGATAGTATACTCCCTTCCATCATTCAAGTTATTGATATATGCTATAAATAATTGTGGGCTGTGTGGCACTCCCCTGTGGTCCCTGTGTGCGCTAGTCACAGTGTGCCATGTTGAAAATGCCCTTTTTATCCCGACTCTATTTTCTATTAGCTAGCTAATCCTCTATCCATGCTAATAAAGTACCACCAAAATGGTGGGTTCTTATGCATTTATAAATAGATTTATGTGAATACCTTATTTAATGCCTTTTTGAAATTCAAATATATTACATCTAATGATTCCCCTTCATCTATCCTGCTTGTTACCTCTTCAAAGAACTACAATAAATTAGTCAGGTATAATTTTCCTATATGAAGCCATAGTCTGCTTCATTTTATTATGTGTCTTTCAATTGTCTGCTATGATATCCTTAATAATAATCACCAAATAATTCCCAATGAGAGACATTAAGCTAAACAGCTTATAATTCACTGTTTTTTTTTCTCCCTCCTTTAGTGAATAAGGCTGTTAAACAGGCAGTGTTCCACTCCTGCAGCACTATTTCTGATTCCAAGAATTCATTAATGATCCAGACACTGGGATTGGTTTGAGACAAAAAAAAACCCTGCAGATGCTGTAATCCAAAGTCGACAGGCAGGACGCTGGAAGAACACAGCAAGCCAGGCAGCATCAGAAGATGGAGAAGTTGACATTTCGAGCGTAACCCTTCTTCAGGACTGAGGAGTGGGTGTTGGGGGAAGCTGTAGATAAAGGGGGTGGCAGGGGAAGGGTGGTGAAGTGGGGATAGGTGAAAACAGATAGAGGTATGACCATGTTGGTCAATGGAAGGAATGAATCTGGAAGGTAGATGGGAGGAGTGGAAGGGAAGAGGAGGGTCTAGGAAGGGAGTTGGGGGAAGGGAGGAGAGGTTATTTGAAGTTGGAGAACTCAATGTTGAGTCCTCCAGGCTGTAGGTTGCTAAGGTGGAAGATGAGCCAATTTGTGGTTTGGCTTGTTGTGGCAATGGAGGAGGCCAAGCATGGTCATGTTGGAAAGGGAATAGGAAGGGGAATTAAAATGGGGGGTGACTCGGAATGCAGTCAACTCCTGCGGGCCTGGCTGAGATGTTCGGTGAACCGTTCCCTAAGTTTCCGTTTGATCTCCCAGACGTAAAGAAGACCATGTCTAGTTAACACAGGTTTACTGCATCAGATGCTCCCGACGTGCATCTCAGCTGGGCCCACAGGGGCCGACTGAACCTCCTAGTTACCGCCCATTTTAATTGCCCTTCTCACTTAGATTACCTTTGCTAATTTGATTAATTTAATGTTCACATAAATTAAAGTTATCAAGCATAATTGCTGTAGTTTTCCTATGTCCTCCACCCATTTCTGCTTCTATAATGTCCTTTCTCTGAGCCAATAAACTAATCCTTCAAGTGATTTTTTTTCCTCAATTTAAAGGTAATTTTACAGGCATGTAATAGTGACATTTGAAGGTGTGAAAACACTATATATTTACATTTTAGAATGTTCTGAACTACTCAAGAGGCCTTGAATTATTCTCATAAATTCTCAAATCTGGTATGTTTTTAACGAGCTTCCGAAACCCTGTACCATCATATGAAAATAGTGTACAGTACGAAAACTAATTTTCATCCCTGATTCAAAACAGTGAACCCAACTTCAGGGGGAACCAGGTTTGTTTTGCATACTTGTTTTTCCTGACCTTCAAAAAGGGCTAAAGAAAATTGGCACTAGATTGGGAATACAGCAGAAAATCAGATTTCCCGAAAGAAAGCCAAAGATGGTCATTCATAGACTGAAATGCACCTCTGAAAACATGACAAAAATCTGGCCAGTGTTGAGTATATTAATAAAAACTGTGCATATTTTTGTTTTGGAATTTCAACAAGAAGTACTGCAATACCTATTTTATTGACTTTACTTCGCAATTGTATTCGACAGTAAATTAGTTTAAACAGTGCTCAGAACTTATTGGGAGAAAGTGATGACTGCAGGTGTTGTAGATCAGAGTCCGAGTGTGGTGCTGGAAAAGCACAGCATCTGAGGAGCAAGAGAAGGATTTATGCCCGAAATGTCGATTCTCCTGCTCCTCGGATGTTGCCTGACCAGCTGTGCTTTTCCAGCATCACACTCTTTGACTCAGAATTTATTAGTATTCATATGGTTTTGGTGCAGGATATATTCTTATTAAAAAATGCTTTATTTAATGTGTCACTTTATTTATCATTGATTGTGCAGGAGTATTCTAATTTAGCAAGATCATATCATTTCTGTTGTCTACTGTCCTTCCGTCAGGCAGATTCATACTCTGAGGCACAACTTTTACAGTGGTAGCTCTGCAGACGTCACTAATGTCCTATCTATAAGCATTCCAAGCAGCTACTCTGCACTTGTATGTAACGTCTTGAAACAGTTAAAGGTGGATAAATCCCCAGGACCTGATCAGGTGTACCCGTGAACTCTGTGGGAAGCTAGAGAAGTGATTGCTGGGCCTCTTCCTGAGATATTTGTATCATCGATAGTCACAGGTGAGGTTTTGGAAGACTGGAGGTTGACAAACGTGGTGCCACTGTTTAAGAAGGGCGGTAAAGACAAGCCAGGGAACTATAGACTGGTGAGCCTGACCTCGGTGGTGGGCAAGTTGTTGGAGGGATGTACATATATTTGGAAAGGCAAGGAGTGATTAGGGATAGTCAACTCGGCTTTGTGCGTGGGAAATCATGTCTCACAAACTTGATTGAGTTTTTTGAAGAAGTAACAAAGAAGATTGATGAGGGCAGAGCAGTAGATGTGATTTATATGGACTTCAGTAAGGCGTTCGACAAGGTTCCCCATGGGAGACTGTTTAGCGAGGTTAGATCTCATAGAATAGAGGGAGAACGAGCCATTTGGATACAGAATTGACTCAAAGGTAGAAGACAGAGGGTGGTAGTGGAGGGTTGTTTTTCAGACTGGAGGCCTGTGACCAGTGGAGTGCCACAAGGATCGGTGCTGGGTCCTCTACTTTTTGTCATTTACATAAATGATTTGGATGTGAGCATAAGAGGTACAGTTAGTAAATTTGCAGATGACACCAAAATTGGAGGTGTAGTGGACAGCAAAGAGGGTTACCTCAGATTACAACAGGATCTTGACCAGATGAGCCAATGGGCTGTGAAGTGGCAGATGGAGTTTAATTCCGATAAATGCAAGGTGCTGCATTTTGGGAAAGCAAATCTTAGCAGGACTTATACACTTAATGGTAAGGTCCTAGGGAGTGTTGCTGAACAAAGAGACCTCGGAGTGCAGGTTCAAAGCTCCTTGGAAGTGGAGTCGCAGGTAGATAGGATAGTGAAGAAGGCGTTTGGTATGCTTTCCTTTATTGGTCAGAGTATTGAGTACAGGAGTTGGGAGGTCATGTTGCTGCTGTACAGGACATTGGTTAGGCCACTGTTGGAATATTGCGTGCAATTCTGGTCTCCTTCCTATCGGAAAGATGTTGTGAGACTTGAAAGGGTTCAGAAAAGATTTACAAGGTTGTTGTAAATCATTCTCAACACTAGTAATCTCTCTCTGGGCAAAATTTTGCGAATATCTTTGTATTGGTTGTAGCATTATCCAAGTTATGTATTGTCCTATCATAGGTGAATGCAATCAATGGATACAAAATCAGGATACGTTGTAGAAACTCAGCAGGTCTGGTAGCATCTGTGTTGAGCAAAAAAGAGTTAAAGGGTCAAGTCAAGTGTGAGTTTTCTTGGAACTCTGTTCACTCTGCTTCTGTTTTCACGTTATTGTCTGTGGTCTTGACAGTTTGACCTGTTTATGTATTAAAAATAATTTACCCATGCAGTTTTGTCAATCAGGTAGACAAGGGAACACAAAATTTGTTTGCAGGTCAACTCGATTTTATTAATGAAATATTCCTTATTAAAAACACTTTGTGAGCCTTTCCCAAATTACCACAATATTTATTCTTTGTCTAGCTCAATCAATCTGTGAAAGATTTTACCTACAATGACTCATGCGTTTTAGCTGGGCTGTTGGAATCTCCTTCCTCTCCAATGTAGGGCTGGCTGTCTCCTATGAAGGTGCCACTTGCAGGTCAGAATGGATATTCTCTCTTTCCCTCTCTGTCTCTGTGTCTCTGTCTCTCTGCCTCTCTCTCCCTCCAGATGGTTGGAGCTCCATTGCTGGGTCAGGTTGGGTTTGTACTGAGGGAGTGACATCCAGGTGTGTGCTCTTAGACCCCCTTACTCCTGACATTCGGGAATGTTCTCTGGTCTTTGACCAATGGGATCATGGGCTGGGTTCAAGTTATCCAATGGGGTCGCACCAACACCAGTCACTGTTGCCATTCTGAGGAGGTGTAAAGTGCATGGTCTCAGGCATTGGCTGGAAGGCAAGATGCCTGGAAGTCTGATCAAAAGTTCTCCAATACACAACCCTCGGGCTGGTTGTAACTGATTCCCCTGAAGTTTTATAACCTCTATGATCTTGCTGTTTAAATTAGTTTGGCCAATTTTGTCGGAGAAATTGAGGACTGCAGATGCTGGAGAACAGAGTCAAAAAGTGTGGCACTGGAAAAGCACAGTAGGTCAGGCAGCATCTGAGGAGCAGGAGAGTCAATGTTTTGGGCATGGGGAGGGTAGGGGGCAGTCCAAAGGGTTGAAAGATAAATGGGAGGGGTGTGGGGCTGAGAGGAAGGTACCTTAGAAGGCAATAAGTTGATGAAGGTGGGGGATGATGGTGATAGGTCAGAGCTGAAGGTGGAGCAGATAGACGGGAAGGAAGATAGACAGGTGGGATAGTTCAAGAAGGTGATGCTAAGTTGGATGGTTGGATCCAGGATAAGGTGGGGGGAGGGGAGATGAGGAAACTGATGAAATCAACATTGATCCCATGTGGTTGGAGGATCCCTAGGTAGAAGATGAGGCGTTCTTCGTCCAGGTATCGGGTGGCTTGGATTTGGCGGTGGAGGAGGCCCAGGACTTGCATGTCCTTGGTGGAGTGGGAGGGGGAATTGAAATGCTCGGTCACATGGCATTGGGATTGTTGGGTGTGTGTGGGTCCCAGAGATGTTCCCTGAACCATTCCACAAGTTGACATCCTGTCTCCCCAATATAGAGGAGGCCTCCTTCACTGCCAAATTCAAGCCACCCAACACTTGGAGGAGGAACGCCTCATCTTCTTCCTTGGGACCCTCTAACCACACGGCATCAATGTTGACTTCACCAGTTTCCTCATCTCCCCTCCCCCCACCTCATCCCAGATCCAACCTTCTAACTCGGCACCGCATTCTTGAGCTGTCCTCCCTATCCATCTTCCTTCCCACCTATCCACTCCACCCTGCACTCCAACCTATCATTGGCACAGAGGGTCAGTGGTTAGCGCTGCAGCCTCACAGCACCAGGGTCCCAGATTCAATTCCAGCCTCGGGCCACTTTTTGTCACCAGTGGAGTGCCACAAGGATCGGTGCTGGGTCCTCTACTTTTTGTCATTTACATAAATTATTTGGACGCGAGCATAAGAGGTACAGTTAGTAAGCTTGCAGATGACACCAAAATTGGAGTCTGGATTAGAGGTGCTGGAAAAGCACAGCAGTTCAAGCAGCATCCGAGGAGCAGTAAAATTGACGTTTTGGGCAAAAGCCCTTAATCAGGAAATTGGTGGTGTAGTGAACAGCGAAGAGGGTTACCTCAAATTACAACAGGATCTGGACCAGATGGGCCAATGGGCTGAGAAGTGGCAGATGGAGTTTAATTCAGATAAATGTGAGGTGCTGCATTTTGGGAAAGCAAATCTTAGCAGGACTTATACACTTAATGGTAAGGTCCTAGGGAGTGTTGCTGAACAAAGCGACCTCGGAGTGCAGGTTCAAAGCTCCTTGAAAGTGGAGTCGCAGGTAGATAGGATAGTGAAGAAGGCGTTTGGTATGCTTTCCTTTATTGGTCAGAGTATTGAGTACAGGAGTTGGGAGGTCATGTTGCTGCTGTACAGGACATTGGTTAGGCCACTGTTGGAATATTGCGTGCAATTCTGGTCTCCTTCCTATCGGAAAGATGTTGTGAGACTTGAAAGGGTTCAGAAAAGATTTACAAGGTTGTTGCCAGGGTTGGAGGATTTGAGTTATAGGGGGAGGCTAAACAGGCTGGGGCTGTTTTCCCTGGAGAGTCGGAGGCTGAGGGGTGACCTTATAGAGGTTTACAAAATTATGAGGGGCATGGATAGGATAAATAGACAAAGTCTTTCCCTGGGGTCGGGGAGTCCAGAACTAGAGGGCATAGGTTTAGGGTGAGAGGGGAAAGATATAAAAGAGACCTAAGGGGCAACTTTTCCATGCAGAGGGTGGTACATGTATGGAATGAGCTGCCAGAGGATGTGTTGGAGGCTGGTACAATTGCAACATTTAAGAGGAATTTGGATGGGTATATGAATAGGAAGGGTTTGGAGGGATATGGGCCGGGTGCTGGCAGTTGGGACTAGATTGGGTTGGGATATCTGGTCGGCGTTGGCAGGTTGGACTGAAGGGTCTGTTTCTATGCTTTACATCTCTATGACTCTATGACTCTATATGGATCTAAATTGGTATCTGAATGACAAAAAAAATCAAAGTATATTTATTTAAGAAATATTAGGATTCAAATCTGTCAATCAGATATCCATGCTCCTCTTATTAGGAAACAAGAAAAATATCAAATGATTGTCAAATTCTACCTCAGTATCTTACTGTCTCAATTGATTATGAGGGATCTAAGTAAAATGTTTTTCATCCAAAGAGTGGTGAGTGTCTAAAACTCTGCCTGAAATATTAAGAAATATTTAGTTGAACAATTGAAATGCCATTGCATAAAAGGCTGGGACCAAATATCCCTGGGACCGTTATCCCTGATGGCTACACCTGTGAGAAATGCAGCTTCTGGGAGACCATGTTAGGTAGCTGGAGCTGAATCTGGAGCTGAATGCACTCAGGATCATCTGAGATGCTGACCACCTCATAGATAAGAGTTTTAGTGAGGTAGTCACACCTAAGGTGCAGGCAGAGAGTAACTGGGTGACCACCAGGAAAGGCAAAGGCAGAGAGTACAGCAATGCACTACGACCATTCCTCTTGAAAACAAGGATTCTGTTTTCGATACTATTGGAGGGGTGGGGAGGGGAATGACCATTCAGGCCAAAGCAACAGTAGCCAGGTTGGTGGCACTATGACTGGCTCTGGGGCACAGTGGGAAAGGGTAAGGGCAAACAGGACCTTACTGATAGGAGATTCGATAGTTAGGGGGACAGATTGGAGATTCTGTGGTGGCAAATGTGAATCCAGGATAGTGTGTTGCCTCCCAGGTGCCAGTGTCCAGGATGTCTCAGAGTGGCTGCAGAACATTCTCATGAGGGAGCAGCCAGAAGTCATTGTGCACATTGGTACAAATGACATGGGTAGAAATAGGAATGAGGTCCTGCAGAGTGTTTATAGAAAGCTAAGAACAAAAATTAAAAACCAGGACCTCATTGGTGATAATCTCCTGATTACTTCCAGTGCCACACGCTAGTGAGTGTAAGAACAGGAGATTAGGGCAGATGAATGCATGGTTGAAGAATTGGTGCAGGGCACAGGGATTCAGATTTTTAGATCATTGGGATCTTTTCTGGGGCAGAAGTGACCTGTTCAAGAGGGACGAGTTGCACCTGAAATAGAGGGGGACCAATATCTTGGCAGCCAGGTTTGCTAGTGCTACCAGGGAGGGTTAAGGGTGGGATCCACAAAACAGGGAGGCAAATGCAAGGCTCAAAGGAGATACAGTAATCAGAAATAGTAAGATGAAGAGACAGGTCAGGCTGGAGCATGACATGGAGCAAGAAATGTCTGTTGGATTAAATTACACCTATTTCAATGCAAGAGGGCTGACAGGTAAAGCCAATGAACTTAGGGCATGGTTAGGTACATGGGATTGGGATATTATAGCCATTACAGAAACATGGCTAAGAGAGGGACAGGACTGGCAGCTTAATGTGCCAGGGTACAGGTGCTTTAGGTGGGACAGAGGTGGTGGAAAGAGGGGAGGGGGACTTGCATTTTTGATTAAGGTGAGTGTCACAGCAGTAGTCAGAGATGAAATAACTGAAGAATCATCCAGTGAGGCTTTGCGGGTGGAGCTAAGAAGGGGATGGTGATGTTATTGGGGTTATATTACAGGCCCCCAAATAGTCAACGGAAATTAGAGGAACAAATATACAGGGAGACTAGGGAGACTTGCAGGAGCAATATGGTTGTCATAGTAGGGGATTTTAATTTTCCTAACATAAACTGGGATTGCCAGAGCGTTAAGGGCTTAGATAGGGTGGAATTTGTTAAGTGCATTCAGAAAAGACTCCTCAAACAATATATAGAGGGTCCTACTTGGGAAGGGGCAAACCTGACCTACTCTTGGGAAATAGGGCAGGACAGGTGATGGAGATGACAGTGGGGGAGCATTTTGGGACCAGTGGCAATAGTTCTATTAATTTTAAAATAGTTATGGAGAGGGACAAAACTGGTCCACAGGTTTAAGTTCTAAATTGGGGTAAGACGAATTTTGATGGAATTAGACAGGAACTTGGAGGGGTTGACTGGAGTAGTTTGTTTGCAGGCAAAGGAAGCTCTGGCAAGTGGAAGGCCTTTAAAAGTGAGATCACTCAAATTCAAGGTCTACATGTTTCTGTGAGGATGAAGAACAAGGTTGGCAGGAATAGGGAACCCTGGATGACAAGAGATATTGAGGCTTTGACCAGAAAACAGGTGTGACTCAGGTGAAGGTAGCTGGGACCGAGGGAATGCCTGGAGGTATATGGGGAACATAGGAGTTTACTGGAGAAGGAAATCAGAAGGGGACACGAGATAGTCTTGGCTGAGAAGATTAGGGTGAATCCAAAGAGATAATTTAAGTGTATTAAAGAAAAAAGAATAACTAGAGAGAGAATAGGGCCCCTCAAGGACCAAAGTGGACAAGTATGTGTAGAACCACAGGAGATGGGCGAGGTTCTTAATGAATATTTCTCCTCTCTGTTTACTATGGAGAAAAACATGAAGACTTGGGGACTTGGGGAAGTTAGTGATGATATCCTGGGAATAGTTCATATCACAGTAGTGGAGGTGTTGGTTGTATTAGAATGTGTGAAGGTGGGTAAATTTCCTGGTCCTGACCAGATATATCCAAGAACACTGCAAGAGGCTAGAGAGGAAATGTGGGGGCCCTGGCTGATATTTTTGCATCATTGTTAATCCTGGAAGACTGAAGGGTAGTGAATATTGTGCCATTATTCAAGTAGGGCTGCAAAGAAAAGCCTGGGAACTATAGACCAGTAAGTCCAACATTTGTGGTGGGTAAGTTACTTGAGAAGATTCTGAAGATTAAGGTATACATGCAATTGGGAAGACAGGGTTTGATTAGGAGTATTCAGCATGGCTTTGTGAGTGGGAGATCATGTCTCATAAATTTGTTCGAGTTCTTTGATGAAGTGACCAGGAAGGTTGACAAGGGCAGGGCGGTGGATGTAGTCTATATAGATATCAGTAAGGCCTTTGATAATGTTCCACATGTGGGTTGCTCTGGAAGATTAGATTGCATGGAATCTGGGACAAGCTGGCAAATTGGATACACAATTGGCTTTATGGTAGGAAGCAGAGGGTAATAGTGGAAGGATTTTGTTAGACTGGAAGCCTGTGAATTGTGGACTGCTTCAGGGGTCATTTCTGGGCCCATTAATATTTGTTATCTATATCGATGATTTGGATGAGAATGTTCAAAGTGTGATTAGTATTGCTGATGACACTAAAATAGGCAGTATCATGGGCAGTGAGGAAGGTTATCAGAAATTGCAGCAGGACCTTGATCAGCTGGGGAAGTGGGCTGAGAAATGGCAAATGGACTTTAATATAGATAAGTATGATGTCTTGCATTTTGAAACGTCAAATCAAGGTAGGAGTTTCATGGTGAATCATACGGCCTTAAGGAATGAAGTGGAACAGAGGAATCTTGGAGTTCAAGTGAAGTCATAGGTAGACAGGGCAGTGAAGAAGGCTCTCGGGACAACGGCCTTTATCAGTCAAGGTAGTGAGTATAGAAGTTGGAAAGTTATGTTGCAGTTATACAGGATGTTGGTGAGGCTGCAGTTAGAGTTTTGGGGGTCACCTTGTTATTAGAAGGGTGTTATTAAACTGGAAACAGTGCAGAAGAAATTTACAAGTATGTTGCCAGGATTCAATGGTCTGAGTTATAGGGAGAGGTTGGACAAGCTGGGACTTTTTTCTTTAGCACGTAGGAGACTGAGGGGGGACCTTATAGGGTGTATAAGATCATAAGAGGCATGGATAGGGGGAATGCACTCTGTCTTTTTCCCAGGTTGGGGTACCGAGGATTAAAGGGAACCTGAGGGGCAACATCTTTTACACAGAGGGTGGTACACATATGGAATGAGCTGCCAGCAGAAGTGGTTGAGGTGGATACATTAACAACATTTAAAAGGCATTTGGACAAATACAAGGATATGGGTCTAGTGCAGGGAAATGGGGTTAGTGTGGACAGACATTTTGGTTGGCATGGACCAGTTTGGGCCAAAGGTGAAGTCATACTCTGTGACTCTAAATGCTGAGAAATGGGAGTGGAGTGGAAAAAATGTATAACTCCTGTGGATTAAGGCCACTGCCACAGCAAAATGGACTCTGAACTCACCATTGAGTTCAATTAGACTGACGTTTGGGTTTCTTACATGTGTGGACAACATCTATTCACCTTTGCACCACCTACAAGTGGAGGGTACAACATGGGAGACCAGTCAGGAGTGTATTGTATTGCATCAATACCAGTACATTAACACATAAACCCATGCTGCGTCCATGTTCAAATGTAGCAATAACTGGGCAATATCTTGGCAGGTTTTTTACCACCCAAATGCCAGGGAATGACCATCTCCAACAACAAAGAATCTAACTATTACCCCATGACAATCAATGGCATTACTATTGCTGAATGCCACCAACATCATGGGGTTATCATTGGCCAGATGCTGAACTAGACTAATATATAAATGTAAGAGGTTGGGAATTCTGCAATTCACCTCTTGACTCCCGAAAGCCTGTCTATGTCTACAAGGCACAAATAGGTGCATGACTAAAGTAGGAATACTTCACACTTGCCTGAATGTGCAAAGCTTCAACAATACTCAAGAAGCCTAACACCACGCAGTACAAAGCAGCCTGCTTGATTGGCACCACATCTGCATACATTCACTCCCTCTATTACTGGTGATCTTTAGCAGCAATGTATACCATGTACAAGATATAGTTCTTAAATTCACCAAAGCTCCTTAGTCAATACCTTTGTAAAACTATGTCTATATCCATCTTGAAGAACACGGGCAGCAGATACATGGGAACACGACCATCTGCAAGTTCCCCTGCAAACCATTCAGCATCCTGACTTGGAAATATATTGTTGTTTCTTTAGTGTTGTTGTATCAAAATCCTAGAACTCCTTCCTTACAGCATTGTAGATGTACATGCACCAGATGAATTGCAGTATTTCAAGAAAACACCTCCTTAAGATGGACAATAAATGCTCACCTGGCCAACAACACCCTCATCCCATGAATGAATAAGAAAAATACCTTAGGTCATTACTTTTAATCAAAAAGTATATGAAAAATTGCTTCTGCTTGCACTTTTCTCATGTCAACAAATTGCATGAAATTGCTTTACTATTCAGTGAAATGAAAGTCCACTCACTGAACTGTAACAAGTCCAAGAACACTACAACTTGAACCATCCTAAAGGATTGTGTTTAACTTACTGCTCTAATTCAGTGAAACACGCACAACAAGTGTCTCTTTATAGGCTTACAAACATATTGAAAGAAGTTGATATAAACACTGTTAGACTCTATTATCCAAGTCCCTTAATGTCTTAATGTCATGTTATATGCTTTTCTATAAAGACAATGAAGTAAACTTGATACTTTTGAAAGTCCAAAGTGTGTGCAAAATTTCAGCATTGCTGATCCCACTGTGGGAAATCAACCTTGAAGATAAGACATGTGAGAGATTGTCTTATCTTCACATATGTTGTGTTCATTCTTTGATCCATTTTGCTTTGAATAAAGTTCCCCCTTTGAAATATGTAAATGCTGAAATTATCTGTACATGTTAGCAACTCAAATTCAGTCATATCATGCCATTAGACTGCCCGACACTATCATCAATGCTTATCTGCCTAAAGTCAATATATGAAATCTTGACCTCCAGAATGTTAACTTCTGTCAGATGTAAGCAACTCTACAAGCATTATTTTATTTGCATCATAAAGGAAAACACAAGTAGAATTATGGCCATCATTCTCAACTCTAGTAATCTCTCTCTGGACTAAATTTTGCAAATATCTTTGTTTTGGTTGTAGAATTATCCAAGTTATGTATTGTCCTATCATAGGTGAATGCAATCAATGGATACAAAATCAGGATACGTTGTAGAAACTCAGCAGGTCTGGCAGCATCTGTGTTGAGCAAAAAAGAGTTAAAGGGTCAAGTCAAGTGTGAGTCTTCTTGGAACTCTGTTCATTCTGCTTCTGTTTTCACATTATTGTCTGTGGTCTTGACAGTTTGACCTGTTTATGTATTAAAAATAATTTACCCATGCAGTTTTGTCAATCAGGTAGACAAGGGAACACAAAATTTGTTTGCAGGTCAACTCGATTTTATTAATGAAATATTCCTTATTAAAAACACTTTGTGAGCCTTTCCCAAATTTCCACAATATTTATTCTTTGTCTAGCTCAATCAATCTGTGAAAGATTTTACCTACAATGACTCATGCGTTTTAGCTGGGCTGTTGGAATCTCCTTCCTCTCCAATGTAGGGCTGGCTGTCTCCTATGAAGGTGCCACTTGCAGGTCAGAATGGATATTCTCTCTTTCCCTCTCTGTCTCTGTGTCTCTGTCTCTCTGCCTCTCTCTCCCTCCAGATGGTTGGAGCTCCATTGCTGGGTCAGGTTGGGTTTGCACTGAGGGAGTGACATCCAGGTGTGTGCTCTTAGACCCCCTTACTCCTGACATTCGGGAATGTTCTCTGGTCTTTGACCAATGGGATCATGGGCTGGGTTCAAGTTATCCAATGGGGTCGCACCAACACCAGTCACTGTTGCCATTCTGAGGAGGTGTAAAGTGCATGGTCTCAGGCATTGGCAGGAAGGCAAGATGCCTGGAAGTCTGATCAAAAGTTCTCCAATACACAACCCTCGGGCTGGTTGTAACTGATTCCCCTGAAGTTTTATAACCTCTATGATCTTGCTGTTTAAATTAGTTTGGCCAATTTTGTCGGAGAAATTGAGGACTGCAGATGCTGGAGAACAGAGTCAAAAAGTGTGGCACTGGAAAAGCACAGTAGGTCAGGCAGCATCTGAGGAGCAGGAGAGTCAATGTTTTGGGCATGGGGAGGGTAGGGGGCAGTCCAAAGGGTTGAAAGATAAATGGGAGGGGTGTGGGGCTGAGGGGAAGGTATCTTAGAAGGCAATAAGTTGATGAAGGTGGGGGATGATGGTGATAGGTCAGAGCTGAAGGTGGAGCAGATAGACGGGAAGGAAGATAGACAGGTGGGATAGTTCAAGAAGGTGATGCTAAGTTGGATGGTTGGATCCAGGATAAGGTGGGGGGAGGGGAGATGAGGAAACTGATGAAATCAACATTGATCCCATGTGGTTGGAGGATCCCTAGGTAGAAGATGAGGCGTTCTTCGTCCAGGTATCGGGTGGCTTGGATTTGGCGGTGGAGGAGGCCCAGGACTTGCATGTCCTTGGTGGAGTGGGAGGGGGAATTGAAATGCTCGGTCACATGGCATTGGGATTGTTGGGTGTGTGTGGGTCCCAGAGATGTTCCCTGAACCATTCCACAAGTTGATATCCTGTCTCCCCAATATAGAGGAGGCCTCCTTCACTGCCAAATTCAAGCCACCCAACACTTGGAGGAGGAACGCCTCATCTCCTTCCTTGGGACCCTCTAACCACACGGCATCAATGTTGACTTCACCAGTTTCCTCATCTCCCCTCCCCCCACCTCATCCCAGATCCAACCTTCTAACTCGGCACCGCATTCTTGAGCTGTCCTCCCTATCCATCTTCCTTCCACCTATCCACTCCACCCTGCACTCCAACCTATCATTGGCACAGAGGGTCAGTGGTTAGCGCTGCAGCCTCACAGCACCAGGGTCCCAGATTCAATTCCAGCCTCGGGCACCTGTTTGTGTGGAGTTTGCACGTTCTCCTTGTGTCTGCGTGGATTTTCTTTGGGTGCTCTGGTTTCCTCCCACAGTCCAAAGATGTGCAGATCAGGTAAATTGGCCATGCTAAATTGCCCCTGGTGTTAAGTGTATTAATCAGGGGTAACTGTAGGGTAGGGGAATGGGTCTGGGGGGGGGTTACTCTTCGGAGGATCAGTATTAACTTGTCGGGCCAAAGGGTCTGTTTCCACACTGTAGGGAATCTAATCTAATCACCCCACACCTTCATCTACTTATTGCCTTCCAAGCTACCTTCCCCCAGCCCCATCCCCCTTCCCATTTATCTCTCAAGCCCTTTGGTTGCCCATCCCAACATTCTTGATGAACGGCTTATGCCAAAAATGTCGACTCTCCTGCTCTTCAGATGCCGCCTGACCTGCTGTACTTTTCCAGCGGCACACCTTTTGGCCAGTTTTCTGTCAAGCTCAATTTCTCCATCTGTGGGTTGATTTAGAATGTCCAATTTTGGGCCTATGGTCATTTGACCACAGTTGATCCCTTGAAGTGTCAAGCAAAAATGAGATCACAGACTCTGATCATACTCTTGTGCAGGCACTTGTCAAGACTCAGGCAGCTAGCCTAACTCCCTCACTTCTGAGAAAGGGTAACTGGACCCAAAACTCTGATTTCTTTTTACAGATGCTACCAGACCTGCTGAGCTTTTACTGCAATTCCTGTTTTTGTCCCTCACTATCTAGATTCCCCATTGCACATAGACAGCTGTATCCCAGACATTAACTATCTTCCATATGCACATAAACAAGCTTAACAGTGCTATATACAAATAATATAGAAGTTAAGAATTAGTTACTAATTCCATTCACTTGATAGCCCTTAAGCCTCTTAGGTGATTAGCAGCTCTCAATAGAGTAAAATTCATACCACTGAACAATTGGCATCATCCTTTCATGATGCAGTGTGTGTTCATTAAGTGCTTGGTTCCCACTATAATAGCATAGAGTCCGTGGTTAGTTTCTCATTGAGTTTCTTCTTCCAACGGAGGACAGTGAGGTAGATCAAAGTAAACAGGCTGAACAACATAGTTTTAGTGGTGAAAACGTCGATGTGATTCTGACAGTATCTCACTAAGCCCAGAAAGGAACACAACGAGCTCAGATCCCTGGGGAGGATTATGGCCTCAGAGTCATAGAGATGTACACCACCGAAACAGATCCTTTGATCCAACTCGTCCATGCCAATCAGATATCCCAACCCAATCTAGTCCCACCTGCCAGCACCTGGCCCATATCCCTCCAAACCCTTCCTATTCATATACCCATCCAGATGCTTTTTAAATGTTGAAATTGTACTACCCTCCATCACTTCCTCTGGCAACTCATTCCATACATGTGCCACCCTCTGAATGAAAAACTTGCCCTCTCACCCTAAACCTATGCCCTCTAGTTCTGGACTCCCCCACCCCAGAGACGTTTATCCTATCCATGCCCTTCACAATTTTATAAACTTCTATAAGGTCACCCCTCAGCTTCTGACGCTCCAGGAAAAACAGCCCCAGCCTGTTCAGCCTCTCCCTATAGCTCCCGTTTTTTCTCCAGAGGGTTCTCAGTTCTGAAGTATGAGAGGTGGAACCTTGTGATCTGTGCTTTCTTGGGGTTAACATTTAGTCTTAGTTTAGTGAGGATGGTTGACAATTTCTTTAACAGTACCAAGTGTTTGGTCATTGTCTCTGAAGGGCAGGCAGATATGTTCCACATGTTGTACCAAGCAGTCCAGTCAGGAAAACCTCTCCAGTCCTTTAAATCACCACTGATGAACTATTGATGGAGAATTATGAAATCCATGGGGCAAGCAGGTCCGTGTGCATTGTTGGCCTGGAAATGTGAAGGTGAATTTATATTGATAGTGGTTGTGGAGGGGGATGGAGTAAAATCTATTACTAATGTCCAGTACAGTGAAATATTTTAGCCCATGGGGCACTGTCTCATCATGGTTTTGAGGCTAGTTGCTACTACTGTTGGTGATGTGATTGGGGTGTTTTATTTAATTTCCTGTAATCAATGGTGAGCTGTCAAAAGCCATGTGTTTTTTAACTGGCCACATTGGTGAGTTATTGGTAGATGCAATCGGACATAGTACTCCTTGTTTTAACAAGTTGCTAATGATCTTGGCCACCTCCCCCTCTTGCCTACTTGCGGCAAGTGTATTTTCTTTGTGGTTTTGGGTCAGGTCTGTCCATCACTATCTCACCCTCGATACGATTCGCAGTTGTGTTGGTGAATGTACAGTTATGCTCTGCGAGAATTACCTGTGTTGCTGGATCCTCAGTCATTTTGGTGGGTCTTATCCACAGTTCCCTTTGGTACAAATTCCCTGTGTGCATGTGCCTGTCACAATCTCCACTGGGGCTTCATCGAGTTCAGGGAATTGCCAAATCGAAACAAAAAAAAACATGCCCTCATAAGATTTGAGTTTAAAATGTGCTCAACATCCATGTGGAGATTAACCAACACTGCTGGGTGATGGCAAACTAACTCTCCCAGTTTAAACTCAAGGCATCTTTCTCTGCCCCCTTCCTTCAATGAGTCCACTCGAAAAAGGTTTTTAATGGGTGCACTGTGCATTATCAAAATCTCAGGATGTGTTCATTCTGGACCCCCTTATGTCCCTTATAAACACAATGGGGCAGCCTTCATTCTTTCCATTTACCAGGACTGGCCCATCTGGTGCTGCACACCCACTGGGGAGAGGCATGGCTCCATCATGCTTTGGGGAATGGATCCAACCAGAGGTATAAGGTTTTAGACAGCAGGGTTTCCTCCTCTGAATTTGGCTGCATGATCTTCCTCACCAAACTACCTGCTGGTTTTCTTTCTGGTTCTTCCACTGGCATGAACTGGGGTCTGAAGCCTGGCTCCTGCACTAACTGCCCTAGGTACCCTGGAGTCCCTTAGAAGTGCTCTGTGTGCCCACAATTGTAGCATTTCTCTTGTGGTAGCTGCTACTGCCTCAGACCTCCTATTGGCAATCCCTACCTCTTTCTGCAGGATGGGTGTATACAGGTGGATGGCTGTGATAATAACACCCCTTGTTTCTCCCTTCATTCCTGCACACAGGACTGGGGTTTGGAGCTTTTATTGGGTGCATTTTTCCCTTGGCCTGATTTGGGGTGTTCTGATTCATGAATCTTTCTCCCAGGCTTGGGTTATCTTCCTTATCACCTATTATTTTGTCTGGATGTTGTCTGTGGGATCAAAGGTTTTGCAGGCTTTCCTCGTGCTCTCAGTGGTGTGTGAGACAAGCATTTGGTTCCAATTTACCCTGTTTTGTGGTGTCAGCCTAATTCAATCTCAGTTACTGAAGACTCCCGTGAATTGTTCTACAGGTTCTTGACAAATACAATTAGGTGCTGCTCCTTCTGCTGCCTATGCTGATTTAATCCATCCACAGCATTTCCCCAATTGTACTGTACAGTGGCTAGGATTGCTGTTGTCATGGACTGCAGCTCCTGTCCTCTCATATGCTAAGGATTGTGGAAGGCAGAATGGATCATGGGGGTTCAGGTACATTAACATTAATTTTATCTCCTTGACACTATCGAGCCCATGGAGAACCCTTTGTTGGTGGGTTAAACATACGTTGTCAGCAGTGGGTTCAGAAACGGGATTATTTTGCTCTCTCCACCAATTATGCCACTGAAAACGGGGGCTGTATAAGTGATTGGATTATTACTCTGGGCATGCTGATAGGTTGTGATCAGTTGGTTCTTCAGGCCAGGGTAAGAACCTGGAGTTGCTGAAGATTTACTCCCTCTGGAAAAGGAGGAACAGATTCCCAATCTTCGCTACTCTTGGCGTATCAAAAAACTTGGTCTTCCATTTCCTCCCAGTCTAACCCATAATTGCTGTTCCCAACTGATTCTATTGTCCTAAATGCATGGAACGTTTGAACTTTAATTTTTCAATCTTGCACTGACATTTTGTAGAGTCCACAGTATGGGGGTCTGTTTTCTTTGCCTGCCTGGTGCAGGACTCTGAGCACAATCGATGGGTTTTTACTTTCTTGGTCAGCTCATTCATAGCTTCTGGGCTATGTCCTGATCACTGACCAAGCGCTACTCCTCCTGGTACAGTCTATCACACTGGGTCAAAATCTATCCCAAGTGTACCACATTCTCATGGTTCCTCTGCTCCTGCTTTGCTGCTTTGACTCTTACTGGTTCCAGCTCTTGTTTCATTTCATTCAGCTTCACTTCTGTAGCTCCCATGTAGATGGTTATTGCTGAAACCTTGCTGATGTTCACACAGTGTGCTTCTCTTCAGCTTTCTGGAGTCTCCCAGCATCTGTGTCCTATGGATCTTGGACCAAATATTTGCTCACTGCAATAGTTGACCCACCTGGGAACTTCTTATGTATGTTTTCTTATAATTTACTGCTCTCTCTCTCTCAATTTCGCTTTCTCTCTCATGGGTTCCTGCCCCTATATTAGCTTCCTTTGTGCTTCTCTACAGCTCTGGGACCTAGACCTACTCTAACTTTTCTGTATCCTTGTGAGTCCTTGTCTCCAATATCTGGCATCTTGCCACCTTGTTCGTCCTCTGATCCTTTGTTTGGCTCCTTGCCTCTGTTCATTGCACAAAATCCCTGACCTGCACTAGCCTATGCTAGATTTCCTTTTCTGTGGGTTCTGATTCTGTACAAACTCTAACTGTGTTTTCCCCCTCACATTACAAGCACTTGGTTAATGATCAAATCACTGGTCAGAAACCTTCATCCTCTTTCAACCTTTTGAATCCTGGCCATCATATAGGCATTTACCCTCTTCTTTTGGGCTCAGGCTGGATGTCTGAGAGGTCAGATAGAAAGGTGGGTGGTGTTTGTTCGACTTTGGAGGTTATACAGACACTTCTAGTTGAAGATCATCCAGAGATAACATTGTATCTGTGCTTTGGACACTTTGACCAGTTTATGTATTAATAACACTTTACCCAAGTGCTGTTGTTGGTGAGGTGGACAAAAAGACTGAAACTTTGGTTTGCAATTCAACTTGATTTTACGAACAAAATATTCCTTTGTAAAAACACTATGGGAGTATTTTCCAAATTCCCACAATATTTAATCTTTATCTAGCATTATCAGGCTGAGGAGAGGCTTTTACCTGCCATGATCCTTGAGCTGAGCTGTTGAAGTCTCTTTCCCTCTCTGATGTAGGGATGGCTCTCTTCCATGAAGGTGGGTCTCACAGATCAGGGAGGATCTTATCCTGGGTCTTCTTCGGTTTCTGCGTGGCCTTCTGCTGTAAGCCTTCACTGAGGGGGTGACATCAAGTTGTGCGTTCTTATTCCTGTTCACCCCTGACCTTCTGAAATGTTCTGTGGCCTTTGGTCAATGGGGTGATGAGCTGGGGTCAAATCATCCAATGGGGTCCTGCCAATACCCTTCACTATTGCTATGCCACGAGGTACAAAGTGCACATTCTCAGGCAGCAAAGATATCAGAATGTCTAATCAATGCTTCTCCAATACACAACCCTCGGGTTTATTGTAATTGTTTCCCGATGAACCTCCATAACATTTTTGATTTTGATTTCCATTGTTCTTTGTAGCTGATAGCTGCTGGTTAATTTGTCCAATTTTCTGTCATGTCTGATTTCTCCAACTGTGGGTCCATTTAGAATATCCAAACGGGCCCATGGTCACTTGAATATGACACATCCTTCTTGATCTGCTGAGCTTCTCCAGCAGATAAATGGAACTGGTTATTTGTGCTGCATTCAAGAAATTTCCTGTGTCATTTCCTGTGTTTGGAAACTTGAGTCTTCTACCCCTGCCCATAGCCACCAGACTTCTATCTCCTGTAGGTGAGAATGGGCAGAGTTTAAGTGTACTCAGTTCTGCACTGGTGTCAAAGAAGTTCAGGGAATCAGGCTATCTGGTTAGAAAACCTAAGATATCAATTCAGCTCTTCAATTTGTTCATATAGATCCTAGCTCTTGCCCCTTACCCTCACCTACAACCACAGCCCATCCACATCCTCTTAAAGCCTCTATGCCATATCCATGACCCATTATATCCCTCATACCCTCCATGCCCCCTCATTTTGTCAAGCCTTTCTATGTTCCTTCATACTCCCATGTCCCCTCATGCCCCCCCCCCCATATATCCTTGAAAGCCACTCACCTGGGCAGACATCACCATGTCTTTGAAATAGATATATAGAAAAAAGCAGGCTGTGTACAATCTAAGATAGTGTCATAATTGAAGACACTCGACATAATAAAATTCTTATTCATGCAGGCATTCAAAAATTGTAAAAATTACACAAGTGGCTAATTTTTGTAAAACATGCCCACCTATCGCATAAAAAAAACTATTTAATAACCTCTCAAAAATGCACACACATCACCTTAAACAAAACCAAAAATTGCTGGAGAAACTCAGCAGTTTTGGCAGGATCTGTGGAGGGAAAACAGAGTTGACATTTCAGCTTCAGTGACCCTTTTTCTTTCTGGGATAATAATCAGTTAAGTAGTCATAATATTAAAACAAAAAATGGAATGTAAACATAGAAATTAGTAAACCAGATGACCCTTTCAAACCTTCAGGTAATTCTTAATTTCCATTTCAAAACAGGTTATTTGTCAATCGATGGACCAGAGTAAGTGCTTAGATTTATTTTGGTGATTTACTTATTTTAATTTGGTATACTGTGATCGCTGTCACTCACAATGTGGTCTCCTGTACATTGGGCTGACCAAAAGCAGACTGAGTATCTGTTCAGCAAAATGTTTCCGCTCAGACCGGAATCATAATCCTGACCTTCAGGAGGCTTGCTATTTCATTCATCACATTAGTCTCATGCTTACTTTCTGTCTTCAGCCTTCTACAATGGTGCATCAAAGGTCAATGCATGCTTAAGAATAACCACTTTATAGCTTTCTGGCCTCAACATAAAGTTCAACATTTCATACCATGAGCTCTGTACCCTGGTTTGATTCTTTTCTTTTGTCAAGCGTGAGGCTGTGTCATTTCCATGTTTTCACTTTCAAACAAAGATACTCTTTATTCTGCTATTATCACCTACACCAAAAATGTTTTGCTTCTTCATTGAAAACACTACCACATCCTTTGTGTTGTGTTCCATGACACCTTTGATAGTTAAATTCTCCCACCCTCCACTCTATTCTGAGCATCCCCTATTTTCCTATGTACCCCTTCCACTTTCAACTGTATAAAACATTTTATCTTCTACTCAAAAAGTGAACTTTGCAGATTTAGCCAAATATCTAGAATTTTTCTAGAATTGTTCTTATATTAAGTGTCTTGCATTCATGGCATTATAATTTTATAATAGTTTCGAGTTACTTTGTGAAAAAGATTTCTGGATATTTAAATCCCTGCACTTTTCAATAGATTTTTCCACAGTTTGAATGCATTATGGCACTTTCACAAAATGTAGAAGTACTGTCTTGTATGTCAACTGTTACACAATGGTGGTCAATACAATGATCAACTTACTTGGCAGGACACAGCCCTATGATTAATCATTACATTAAAAACACATCTATGTTACAGCACAATATATAATACTGACACCTGAAGCTGTCAAAACATTTAACACTTATCTATAAGATTCTTTCAGACTACTCAGTTTCAGTTTTTCCCAATGGTTACAAACTTTGAACCTGGTGGATTTAGGTTAGATGTTCCAAAACTCACCAGCACACAAAATTAATGCAGAGAAGGACATTCACATTTCCTATGGCACTGACAATGCCAATTTCGCCATTCAGAAGGAATGTATGCTACACAAGGCCTTCCTTAATCATGAAAATGCCAGACAAAAATAGCATGGTATTGAGAAGCCTTTGCAAATTTGAAGTTGCAGTAAAGAAACTATTTATTTACTTCACAACCACATTCATAACCCTACTGGTATTTGAAAATTCAGTTCAAGCCCATCTCTTCATGCCTTACAGATTTAAGGTATTTTAGGAATGACATAATTGACTAAATCTACCGAAGAGTGGCAACCACTATCTGGTTGCTATTCCACTTTGTGTCTGTTACTGTGCCCAGGAGTTCAGCATTTCTGGCTTAGATATCTAAATCAGATCTCTTGAGACGTGTGGAGTGTACCCATTCTCAGAGCCTTCCACGGCAATGCAGAAACAGCACTACAGCCCTTTATTTAACTGGAAAAATGTAACAATCTACAGAGAAATGGTGAGTGCTCACAGTAACTTCCTGAGCAGATGGGCTATTTGGTGAGTGGATGCGGTAGCAGGGTGGCAAGTAGTTGGGTGAAAGGGTTAAGTAAGGGTATGCTACTCCTCAATTGATTTAGTCTATTATGCCATGCCTGAAATATCTAAGACTTGTAAGAAACCAAGAGATGGATTTGGACTGGTGGCTGGATGAGGTATTTAGAGTGGCAGGTGGTTGAAGAAGTAGAATGGTAGGTAAATGGGTGAAGGAGGAGGATGATAGATGAGCAGCAGTTGAGTAGCAGCTAAGTAGGTAAGGTGGGTAGATATGATGTTATGGAGTTTCTTGCTAAATAGCAGCGAGTTGCCAGTTAAGGGGCAATATTGTTTGTTAAACACCTTGTTCATGACCCAAGTAGCCCCATTAATATTCAGCTTTCCATCTCTCCAAACATGCTTAATGTCGAGAAAATTCAAGATGGAAACTAGAGCAGGTACCTGGTGAGCACATTTCACTATTTGGTCTGAACAAACACCATGTTGAACACTAAGCAGCAAGATCTCAGGATAAGCTTCATGAGTACAGACCATATACACCCAATCTTCATGGGCACTGGCATCAGATATGTGCCACCCTCTATCAACCTGCATGGCACATCTCCAATCCACTTGCAGGATGTTTCAGCAATTCAATGCTGCAACTTGGGCTGTACCAGCAACTAGCAATGTAATGCTCAGTATGGATACTGTCTGCTCAGGGACACTACATCAGCTCATGGACTGGACCAGGCTACATCTACAGGCTTTTGTTCAATGTTATAGCATTCTCTCACTCAGATCCTACCCAGATGCCCATAGCATCCCTGCCTAGCATTGCCTTCTTAGGATGTTGCCACTCAGCCAGAGGTATGAGGCCCATATTGGTTCTGTCTTGTCTTGCTATTTAGCACAGACACAAAGGAAGCTTCCTCTCAGGAGATCCCAGCACAATAAGTCAAGGGCAGCCTCCGATACTAGTCCAGTCAGTCATTCAGGACAGTCAGAGACAGGAAGCTCTCCATATTGGGGTGAGGAGTTGAATGTCAGGCAGTCCATTACCCAACTGCTATACTAGACAGATCTTTCCTCCTTTATTGGGAGAGACACAGGTAATAAGGGAGATGTAAGTGTGCGGTACAGCTGTTACGGTTAGTGCAGGTGGAGTGGTGTCATGAGTCAGAGATCAGGCAGCACAGTGGGCATGAAGGGTTAGTGGTGCCAGGGTTTGTGGTGGGAGAGAAAATGTTGCTGTCATTATTGAGAGTGGTAGAGCATGAACCTTTCGGGCAAATGGGTACAGTAGCAGGTTTAAAGTGTGAGGTATCAGAAAGAAGGTGGTAGCACTTACACTGGCTGAGTGGGAAAGTCAAAAATCACACAACACCAGGTTATAGTCCAACAGGTTTAATTGGAAGCACACTAGCTTTCAGAGTGTCGCTCCTTCATCAGATGATAGTGGAAGGCTCAATCCTAACACACAGATAGGATTGAGCCCTGCACTATCACCTGATGAAGGAGCAACGCTCCGAAAGCTAGTATGCTTCCAATTAAACCTGTTAGACTATAACCTGGTGTTGTGTGAGTTTTGACTTTGTACACCCCAGTCCAACACCGGCATCTCCAAATCATGAGTGGGAAAGGACATTGACCTTATCCTACAGAGCTGAGCACTTCTCCAGATGGCTGAGACTTCACTGATCCGGGTGCTAACCTTGGATTAGGCTGGCATGGTCTGGTGTGTTGGTCTCTATTGCTGGTCCTGAGGGTAGATGACGCCCTGACTTTGCATCAAACTGTCCAGCCAGAGCTCCAGGACACTGTACACACAGTGGGATGCCGAGTTTCACAAGTCTGCCAAGACCGGGACAACCATCAGGAAAATACAAGGCAGATCCATACTGACCATGTACAAGGGCTTTTAAAGATGGCATGAGTTCCAGTTTTTCAGGGAAGATCTGGTGAGTGATGAGTTTCTCTGGAAATAACACGAGATAAAATGGGGCCGGAATTGGATGTGATCGACGCTATACGGAAGGGTAGTTAGTTAATGAGGTAAGTTTTGTAAGATACAGTGAGAAACCTTGCTAGGCCTAATAATGGAAATCCCTCCAAAAAAACCAGATGCATTTTGTATTTAGCCAAAAGAATATAAGATTCAATCCCCAAACATAACTTTAACAACAGGCAACAATTTCCACAGAGATATCAAATAAAATAAGAATATGGCATTTTGTTGAACCCCACATACAGATTTGCACCGTGTCTTATGTATTATAATGCCATTGTTGCACTGTCTGCAGGGTAGCCCAAATAGTTTTACATCAAACCACATTAATAAATGCTAAAAGATGAGTGAGCACTTGTATCAGTTCAGTAACATGCAGCAAAGTGGCAACTTGGTCTTTGTACATAATTAGGCCTTGAGAATTTAGAGTTTTGTTTCCTGGTACAGAAATATTTCAAACACAATGAAAGATACTTACATCTTGTCCTAAGAAATACATTCTAAATACAGAAATTGAAAACATGACAAGAAATAAATATTACAGTATTTTAGATACCTATAAATCTCTGCTGGAACCTCCTGTGTATATAATCTTTTCTGACAAAAAGCAAAGCTTTTCCCTCAATTCTTTATTCACAACAGTAGGAGTTTCTGACCACACAAATATAAGTACTGGATCTGAAATTATAGCTCTTGCAACATACTGTGGATCTTTAAAATAGTGAATATTCAGTACTTATGTCAGAGTTTTCTGTTGGGTTAGAATTTTATCATTTGTGATTACGGCAATCTGGTAAAGGCAGTAATAATGCAAATATAAAACCAGGATACATTTTGAAGAATGCAATTTTCGCAAATTGGACTTTTGAAAAAAGGATGAGCATAAAATGAAATAGGATAGCGCAAAAGTTGCAAATACATTACAACAGGACTAAACTATGACTGTCGATTATCAGGGGACACACCAACTCAGTGGTGGAACAGCTTTTTGTAAAACTTTCTAAGTGTTGAATTTTTGGAGTCCTTTTCACAAGGGCTGATGGGGTCTGCAAATTTGCTGTGCCCCATTGAGAATTTTGTTGATGATGAGTAAGTCAGTGGTTTTGTTCAGTAATATTACTCCTGCCAGCTCTGAGTAATTTTAATGAAAAACTCGTCCTGTTGTGTCAGAATTGGTCGCGATCACCTTTCCTAATTGTTTTCTCCAAATCCTGCATCCTGGCACTTGACTGAGGCCTTCTGATCATGAGGCAGGGAAGCTGACAGCAATGTCTTGTGTTTAGGTGAGTTTCCTGTTGAGGCACATTCATCATACCTTGGGCTTGCCTTTACTATATGTTGCTTGTGCATCATCAAGTCTGAATCTAGGAAAGGACTCACACTAATTTTTTGTCTCCTGGCTTTTAAAAGTGATTGATTATCAACTCTTCCTTTACTCCATTCCACGCAAGAAATCTCCAGCAACCTGGATTTTGACTCTTGAACAGAATACGTTGAAGTGAGACAGCAGATTTATTAGCATTTGAAAAAAAAAGGTAACTAACACCTCAGCTAGAAATCTTCATCAAAACTGAAGTAATCGTGATGGATTTACTATCAACTTTCATGAGTCTATTTGAGATGGTGATGTATCTCCATGCATTTTCAACATTTTCTGTTAACTTCTACAATGTGTTAATATTTTATTTTTGATTTCTATCTTATTTTGTTCTTTTCTGGGCTTTTAGCATCTTAGCATTTTTACTATTCCCTCATTGTCCTTGAGAAAGTAATGGTGCATGGTATTCTTGAATTGATGCAGGTTTGGGTGCACTCACAGTAAATTTCAATATTTTGAACCAACTATAGCAAAACAAAGCTGACATCATTGCACATCAGTCTGGTGTGTGAGTTGGAGGAAAACTTGCATATGGTGATATTCATTTCCATGCATCTTATGCCCTTTTTCTGCTGGGTGGTAAAGGTTGTGAGTTTGGAAGCTGCAGTGTAAGGATTCTCAGTAAGTTAATTAATGCATCTTGTATGATACACATTGCTACCACCACATTGGTATTGGAGGGGTGCCAATCACGTGTTGCTTTGTCTTAAATGGTGTTGCGCTTTTTGATTCTTGTTGGAGCAGCAGTTATCCAGGCAAGTGGAGAATATTCCAGTACACTCCTGAATTGTATCTTGTTGAAGAGGCTTTGGGCAGTCAGGAGGTAAGTTACTTGTCCCAAAGATCTGACTTGCTCTTGTAGCCACAGTATTTATGTGGTTCAGTTCTGGCTAGTGGTAACTCCCTCAGGACTTCATGGTGGGTGTTTCAGCAAGAGTAATATCATTGTGTATCAGTGGGAGGTCATCAGAATCTCTCTTATTGGAGATGCTTATTGCTGGGCACTCATAGTTGATTGGTACCTGCCACTTATCAGCCCAAGCCTGAATGAGGTCTTGCTGTGTCTGGATATGGATTGCTTTTATATCTGAGGAGTCACAAATGGTGTTGAACATTGTGCAAACATCAATGAACATGCCCATTTCTGACCTTATGATGGAGACAAGATCATTGATGATGCAACTGAAGATGGTTGGGCCTATGACACTACCCTGGGAACTCCCGTTCTGATCCTATACTGAGATGGTTACCCTCCAGCAACCACGATCATAGTCCCTTGTACTATGTATAACTGAAAGAGCCTTTCCCTGATTTCCATTGACTCCAGTTTTGTTAGAACTCCTTGCTGCCTTGCTGTCTTGACGTAAAAGGCAATCACTCTCACATTTGGAGTCCAGCTCCTTTGCGTATTTTTGGCTCAAGACTATAGTGATGTTTCAGGCTGATTGACACTGCTGGTACCTAAACTGAGCATCAGTGAGCAAGCTATGTGTGTGTAAGTGCTACTTGATAGCACTGTCGACAACATCTTCCATCACTTTGTTGATAATCACAAGTAGACTGATAGAGCAGTTATTGGCTCTATTGGATTTCTCCTGATTTTTATGGAAAGGACACACTTAAGCAATTTTCCACATTGTCAGGTAGATACTAGTCTCGTTATCGTACTGGAACAGCTGGGCTAGTTATATAGATAGATCTGGAGCACAGGTCTTCAGTATTACTGACAAGATATTGTAAAGGTTAATAACCTTCTTCTATCCAGTATCTTCAGCCACTTTGTATTACCACATGCAGTAAAACTCTCTTTAAACACAATGAAGGAGAACCACTGAGGCTTGATTTCAGGCTTGGGATCTTTCTGCAAGATTACTTGGGTTTCTAAAAAAAAGCTTGTCCTTCTTAACAAAAGTGTAAAACAGAATATGGACAACAAGCAACTGAGAGGTCTCGCAGGTTTTCTGGTACAGTACTGGAGGCATTAGTCTTGGAGGTGGTGGTGGAAGGAGAATATCACAGTGAATAGTGCTCATGCTGTTTCTGAATGTGGGCCACTGCCTGTGGATTCCAGCGATATGCAGACCTGGACATATTATAGAGGCGCTATCATGACATCACACAGCTGGACTGGCCTGCATCACTTGAGCCCTCTGCCTCATGGGGTCAGCTGTGAGCGAAGCTGTTGCATCCAGCATTACTGAGAACATTCGGGATGGTGGAATGTCACTGCCTTATGACTCTTGTCATCTGCAAAACTGCAGATAATGTGACCATGTACTACATGTTCTTTAACTCCATCCCATCTTCTCTCACCTCAGTATGCCCTTCTCTATTTCTGCTTCAGACATCCATGAGTGCCACTTGGCCAGCCACTGCAGTTACATGAGAAAGGGTGAGACTAACTTTTAATCTAAAAGAGTTGTCACTGGATCAGACACTTGCAGCTGCCAACTCAGCCATTGTTACTCTGCATACCTTAAAGGATCGAACAGATTCCGGATTTGAGTATGGTGAGTTTAATGGTCAGTGCCAGCCACATCCTCAACTTTCTGTGTGACTGCAAGTCAGATTGTAAGAGTTGTGTGACACAATTAAAGCATTGGCACTTCAGCCATTGCTCCAAGTTCAGGCTGACTGTTCCCTAAGACCGTTCGTGAGTAAGGCCTTCTATTAAGAACTCTCTTCCATATCTCTTTGCACATTCCTTCTACTTCCACATTTCACTGTAGCTCATGAGGGACTCCATTATTCAAGCATTGACAGCCCAAACAACTCCTCATTCCTTTTCAGGGTTCAGCAACATGTCCTTGAAAATTCAGGACTAAGAACATTCTTCTAAAAAGGAATAACAGAGTACTTCCACAAGTTCTGAAGCAGTGAAGGTAAACTCAAAGCACCTCACCTGGATGTTAAATGGGTTGCCTCTTTAAACTTGGAGATGGGTTGGCTGTGCAGCCGAATGTAAGTTCAGCTGGCTGCGTTTGTGAGAGTTGTGTGGATCTGGTAAGCACAGTCCAAAATTGCAGGTCAGGCTTCAAATCAGCACTAGTCGTTCATTGACACGATTATCCCATCCACTTTGCACACCTCAGGTGCACACATACATGCCCATTTAGTGTGCTGTCAGTCTCAGCACGACCCTCAGAGGTGACTGGAATCATTGGAGTCAACATTTTTACATTTGGCATAATTGTTTTGAGGTTCTCTGCTTGTTGGAAGTGAATAGAAATGAAACATGGGAGCAGTGTTTGTGAATTACCAGTCACCAGGACCATTTGTTACTTTGTACAGCAATTATTCATGAAGTCATGCTATATCTAATAAATTAATTGGTACTTCTGACCACGGGGAGCCAGATTAAACATCTCTTGGGAATATTTAATAGTGGATTTTAACAAAAATTGTTTTCATCAGTTTCCTGTGCCCTGGTAGTTACATGTGCGTAATGTCTGCCACACTGAATTCTGGGAAGATCTTTTGATTTACTTGTTGGTGACCACTGGAAATTTCTGTAGTTATTGGTCCTGGCAAAGAATGTGTAAAGGATTTTCTTTTGCATATATGGACTGCAGAACAACTGACAAAAAAAAAAATCACCTGTTGCAGTCTGGAAGAATCCTGCAGCAATAAAAAAAGTTTCCTGGTGACTTTTCAATGCTGAGCGTAACTGGCTTCCACCTAATAGATGTGGTTACAGAAATCTGCACAAATACGCAATTGCCAGTCTGGAGTTTCATAATCTCCTCATAAATATCTCCAGGGATCATAACGGACTTAACTGTAATGCAGTTTTAGCTCACAACTTTACTTGGGTTGTCTGCCCTCAAATTCTTTTTCTGATGAAATTATTAATTTCTATCTGGTTTGGAATTACAGTTTAATAACTGTGACAAGATTGCTAAAAATGCTTACTATGTTTAGAGTTATTAAACCAAAATAATATGTAGCATTTCAGCAAATCACTTAGTGCTGGCTTATAAATGCTTTATAATAGAGTAATGTGCGCTATTGATTAGTAATAAGCACTGGTTATGAATATTTATAAGAATACTATGATTATAGTTGAAGCCATCAGATTGTGTCAAAATAACATCACTTCACTTGTCAGCAGTCAATATATTCTCATAAATAGTAAGAGATGATATATATTTGAAACAAAATCTGATACTTTGCATTCCATCAATATCACATAATTGGTAGCAGCAGTGATTAAAAAATGAAGCTTTCCACTCAGATTATAAATCCTGGCACAGAACAGAAAACAGAACACTTTCTAAAACTTAAACCTAGCAAAAATAACTTCATTCTGATATAGCTTGAATTATATGGAGGATATTTTTGTTTATTTCACTAAGAATACTAGATGTCCCACTGTGGATCAGTGTTAGGAAATCAAACTAAATTAGGAATCTCAGGATGTGTTTCGTGGTGAATATGCTCCCCTTGAATTTGCATTTGTGAGCAAAAATAACTCACAAATCAGAAACAGTAATAAAAAAAGGAGTTGACAGAAGCTTTTTTGGGCTATCATTCAAAAGTTTTTTTTACAGAAGTCCCTTGTTGATTTCTGTTGCGAACTGTTTCTTTTTATAGTGTCCACAGAAGGTAAATTTAGAGGTGTCGGTACTGCAGATTTAAATTGATATAACACAAATAATATGGTCCATGCTGCAGTACTGAGATCACTGCTCTGCACCAGGACTATAGTGCCCTAAGATGCGGTCATCTCATAATAATATTGCAATTCTGCTCCCACTGCATAACATGGTGGAAGTATCCTAAATTCATAAGGGCAGGATTTCAGCTACTAATGTCTTGTAAATGATTGACACTTTTGGAGAGAGAACATTGATCACAGATCTAATTTAGCAGCATACTGACGCATATCATTCACAAAAAACAGATCAGATCTAATCCTTTCATGCTATTAGCATCTCAGTACCAACACCAAAATGATAGAGAAACCGAGTATTTGGTTTCTGTGCATCTGCTTATGTGAAAGGGTGCTATTTTGCAGAGGTAAAACTACATGCAAGTTATTACATTTACAAATAATTTCCTCCACATAAAAGGAATAATAACATAACCAGGAATCTCTTTTAAATCTGTGATTACAAGATAAGCCTTCAATACTGGAGCTAAATGTAATAGGAAGACATTTTTAAATGATTTACAACCAGTGTTTATTACAAATTAATAACACATGTTATACACATTATCAAACATTTATAAACTAGGATAGTTTTATATTTACATTTTTACTGAAATATTACTAATTAATTATTACAGTCTACAACAATTTTATTAAGGATATTTTCATTATTCATAAAATGTGATTGCAATCTTATTAAAAACTATACATTTTTTATTGTTAGAGCACTAAGGCTTTGTTAGGCGTTTAACACTACATGACAGCACACACTTAAAATTAAGTGATATGCAATTTGCTTTTAAGTAAAATACTTTATGTATCCTTTTGTCATTTTGTTTGCTATTATACTCCTACATTACATCTCTTTTCACAATAATGAAGCTAAGGAGCTCCAGTGACTTATAGGGTAAATGCAGTGTCTGCTGGGGTAACTGTAAAACAAACTAACCATGTAATTCTATATAAAGATATGAATCCCATGCAGTACTCTATGAGTTTAACAAAATAACCATATTTGGCTACTGCATCCTTGGACTGCAAAAATGAAAATTATTAATCCAGTTTTATTTTCCTGATAATAATGTGTTTGTTTGCTATGTCAAGTATATATGTGGGGTGAGGGTAGTATGCAATGCCTCACATTGTATAATGAATTGCCAACAATCACAACCTAGTTGTATGCATGAAGAAAGACCACTTAGATTAGGTGTGATCTTTTGTACAACATGGCTGCATCAGAAAACCAAAGTGACCAAATGGATGTAGGAATGAACAGATTAAAATTGGTAATGGATTCAATGAGTGTGGCATTAATTGTAGCAGGGAGTG
This sequence comes from Chiloscyllium plagiosum, assembly GCF_037043375.1. Classification (NCBI taxonomy): domain Eukaryota; kingdom Metazoa; phylum Chordata; class Chondrichthyes; order Orectolobiformes; family Hemiscylliidae; genus Chiloscyllium; species Chiloscyllium plagiosum. The sequence continues at coordinate 49,438,574 of NW_028270148.1, read as the reverse complement.
GAATTTCCTTCTTAAAAGGCAGTCATTTCCATAACCACAAAATATAAATTAAGGCTTTCAGTGAGTACCACAAAATATTGGCTGTAGGAATGGCTTAAATTTTATTAATAAAGAAAAAGATCAAACCAATTGACCTTAACACAGGAGGTAGATTTAATTTTGTTATGCAGTCTGTTCTGATATAATGCGATAGTTCCGCTCTCATGCGATCCCATGTTATAAGAAAATCGTGTAATAACAGCACTACTTAAACCAGTGGGACCAGGTAAGGAAAGTTTGGATTTTACAAATAATGGTCTAAATTCTTCAATTTGTGTTTAGCCAACTTGTGTTAACAAACTCATTTTATAGCAGAATTGACTGTATGTGAGAAATTGATTACCATATCTCTCACCTTCATTCTTCATCTTCTTACATCATGAAAAAAAAAGAACTTCTATATTGGTGATTTTTGAACTGGGTCTTCAAAAATGATGGTGATTTCAGTAACAAATAATAAAGCTAGCAAATCATATTCTTTTCTCTTTGAGAAATTCAGCAGAGGAAAGGCTCATTTTGTAATCTTACAGTATCATATTATGGGCATTTAGAATTGATAGATAAATGATTGAAAATATAAAGGTTGCTTGGGAGATTTATTGTTTATATTGTTGTTGGTTAAATAATTAGGAGACTAGACTATTTTGATCGGAAATGTTGATTATCCCACTTTACATAAGCAACTACAGCTAGAAACGTTTTTGTTTGCTGTCTCGATTCACAGACAGATGCATGCTTTTATTAGCATCCATGGCAAATAACATGTATCTGTCCGTGCAAGAAAATTTACATCTTTAATTGATGATCAAAGTTTGAAGTAACAAAGAATTCAGTATGTAGGAATGACAAAGTAAAGCAAATATATTACCTTTTTATCTGATGATCTGTCAACACAGACCTGCTCTGAGGGATTATAATCAACCCGAACACAACATTGCTCATTGCTGGATATAACTTCAGTACCATGCCATCTGACTTGGGCTTCAGCAATGATACGGATTTCCTTGACCCATTAGGTCCAATACAACAAAGGGTAATCAATATATTCACCAGGTCCTGCCCATAACAGCCCAGCTCTAGCTGAAAGTAAAACAGCAAATTTTATTTTTTTAATCACCTTTGGTACAGCAATGCCACTCTAATTATTATCAAGCTTGTTCCAGTATGATAAATTGCTAATTGCTTAATACCCTAATCAGTGTTCATTCTTTGCACAGATAAACTATGACAGCACCATTAATTTAAATAGCAATTTCACTTAACAGCCAGAACTACACACCAGATTTTATGCAACATTTCAGCAACTGCATCCATCACTGCAGCATTCTGACATAAAGATGTCTGACGTGTGCTAACTCACTTAGAGAGAGCAGATGTTGCAGAGTGTGGTTTGGTAGTTATTCCCAGAGTGCATCACTTCAGCCTGAATGAATAGCACATATGCAGCTAAACATTTTTTTCTTGAATATTTATTAAACTTTGACATTGGTCAAGTGTATGATTTGATGTCTGTACCTTGACATCATTATCTTTCAACATGCCTTCAAATTTTCAAAATGATTTTTTTTTAATTGTGATTGTGTGGAACAGAATTACATTATATAACTTCTCTATTTGTTTCTAGGTATTGATATATTGCAATCTCTACAAAATCTGACATGTTTGATAGTGGATTTAGTATTGCAGTCAACAGTTACAAGATATTTTCCTTTTTTAAACTAAGACAATAAGATATAGGAACAGAATTAAGCCATTCAGCCCATTGAGTCTGCTCTGCCAATCAATCATGGCCAATATACATCACAACCCTATTCTCCTGTTCTCCCCATAACTCTCGATCCCCTAACAATCAAGAATCTATCTATCTTTGTCTTAAGTATGCTCAACGACTTGGCCTCCACAGCCTTCTGTGACAATGATTTTCACAGATTCACCACCTCTCTGGCTGAAGAAACTGCTCCTGATCTCTGTTCCAAATGGTTGTCCCTCACTCTGAGGCTGTGTCTTTGGGTCCTAGTTACTCCTACCAGTGGAAACATCTTCTATGTGTACGCTTTATCCAGGCCTCTCAGTATTCTGTAAGTTACAATGAGATCCCCCTCGTCCTTCTCAACTCCATTGAGTACAAACCCCAGACTTCAACCGTTCCTCATATGATAAGCCCTTCATCCCTAGGAGCATTCTTGTAAATATTCAGTGGACCCCATTTAATGCTAGCACTTTGCTCCCTAGGTATGGGGTCAAAAACTGCTCACAATATTCCAAATGTGATCTGACCAGACCATTATACATCTTCAGCAGTACATCTCTGCCCTTGTATTCTCGCCCTCTAGAAATGAATGCGAACATTGTATTTGCCTTCCTAACTGTCATCCAAAACTTTATGCTAACCTTAAAAGGATTCCAAACTAGGACTCCTAAGTCCCTTTGCGCTTCAGATTTCTGAAGCCTTTTCTCATTTAAAAAATAGTTTATGCCCTTATTTTTTAAACCAAAGTACATAACCTCACACTTTTCTACATTGTATTCCATCTGCTACTCCTTTGTTCACTCTCCTAGCCTGTCCAAGTCCTTTTGCAGCCTCCCCATTTTCTCAACTCTACGTGTCCCCCCGTCTATAATTTCTGTCATCTGCAAACTTAACAGCAATGTCCTCAATTCTTTTGTCAGATCGCTAATATATAATATATAAAATAGTTGTGGTCCCAATACAGAACTCCACTAGTCAGCCAATCCTCTATCCAGGCCACTATCCTCTTTCTACCTTGAGCCTAACACACGGGCTCTAACTTTATTTAGCAGCCTCCTGCACAGCATCTTGTCAAAAGCCTCTGAAATCCAAATAGATCGTGCCCATTAGCTCTCCTTTATCTAACTTTCTTGCTACCTCCTCAAAGAATTCTAACAGATTTGTCAGGCATGACCTCCCCTTAATAATACAGTGCTAGCTCAACCTTATTTTATCACGCTCTTCCAACTATTCCCCAATCTTATCCTTAATATTGGACTCTAAAATCTTACCAATGGCAGAGATCAGGCTAACTGGGCTAAAATTTCATGCCTTCTTGCTCCTTCCCTCCTTTAACAAGTGTGTTATATTCACTATTTTCCAGTCTCTGGGGACCTCCTGCCTTCAGTGTTTCCTGAAAGATCACCACCATTCCTCTTGTAACTACTCCATCCAAGATAGTGTTTAGATAGGCTTTGAACTTTTCCTATTAATTTTTCCTTATGCATCATAAAAAGGGAACGATTTCAGAGTCTATGGTAGAGCTGAATTTATAGTTCAGTGCAAACATGCAAGTATGTGTCAATGCAAGTATGTGTAACTCCTGTAGAATTTTACTAGGTTGGACTTTGAAATAAAGTGTTTTATCCATAATGTGTACTGCAATTGCATTGTCAGATATTGGGAGATATCTTGTTGGAAAGATTAATGGCATCTTCATGACACATGCAATCACTTATGTGGAAACTGACCAGCAAATTCAGGAGATTGGGATAAACCTTGACTTTCACATCTCCCAGGAACTTAGTGGTCAATTTGTGTTGTTCTGCTACTAGCATGGTTTCCATTACTATCTCACCCATATTCTCACCATTATTATTAAGAATTTGATGAGTTTGCATATTCATTACAAATAAACATGTCACAAAAGGTAAAGTCTGGTAATTATTGCGTAAGTACCTTTTTAATGACATGATAAATTTTAATGATGTGCTGAGGAACCTCTTGGGGAGAAATTAACAACAGAATCACATTTCTTGAGGTGCTTAATTGCTCATAGAGACTTTTAAAACATGCAATGTGAAAATGTTTCTTTCGGTCTCTGATTTATCTCTCAATCTAATGTTTATTTTGCTCTCTTTTTTGCTTCTGTTTCAGAATCTAATTCTTAATCATTATTCTGTTTGTCTACTCTTTAACGCTCATTGCTTGAGGAGGTAAAGCATTAATATCACCAGACAAAGGTGACATACCATTGTCCTCCACATTATCAACTTGCCCTTCGAGCTAGTTATGTTTGGAAAAGGTCTCCCAGCTAAAGGAAACATAAAAGTCCAACCAACTTGGTGTATTACAAAATGCCCCATTCCAGAAAATTTGGCCCAACTCATCATATGACAAAGCTGGATCAGGAAGGTAAACAGATAGCGAGGAGAAAGGTTCCCTCTCAAATTTCCAAGGTGTACAAACAGAGATAAGGCCCAGAAATTCCGATGACCAGGTACTCATTACAGCGGAAGCTGGAGTTGCATGTTAGGACCATGTGGAAATCCGAATGCAGCTGACTCTATGGGAAATGCATGGGAAAATGACAACTCCAGTTGGAAATTTCTCTTCATCTAGAACATTTTGATTAAGTCCTTCTAAGTTGGAGATTCCACAGAGTTCTGATTCACTTAAGCAACTTTAGCTACTCTAACTCCTGGATAAAATAAACTGAATCCTTGATGCAACAATGGCTGTTTTGCAATAACACCCTTGGATTTCAGATGCAATACCACGACAGACCTAACCTGAGCACCTCCATCCCCAACCCGATGAACCTTCCAACTAGCTAGTCCTCAGCAGACACTATAAAACCTTGATCTGACAATCCAACCCTTTCCTGACATCACAACTCAGTATGAGTACTCTGCCCCTCCACTGTAACCTGACAAGGACCTCCAGCCCCTAATGAAAACACTGGTGGAGACGATACCTAGTCCAACCACCTCTCACTTCTAGCTCAATGCATTCCACTCAGCAGTCAGGTCAACCCCCAGTCCATGCTACCCGCCCCTAATCTGGCACATTTTCTCCACCTTAACCAAAACCAGAACCCCAGCCTCCCTCGACCCCAGCATGGCACCTTCCCACAGTCAGATCCCCTCCACCCAAAACACAATACCCTTCCCCACTCCCCCTAAGCCTAGCCTAACACTTTTCATCTCTCATCCCTCCAAATGAACAGCCTCCCCATACCAGTTTGATTTCCTTCACCCACATCCTAACTCCTCATCTACTGAATACCCTATCATCAAGCACCTGGCACCATGAGCCCTAGCATTCTATCTCTAACCCATTTGGTATCCTACCTAATCAATCATTTAGCATCTATACACCCCCTGCCTACTACCTGGCTCCCTACCTCATAACCAGTTGTTACCCACCCCCCACAATACCTTACTTACTCTTTTACCATAGCTGTCAAAGTGGCTGACTGTTTTGCTGTTTATTTAAACATGGAATAGACACATTTGCTGCTGTAAACATTTTGTTGGACTAGAGGAGATAACACAGAAAAATTTGTTTTGCTGAACTTGCTTTTGCCAAATTTTTTAATGGAATGTTGCTATATTAGAACAGTTGATTATTAGTCACTAAACAATAGCATTTTTGCTATTTTTATTTTATTTAAAGGCAAGTGTAAGGTACTGTGTTCCAGATGTGATTCAATAGGTCTTTAAGCAAAACACACTGTATTCTTACAACACAGTTAAAATACAAACAAGAAAAAAGGTATTGGCATAATTTTAACTCTGTCGAAATACTTAATAAAATAATATTATTTAGTGACTAACCATCAACTGTTCTAATATACCAACATCCCATTAAAAAAAAATTGGCAAAAGCAAATTCAGCAAAACAATTTTTTCTGTGTTATCTCTTCCAGTCCAACAAATATAACCTAACAGCAGAGATAACTCAAGCTTTTTGTTGCAGCAGAGAGAGAGCGAGAACTACATTTATCAGCTTCAACAGCTAGCTCCAAACCCCCACTGAAAGACCCTGGATCTGTGGAAGCCTAAGCCCACCCATTCTTGCTTCTTTTGTCTAATTAAAACAAAGATTCAGAGAGCTCAAATCTGTTTACCTATTGTTTCTGGAGCAGACATTCTAACACCACTGTGGCAATACATCTCCGCAAGAGAAACAGCACAGAACAAATCTCTCTTAAAGGCACAGTACCATCACAATATTTGCATGTGTGAAAACTCTCTTATTTAGTAATGCTATTGACTTTTTTAATCAAACTGTTCAGAGAGCCAAGACAAAACACTAGAGTGACTGAGACTTGAACTTGGGCCTCCTAGAGATAGGGACACTTACACCACCACAAGGGCCCTTTTAGGAATGCTATGCATTAGGAACTAATACCAGATAATAGGGACCAATTAAAGGGCTATTTCTTGCTTTGCTATCTGGTCAATTGGCTCAAATGATTGATAAATGCAGGGATTAATTAACAGTTTCAAGTATTAGAAAGGAGGTTAAAACTATGATCAGATGAGTATGAAAACACTTGATATCATCTACCTTGGAGGCTAAGCAGAGTCTAGCTTGGCTAATACTAGCACTGGAGTTTGTCTGGGAATACACAGGTGCAAAGGCTTTGAGGAGGGCTCTTGTGGTACAGTGGTAGAACTAATAAGTTTAAGTTTAAATCCTACCTGCTCCAGACATATATATATCATAACTTGTCTGAACAGGTTGATTACAAATTCTTTGACCCTGAGGGTCATGTCTCTACCTCAAGTGACCTAAAGATGTATCACAATACATCTGAATAGGCAGGCTGATTGAAAATAAAACTATATTTGTTGCAACAGAAAGAGGAAAAAAATCAAATGGGAAGAGCTTATCCCTCTGGTTATCAATAAATTACAGAAGTTTCACTGGATCACAAAAGTTTGAGAAGGCCTTTGGAAGAATTTAATCTAGTATTTGATGTATTCTGGTATAAATGGCTATTAGATTAGATTCCCTACAGTGTAGAAACAGGCTCTTCAGCCAACACTGGATTCTGGATCAGTGGTGCTGGAAGAGCACAGCAATTCAGGCAGCATCCGAGGACAGGCAAAATCGACGTTTCGGGCAAAAGCCCTTCATCAGGAATAAAGGCAGAGAGCCTGAAGCGTGGAGAGATAAGCTAGAGGAGGGTGGGGGTGGGGAGAGAGTGGCATAGAGTACAATAGGTCAGTGGGGAAGGAGATGAAGGTGATAGGTCAGGGAGGAGAGGGTGGAGTGGATAGGTGGAAAAGGAGCTGGGCAGGTCGGACAAGTCCGGACAGGTCAGGGAATCGAGTTTCTGGAGGTTAGAAGCTAGGATGAGGTGGGGGAAGGGGAAATGAGGAAACTGTTGAAATCCACATTGATGCCCTGGGGTTGAAGTGTTCCGAGGCGGAAGATGAGGCGTTCTTCCTCCAGGCGTCTGGTGGTGAGAGAGCGGCGGTGGAGGAGGCCCAGCACCTCCATATCCTCGGCAGAGTGGGAGGGGGAGTTGAAATGTTGAGCCACTGGGCGATGTGGTTGATTGGTGCGGGTGTCTCGGAGATGTTCCCTAAAGCGCTCTGCTAGGAGGCGTCCAGTCTCCCCAATGTAGAGGAGACCGCATCGGGAGCAACGGATACAATAGATGATATTAGTGGATGTGCAGGTAAAACTTTGATGGATGTGGAAAGCTCCTTTGGGGCCTTGGATAGAGGTGAGGGAGGAGGTGTGGGCGCAGGTTTTACAGTTCCTGCGGTGGCAGGGGAAAGTGCCAGGATGGGAGGGTGGGTCGTAGGGGGGCGTGGACCTGACCAGGTAGTCACGGAGGGAACGGTCTTTGCGGAAGGCGGAGAGGGGTGGGGAGGGAAATATATCCCTGGTGGTGGGGTCTGTTTGGAGGTGGCGGAAATGTCGGCGGATGATTTGGTTTATGCGAAGGTTGGTAGGGTGGAAGGTGAGCACCAGGGGCGTTCTGTCCTTGTTGCGGTTGGAGGGGTTGGGTCTGAGGGCGGAGGTGCGGGATGTGGATGAGATGCGTTGGAGGGCATCTTTAACCACGTGGGAAGGGAAATTGCGGTCTCTAAAGAAGGAGGCCATCTGGTGTGTTCTATGGTGGAACCGCTCCTCCTGGGAGCAGATACGGCGGAGGCGGAGGAATTGGGAATACGGGATGGCATTTTTGCAAGAGGTAGGGTGGGAAGAGGTGTAATCCAGGTAGCTGTGGGAGTTTTACCTCTTCAGCCAACACGTCCACACCAACTCTCTCAAGAGTGACCCATCCAAATCCATTTCCCTCTGACTAATGCACATAACACTGTGGGCAATTTAGAATGGCCAATTCATCTGACCTGCATATCTTAGAACGTGGGAGGAAACCCACACAGACACAGGGAGAATGTACAAACAGTTGCCCGAGGCTGGATTCAAACCTGGGCCCCTGGTGCTGTGAGGCAGCAGTGCTAACCACTGAGCCACCATGCCACCTGTGGTATTAGAGACCTGTTAGAGACAAATAATCTGCAGATGCTGGAATCCAAAGTAGACAAGCAGGAGGCTGGAAGAACAGAACAAGCCAGGCAGCATCAGGAGGTGGAAAAGTCAATGTTTCGGGTCCTCAAGAAGGGTTACACCTGAAACATCAACCTCTGCACCTCCTGTTGCTGCCTGGCTTGCTGTGTTCTTCCAGCCTCCTGCCTGTCTACTATATAACCTGTTATGCAGCTAATTAGTAGGTATTATTAGGCCATATTTAATGCTCAATAAATCTTTACACTTTGTTACAATTTGACAGTCTTGCCAAGGAAACTTGTGTTGCAAGTGGCCCTACTTTGAAGTAAAAAGGATCAGATTCAGGCCCTAATGACCAGGGAGATGTTTTAATATGTCCTCATAGGACATTTTGCACTTATTTGGAAATTGCTAGGTATCTTTGGCTTGCATTGTATTTTCGTGCACAGTTGTTTGAGTGCTAAGTTACAGGCTGCCAGCTTTTGTAGGTTGCTTTGCCTATTAGTACAGAGGGAAAGACAGGAAGCTGTCCATGGTTGGGAACATTGTACAGGTAAAAGGATGAACACGTTGCTCCATGGCCTCATGCTAAACCAATGTCATAACTTCTGTATCTGCCAGCAGCCTACACAGCAGACATACTACACTCTCTTCAACAATGCAGCCATTTCTGAAAGTCAAAAAGTATTGCTCCTTAATGGGATCAAGAGGTTTATAGTCAGTCAGGAAATGGTGTGCCCATACTCACTCAACGGTTAATCTATTCTTTTCCAGGAGGTTAGCCATGGTAAGTCAGGCGATATGCTCTACCAGAGCCTATCTGGAGATGTCTTTGCAGTTGGAGGTTATGCCATTGTAACTCCTACAGGTCAAGTGCAGCCAGTCTCGGAATTACAGTAAGTCAGTCAAGGTTCTGTGGATTCACCAATCTGGTTGTGTTCAGCCAGGGCAATCTGGTGGGTAAGCCTTAGTCAGTCCTGTTGTTTTGGGCATTAATGGTCAAGAGGCTCATCAGGGGCAATCCATGATAGTCCTGGGGTAAGAGGAAATTCAAATCTGGAATAGTTTGCAGAGAGTATGATTACAGTGAAAGGAGGCAATTCAAGATAAAAGGGTTGGATCTCAGACAATATAAGAGAGAACAGAAGCTTTGGGTTTTCCAGCACTTGCTGCAACTTTGGCTTCTATATCAGGAGAGTATATGGCCAGCAAGTGCATGGTAATCCACAAATACATGGGAGTCAGGAGGTAAACTGGGGACATTAACAATTGTATAAAGGGGTTGAATGGAAAGAAGGGAGACTGAAAAGATCACTGGGGATCCAGGAGTAGTTACACAGAAGAGAATATGAAGGATAGGGGGAGCATCTTGTATCTCAAGCAGTGCTTGTAAGTCACTCATTAGGGTACAGTGTTGAAAAATTCATCATGCTTGATCTAAAGTCAACGGCACAATAACAATACAAAATGGCTGCCACCTGCTGCAGAGTGAGCAGAGTCATTGACTATTTTTTTCTCCTCAGGGTAAATTTGCTTAAATTTGAGATCCAGCTCTAAGCAATTGCACCAATGTTACTGAGATTTGGAATTTGTGAAACCCATTCTGTACCTAATTCTGGAATAGAATGCTTTGAACCCACCATATTTGCGCAGTGAAACTTAAGAATGCAAGCACATGGTTTGTGATGTTCAAAAGTGCCTTATTGGGATATTGCAGTGGTTTAGTGCCTGAATTCAACTCTCCCAGAGTAGCACACACACACTTAGACTTTGCAACATATATTCAAATGAAGTTATATACCCAGGATCTCCTCATCAAAGTATGACATTGGCTTCCTTTGAAGTATCTGTATTTGACACATTGCATCATGACATGTCATGATGCCTCACTGTGACTAATGTGAAGGTTCGGGAGTGTTGTTAGTTAAAGGGGGTCTCTTTCAGGCATTCCCCAAATCCTCACATGGATCGGACATTGACATTTTTGTGGCTGGAGTCCTTGTGGCATTGCTTCAAATGCAAAGAGAACTTTGAAGAAGAGAGCAAAGACAAAGATTTTAGCAAACCAAGCCAGAACAGAACCTCCAGTAAGTTTTTTTTCTTACTTTCCCTTCCACTGCAGACTTTTCTCTAAGATTGGATTTTTCAAGCCTATTTCTCTGCAAAACAGGAAGATTATCAGTTCCATTGCTGTTGAATCGAAAGCTTCTCCAACCCAAACTTCTCAGCTAAGAAAATCCATAAACTCACTTCAATATCAATGGTGAAAGCTTCAAAGAGAAATTGGTGTTTGAAACAACCTCACAGAGGCTGGTATTCTGTCACCAAGTCACCCTTTATTTACACGTAGAATGAGCTTGACACTGGTCCAACTTCCTCAGAACCAGTTCTCAGAGTGAACAGAACCTCTGACATTCCAGTTTATATCTGTCAGCCAGGGCTTCCTGATTGGACAAGAATTACAGCCCCAGTCAGGGAACTCATATTCTATGAGATACTTGGTGAACCTCATCACAATCACCACAGTGCGTGTAAATGGAGTTGAATTACAAAGTGTTTCATGGTTATTACAGTGCAGTTTTCCTCCATATATGAGACTCCCGACATTTTAAAATGTACTAAATTAGAAAGTAATCAAGATGCTACTAACATAGCAAGATGTATTATAGCGCTTTGACCAATGGGCACCAATCCCAAATAGAGCTTGAAGATTTGCTATACATTACCCATTTAAAGTATCATCACAGGAACATTTAATCGAGTTTAGACAAGGTTGAGTTTGGGTGATCTGAGGCTTTCATTTTCCAGGTCACTACCAGCAGTGCCCAGAAGATTAATCATTAAACTGGAAAGTTACAGGAAAATTAGGAGGTTTAACAACTATACATGGGAATGTCATCTGAGTGGAGACCTAGATTATCTTTTTATTTAAAATGCTCAGAGTGACTTATGTACCCTCTCTCTTTAGCAACATTTGAAGTCCTGACCTCTGCTGAGCTTTTCCATTCAATGAAGCAACTGAAGAAGTAAACTAGAAAAAAAAGGATAAATGTGAAGTTGCACATATTTAAGTAAATAGCTTCTTCATCAAAGATACAGTATATTATATATGTTCTAAAAAAGAAATAAAATTGAAAAATTTGAGTTTACGATTATAGATTCCTATACCATTTTTTAAATGAACCAAAGGTTATGCTGTTATAGTGTTGGCTGTAAAACTGTGGAAATGCTGCACTTGTCCAATTAACAACACCGAAAAGCCATTTCGAAGACTTCTGCTCAGAAATATGAAGCAAGTAATTTTTAATTTGTGAACAGTAAATAATTAATTTCCCTTCTCCTCTGCAGCTGCAGATGTAAATCTTTATGCAAACAAGCATTCTTTTCTTTAATTTTCACTCTGAATTGCATAAAGCACAAGTGCTAAAGAAAGCTACAGATTCTCTCTGAGCTAACTTGTAAAATATGTACTATGTTAGAAACCTTATTTTGAGTTCATAGACTGGGGACTAAACAGAAAAACAGGAAATGAAAAGGTTGTCAAAACTATTTGCTGAAAATGAAATTTAAAAATAACGCAAAGACTCAACAAAGCTGTTAGCATCAATAAAGAGGGAAACAGATGTTTCAATTTGAGGACTTTTCTACAAAGCAGCAGAATTAAGACTCTTGAGCCACAATGGTAGTGTCCCTGTTTTTGTGCCAGGAGGTCTAGGTTCAAGGTCCACCTGCTCTCAAGGCATGCAATAATATCTCTCAACAAGTTTGTTAGAAAATATCCAACATCAGGGGGATTTAAGCAATTTGATTGGGAGTGATTCTGTCCTCTCTCATTAATAGATTTTGCAAAGTGCTATGTTTCTTAGTGGTTCTCTGACTACTGTTGAGATTGTTAATTGGGTCTTTGAAATCCTATGGATTTGTAGTTCATTATTGTCTTGTGAAAGTGAAACAGAGCAAGATAAATGGTAACTTGAAAATAAACTTTCCACCAGTAGCTTTAAAAACTTGAAATGTGTAGATCAGAAGAGTGCAAATTGCATTTATGGAGCTTTTTAAATCACGCTGGTTAAGTATCCTTGCATTGCATGTGTGTGGGCAAGACCAACTACTGCCCTGAGGGGTGGGAGAGAATAACTTAAACTAAAGAAAACAAGAGAGGAGAAAGGCAGTGATTGGAGAGATGTTAGGCGAGTGAGGGGATAAGGAAGAACAAAAAGGAAAGTTGAAATGGGCAATATCTATGAAAAATATAAGATAGACAGGCGATAAGTGGAGAGGGGGAGGAAATGAGAGGGGAATGCGTCTGAGTGGGGTTTAAGGGTGATGAAAAGGAGCAGAGAGGAAAGAGCAGCAGAAATAGCTCAATGATTGAAGGTGGCAGTGGAGGAGTTAGAATTTGACTTTGCTGGGGTGCAAATGTATTTCAGAGGGAGGAATCATCAATGGGATAGAAATGTGTGAGAACTGTGGTCAGGGAAACTTGGTGAGGGGTTGTGTGGAGAGATATTTCAGTGCAACAATCTAATCTGTTGGCTTGAAGAAGATTGGGCCATTAAAATGCCATGTGTTTAACTTGCTGGTTTCCAACTTGCTATATGCAAACTCTAATGTTAACTACATTTTTTTGAGTAGGTGAGCAGCAATCCAGTGAGAAGTGATAGGGGGAGCAGCAGTGTAGTGAGCACCCGTGTATTGAGCACCCATATGGTGAGCACCCACGTGGTGAGCAGTGATGGAGTGTGCAGCAATGTGGTGAGCAGTGCTGTGGTGAGCAACAATATAGTGAACAGTGATGCAGTGAGCAACAGGCTGTTGAACAGTGCTGTGTTGAGCATCCATTTGGTGAGCAGTGGTTCGGTGAGCAGTGACGTAGTGTGGAGCAATGGAGGCGATCAGTGCTGTCATGAACAGTGGTTTGGTGAGCAGCAGTCTAGTGACAACAGTGGGCAACTGCTGCAACTTAGTGACCATTGGTTACCAGCTCAGTTTCTAAATGGTACCAACTAAGAGAAATTAATCCTCAGGCCTTCAAGGAGAAATGGGAAATAATCATACCGGTGATCCAGAAGACTTCATGACATGCAGATATTGCTGAATGGTGATGACAGCAAAATCCACAAACCTCACAGTAACATTGAACACAGAAAATATACTTCAACGAATAACACAGAAAACATTTCAAACCTGACAGAAAATGCCCTGGAACAGAAGAATATAAACTAAATGTTTTCCCAGGAGAAATCAGTGACCCTGACCAAATATTTTGGTAGGCAGATATTTATGTTCATGAGCAACTCATAAATTTCAGGTCAGTGCTGCAGCAGCCTGGGCAATAGAACTTGCCAACATGGCTGGCTTCTCTCAGAATGCTACAACCTGCACACACATTGGTGTTGAGAGTGCTATAATGTTACACAAATAACTTTATCAATAGAAAAGTGTTCCATTCCATCCATGTACAAGCCATCTGTGATCATTGGAACTCCATCTTGGAAGTCTGTGACAGATACCCTGGGAGCTGCCATGATGCTAATATCCTTGAGAACTTTCATGCACTATGCCTCACAAACTTATTACTGCGAGATATTCACTGCAACCATGACTGATCACTCCATTACACAGTACCTGACTAAAACCAAGTGTAGATTCAATACAGACTGTTCTTCCACCAAAGTCATCATAGAGTCAGTGGATGGCCCTGGTGAAAACTAGAACAGGCAAAATGGGAATGTGAAGGATGTTGATGAACTGGGAGAGTTGCAGGAGTCTTTACAGGAGGAGGATGAGGCATTGTCAGAGGCAACAGCCAAACTAGATTTAATTTACAGAGCTTCCAACAGATTTGGGTGAAGTGTTCATTTGTTGAGTCTAAGTTTTTTGTTGCTTGAGAGTCAAACAGAGCTGTTTATTCCCAGAAGCAAATACAGTTTATTTCTTTGTTTTTTTTTCTGATCCTGTTTTCAGTAAAATGTTAATGTTTTTACCCATTTGAAAGCTTTTAAGAAAGTCCTAGCAGTGGTGAGGACTTTTGCCACTAGTGACCACAAGATAACTTGGGAGTGGTGTGTTGCACATGTATTGAGGTGAGCAGTAGAGAATTGCGTGAGGTAAGTTGACAGAGCGCATGGACGGAAACCCTCAATGAACTTTTCCGAAACTGAAACTTTCCTGATTTTTGATAAGATTCGGCTTTAAGCTTCTCTGGAAGATGATTCACTGTCAAAGACAATTTACTTCCAGCAACCTAGCTGCCTGGAAGACAAACAATTGTTTCAAAAACAACTTAACCTAGAAGTCAGCTGCAGGGAAAATAGGATTGTTTACGTGTGATCATTGATGAAAAGTGAGGCATGTTGCTGAAGCTTATTTTATCTTTCAATCATCAGGATGAATTCAGAATGGCTTATTTAGTCCTGAACAGTGCAGATGAAAAGCTTTGGCAAAATATCTCTCCTTTCAGCAATAAAGCTCTTTACTACCAACGGATGTACTGATTATTGATTGATAATGTGACCAAAAGGTTCCTTGTGTCCATGACCAATGTCAGAAACAATCGGAAGCTAGAAATGCTCATCAGCACAGTGAGGTCCAAATTATGTGCAAAGGGAAGGCAAGAATTTAGACAAAAATTTAGAACCTTCAAAGTAGTCTCTTTGGAGTAATCAAAAGTCTAAGTAAAGGAAAATTATGATATTATAACAGGCTAAGAAAGTCATTATGAAGATGAAGTAAGATCACTGGGCTGCATTCATCCATGGGGACTTGCAATTACACTAAATAAACCTAAATTATTTCCTCCATTCTCATTAATCATATCTAAAGAGATTTCTCCAGACTTTTGTCAGCAACTAATTTGCCAAGCACCCTGTCTAAGAAGATATTTCAAAATCTGTACTTAGTTTTCTACTGTATTGTTAACCAACTCAAAACAATACAAGATGCCTTGGAGGGATCCATCTGCATTAGGATAAAACTGCACAGACCAGGCAAAAGTATTTTTAACCTCCCCTTACTACGATCTGAAATCCTCACCTGCTTCAAGACCACCACCATCATCCTGGTGCCAAAGAAAAGTCATGCAGCATGCCTCAATAACTACAACGCAGTGGCTCTCACTTCGAAATTTATGAAGAATTTTGGGTGGATTAGTCTTGACTCACATCAACTCCAGCCTTCCAAATTGCCTTGATCCTTTGCAACTCACCTACTGGTACAACAGGTTTCCAGCAAATGCCAACTCCCTGGCCCTAGTTATCCTACGTCAGGCTCCTACTTATTGACTACAGCTTCGCCTTCAATGCCATAGTTCCAAAGTCATCTCTAAGCTCTGAGACTAGGTTTTGGCTCATCTCTCTGTAACTGGATCTTCAACTTCCTGACTCATAGGCCATAATCAGAATAAGAATAGGTGGCAACATATCCTCCACCATAATCCTCAAAACTGATGCCCCATAATGCTGTCTACTCAGAACCTACTATACTCATTATACACTCATGAAGGTGTGGCCAAATTCCACCCCAATTCCATTTACAAGTGTGCTGATGATAACACCATAGTAGGTTGGATCACAAACATTTACAAGACAGAATAGAGGAAAAAGATTGAGTACTTAGTGGCATGGAGTAAAGCCAACAATCTCCCCATCAATGTCACCAAAACGAAGAAGCTAGTCATTGAATTCAGGAAGCGGAGTAGAGGGCAGACCTCTGTCTGCATCAATGGTGCTGATGTAGAGATGGTTGAGAGGGCTTTTTGAGTGATTTTTTTTTAGATTAGGTTAGATTCCCTACAGTGTGGAAACAAGCCCTTCAGCCCAACAAGTCCACACCGACCCTCCGAAGAGCAATCCACCCAGACCCATTCCCCTACATTCACCCTTGGCTAATACACCTAACACTATGGGCAATTTAGCATGGCCAATTCACCTGACCTGCACATCTTTGGATTGTGGGAGGAAACCGGAGCACCCGGAGGAAACCCACGCAGACACGGGGAGAATGTGCAAACACCACACAGACAATTGCCCGAGGTGGGAATTGAACACAGGTCCCTGGCACTGTGAGACAGCAGTGCTAACCACTGAGCCATCGTACCGCCCCAACAATTGATCACCGACAATTGTCCTGGTCCACCCACATTGATGCAACGGTGAAGAAAGCACACCAATGCCTCTACTTCCTCAGGAGGCTAAGGAAATTTGACATATCCACAAAGACTCTTACCAATTTTTGTAGATGTATCATAGAAAGCAGCCTCCCCGGATGCATCACAGCGTGGTATGGCAACTGCTCTTCCCAAGCCCGCAAGAAATTACAGAGAGTTGTGAAAACAGCCCAGTCCATCACACAAACCAGCCTTCCATCCATTGATTCCATAATCAAAGACCCCTTTTTGTCCTAGTTATACGATCTTACACTCAATTATGTCAATTATGCTCTTACACATACAATTATGTGTATATAAAAGTTTGCATACACATACAAACAAATTCAAGAACAGCTTCTTCCCAGTTGTTATCAGACTTTGAATGGACCTCTCAAATGTTAAGGTTGATGTCTCTCTCTGCACATTCTCTGTAGCTGTAACATGGTATTTTGCACCCTGTTCTGCTACATGTATAGTACAATCTCACAAAACAACACTTATAAATGTATCTTGGTATATTTGACAACAAAAAATCAGACTCAAACTCAAACTCAAATGTTATCTTGGTTTGCACAGCAGTTTTCATATCCAAATAAAGAATGAGAAGATAACTATTGAGCTGATTTGTCTGAAAAGATTGTAACCCTTAGAACATAGAACAGTACAGCAAAGAACAGGCCCTTCAGCCCACGATGTTGTGCCGACCACTGATCCTCATGTATGCACCCTCAAAATTCTGTGACCATATGCATGTCCAGTAGTCTCTTAAATGTCTCCAATGACCTTGCTTCCACAACTGCTGCTGGCAATGCATTCCATGCTCTCACAACTCTCTGTAAAGAATCTGCCTCTGACATCCCCTCTATACTTTCCTCCAACCAGCTTAAAACTATGACCCCTCGTGTTAGTCATTTCTGCCCTGGGAAATAATCTCTGGCTATCGACTCTATCTATGCCTCTCATTATCTTGTATACCTCAATTAGGTCCCCTCTCCTCCTCCTTTTCTCCAATGAAAAAGGTCCGAGCTCAGTCAACCTCTCTTCATAACATAAGCCCTCCAGTCCAGGCAACATCCTGGTAAACCTCCTCTGAACCCTCTCCAAAGCATCCACATCTTTCCTATAATAGGCCGACCAGAACTGGATGCAGTATTCCAAGTGCGGTTTAACCAAAGTTTTATAGAGCTGCAACAAGATCTCGTGACTCTTAAATTCAACCCCCCTGTTAATGAAAGCCAAAACACCATATGTTTTCTTAACAACCCTGTCCACTTGGGTGGCCATTTTAAGGGAGCTATGTACCTGCACACCAAGATCCCTCTGTTCCTCCACACTGCCAAGAATCCTATCCTTAATCCTGTACTCAGCTTTCAAATTCGACCTTCCAAAATGCATCTCCCTCGCATTTATCCAGGTTGAACTCCATCTGCCACCTCTCAGCCCATCTCTGCATCCTGTCAATGTTCTGCTGCAGCCTACAACAGCCCTCTATACTGTCAACGACACCTCCAACCTTTGTGTCATCTGCAAACTTGCTGGCCCATCCTTCAATCCTCTCATCCAAGTCATTAATAAAAATTACAAACAGTAGAGGCCCAAGGACAGAGTCCTGTGGAACACCACTCACCACAGATGTCCAGGCAGAATGTTCTCCTTCTACTACCACTCGCTGTCTTCTGTTGGCCAGCCAATTCTGTATCCAGAGAGCTAAGTTCCCCTGTATCCCATTCCTCCTGACCTGCTGAATGAGCCTACCATGGGGAACATTATCAAATGTCTTGATTCATGAATTGTGCAATGGTATTGTAAAGAACAATATCACAATTTTGTCCCATACACATATAGAAAAAAATGCATTCTTATCATGAATTGTTGATGAATGTAATTGCGATAAAATTGACTCCAACCGCCTTATAGATATTGGGTTACAAAATGTGATATGATTGTAAGTGTCCCAATCTCTGACTTTGAATGACTCAGGAAGATATCTAAAGGACAGAGGGGAAGATCTTTCTGTGGATTTTCACCCATCTCATCTATAAAAGAGTCTTTTAGTTTGACATGTTCTAATTAGTTTTCATCATGGCATCATGGTACGGAACTAAAGATTTTTATTGTCCATGTACGAGATCTGGGAGAAAGTGGATTTGTGAAAAATGGGGTGAAGGAAACATGAAGTTGAGAAATGGAAAGAAGGTCACTGCTTCTATTGGTCTTTTGTTTGACATTGCCGAGGTTACAAAACGGACAGGCAGGAGTCTGGAAGAACACAGCAAGCCAAGCAGCTTCAAGAGGTGGAG
This sequence comes from Chiloscyllium plagiosum, assembly GCF_037043375.1. NCBI lineage: Eukaryota > Metazoa > Chordata > Chondrichthyes > Orectolobiformes > Hemiscylliidae > Chiloscyllium > Chiloscyllium plagiosum. Next base: position 49,419,820 of record NW_028270148.1, on the reverse strand, counting down.
AAGTCGAAATCTACACTTGAAATGGTGACTTCTCCACCTCCTGATGCTGCCTAGCTTGCTGTGTTCTTCTAGCTTATTGCTTGCCTACATTGGATTCCAGCCTCTGTAGTTTTTTGGTCTCTAATGAGGTTTCAAAATGGATATGTCTTTGAAAAAATTCCTGATCAGATTAATTCTGTGGTAATAAGTGAGCATGCTCCGTAGCATTGGGCTTTGATGTCTGTAACATCTACATTGATGATGCAGGTTAACACATTTTATATCATTCCTAGGATTGGAATCAAAACTGCTAGAAATTTGGAAATGTGAACTTATCTCATTTGTCCAAGATTCCAATATGCAAATAGGGAAGTAGTTGCTGCTGAGGCTGATACTGACATCAGTGCTCAGATTGAGAAGCTAAACCTCCAATCTTTCCGAGGTAACTACTATACTTCATTGAGTCACAACGGTCTGAATTTGCCAACTTCAAAGGATTTTTTTCCAGGGGTTTCAAATGCAGGAGAATTGCCCATTGGAAAGTTCAATTTCCCAGGCAATGGGACTCAGCCACATCAAGGATGCTGCACAGTCCCAGTGTAGAACTATAGTGCTCCGACAACTATCTGACCTTCAGGATATCTGGAGCAATTAAGTTGAAAAGGTGAAAATTTTCTCCTCAATTCTATACCGAAGAAAATTGTAAATACATTTATACAGAGCACATGCATGTTTTTTTTTGGTCCTGTCAGACAGAGAAAGATTATCAAACGTCTGACCAATTAAAGAGACAAAGTAGTCCGCACCTCTCAGTACCAATTAATTATAAGCTTTGCAGAAGCATAAACAAAAAGTCAAACAAACCAGAACAGGTGAACCTGCAGAGTAATGATAGCAATTACAGGACAAATGCAAAAATACCACAAATTATTTTTAGTAACTGAGAACCATGTTTTTTCAAAAAGCCTTATTTTGATTTAATTATTTCACGACTTAACAAACTTTGATAAAACAATTTTTTAAACCAAGATTCCCATGCTTTGAAGTTGGAATCCCCAAATTTGTCATTTGAACTTACAGAAGTATCTTTAAAATTAAATTGTAGATAATTAAATGTTCCTTTCAACAATGTTTTGCATTTAGCAAAAAAGAATTGTCATGACATTTTTAGGCTAAGTGAACAGCCTAATTTTTGTAACAAGTCTATTTTGAAGATTTTTTTGCTATGTAGTGAAACTCCTGTTTTCAGTGAATTTTACTTATAGTTGATTTGAATGTTGATCAAATATTGTTACTTGCATTCAAATTTCCACTATAATTAGCAACACAGGAATCTCTGAATTCACCAGAAATGACTCAATTTTTATCCTTTGTCAAATCCTGAGTCAGCTTCCTTTGTATCTTCGCTGTGCTAGTCTCCAGTTACTGCTCATCACTGGTGGAGTGTGACTGTTAGATGCAGACCATTTTATTTGCCACGGGAATTCACTGCTGTCCTTATAGTCGGGATGTATATTCCTCCTAGTGCTAATGCTAAGGAAGCATTTTGTGAACTGTATGTGGCTATTAGTGAACTGCAGAATGCACATCCTGATGGTCTGCTTATTGTTGCTGGAGATTTCAACCATGCAAATCTCAAGACTGTGCTCCCTAAATTCTATCAGCATGTGGACTTTGCGACAAGAGGGGAGAACACACTGGATCTGGTTTATACAAACATCCCAACACATACAGGACAGAGCCCCAGCTCCACCTCAGATCACATCTCTGTTATGCTAATCCCAGCATATAGACCACTTGTCAGATGTGTCAAACCAGTTCTGAAGTAGGTGAAAACCCTAGCCGGCAGGAGCCATTTCTGCTCTTCAAGCCTGTTTTGAGTGCACTGACTGGCACATGTTCAGGGAGGCTGGATGGCAATTCCAGCAACTTAGAGGAGTACACGGTGTCAGTGATTTGCTACGTTAGCAAGTGCATCGACGACGTCACTGTGTCCAAGACCATCACTTCTCGCCCCACCCAGAAGCTGTGGATGCCTGCAAAGGTGTGTGTGTTACTGAGGATCCGGGATTCCACCTTCAGAGCAGATGACAAGGCGGCTCTAACAACAGCGAGGGCCAACCTGACCCAGGCCATCAGAGGCAAAGCGTGCACACGCACAGAGAAAACACAGCCCCTTTCAGGTCAGTGGCGGAGCATGTGGAAGGGCATCCAGGCCATCACCAACCACAGAACAGCATTGCCTGCTTGTGCTGGTGATGTCTCCTTCCCGGATGAGTTGAACAACTTTTATGTACAGTTTGTGGCACGAAATGATGTGTCAGCGAGGAAGTCCACACCCCCTCCCAATGACCAGGTGCTGTGTCTTACCACAGCTGACATGAGGAGAACTCTATGCCGAATCAACCCATGTAAGGCTGCTGGAGCAGATAACATCCCTGGCAGGGTGCTCAAAGGATGCTCTGACGTACTGGCGGATGTTCTCACAGACATCTTCAACATCTCCCTGAGCTGCACCATAGTAAGGGGATGTGGGGGCAGGGCTCTGTGCTCAATCCACTGCTGTTCACCCTGCTGACACGACTGTGTAGCAATCCACAAGTTGAATTTCATCATCAAGTTCGCTGACGACACGGCTATGGTAGGTCTCATCAGCATGAACAATGAGTCAGCGTACAGGAGGTGCAGCAGTTAACAGACTGATGCAGAGCCAACAACCTGTCTCTGAACATGGACATGATAGTTGGTGACTTCAGGAGGGCACGGAGCAACCATTCTCCGCTGGACATCGATGGCTCCCCCATGGAGATATTGAAGAGCACCAAATTTCTTTGTGTCCACTGGACAGAGAATCTCACCTGCTCCCTCAACACCAGCTCTGTTGCCAAGAAAGCCCAGCAGCACATGCCGAGGAAAGCCCAGCTCCCACCCCGCATCCTCACCAGATTCTACAGCGGTGTCATTGAGAGTACCCTGAGCAGCTGCATCCCTGATAGTTAGACCCTACAACAGATAGTGAGGATAGCCTCGAAGATCATCGGGGTCTCTCTCTCCTCCATTACAGACATTTACACCACACGCTGGATCCGAAAGGCTAAGAGCATTGTGGAAGACCCCACACACCTCTCACTTGAACTCTTCTCCCTCCTGCCATCTGGCAGAAGATAACGGCGCATTCAGTCTCTCACGGCCAGACTGTGCAACAGCTTCTTCCCCAAGCCATCAAGCTCCTTAACACAGCATATTTGAACTCTATCCCATCTGAAATTCTTTTGTACTGCTCTTAGAAAAATGACTATTATTTCTCATTTTGCTATTACACTGTAATTTGTGTGTTTTGCACTTCTTATGCACTTTATGTCGTGTATGATTGTGTAGTTTGTGCTGTCCATACAGCACCCTCAGTACTGGAGGAACGCTGTCTCGTTTTTACTGTGTCAGTTGTATATGGTAGAAATGACAAATAAAATACACACACACACACACACGGAATGGTACATGTACATGTTCCCTTTCTCTTCAATGCTGCAGCACAAAAAATCTGTGTGAACTAGTTGCTTGCCAAAACACTGTTGATTAAAGTCATCATGAAGGGAATTTCCACTACAGATCTGGTCACCTCCTTTAAAGTGTAGTTATCTCCTGTAACACAAATCTCCAATTCAAATGGAAGTTTGATTTTGTTGCATATTCATGCAGTAACCCCTACCACACTGGAAGAGTGTTATAAAATCGTGCAAATATTCTTAGAGCTATCGTATCACATGATATATTTCTCAAGGAATTTTACCTGACATCAAATTCAAATGGCAAATGTTATTGATAATCTTACATTGAGAATGTTCTTAATAGAAGAAAAAAAAAAGCATAAGTTCAGAAATTAAGAAAAACAGTTTCTGATCACACTATTTTGTGTGGAGGTTTTGAGAGGGGAAAGTTGAATCTAATTTTACAATCTCAAATTCAAAATGCTGAGTTAAGTATGAAGAACAGTCACTGAATATTAAACTTCCATTGGCTGAAATTCAAGTTTATTAGCCTCTTGAGAAAAAACATAAAACATTTTCATGCTATTAATGTCTCATCCTTCCAAACATCAAATAAGCACAACAATGTAATATAAAAACGTAAAACTAATTCAGCTGCCTCATTGTGCCATTTGTTTTGTCAGAGAGGATTATTCACTTGGCCAAAGATAGCAGCAGAGTAGGATGCTTCAGCTGGCGCTCCTCTGCTCCACCTGTTCTTTTTCTACCTCTTCTAATTTTTCTCTCAACAATCCTGGGGCGGCATGAGAGAAAACCCGAATACCGGAGTGGCGTGAGAGGGAAATCAGAGTGCTCCGGAGCTGTCTGAAAGGAAACCCGAGTATTGGAGCGCAGTGAGGGGGAAACCCGAATACTGGAATGGTGTGAGAGGGAAACACGAGTGATGGAGCTGTGTGAGAGGAAACCGGAATACCAGAAAAGTGTGAGGGGAAATCCAAGTGATGGAGTGCCATGAGGGTAAAATCTGAGCATTGGAGCAATGGGAGGGGGAAACCTGAGTATTGGAGCACCATGAGGCAGAAACCTGAGTACTGGAGCAATGTGAAGGGGACAAACGGTGTGAGGGGGATCCCAAGTGTCGGAGCAGAGTGAGAGGCAACCCTAAGTATTGCAGCGGTGCGAGGGGGAAACTCGAGTATGGAGCAGTGTGGGAGGGAAACCTGAGTATTGGAGCGGTGTGAAGGCGAAATCCAAGTATCGGAGTGGTGCGCGGTGGATACCGAGTATCGGAGCGGTGTGAAGGAGGAGACCCGAGTATCGGATCGGTGTGAGGGGGAATACCGAGTATCGGAGCAGTGTAAGGAGGAAACCTGAGTATTGGAGCAGTGTGAGGGGGAAACCCGCGTATTGGAGCGGTGTAAGGGGGTAACCCGAATATTGGAGCGGTGTGAGGGGGAATACCCGAGTATTGGAGCGATGTGAGGGAGAAACCTGAGTATTGGAGCGATGTGAGACGGAAACCCGAGTATTGGAGCGGTGTGAGGGGGAAACCCAAGTATTGGAGTGGTGCGAGGTGGATACTGAGTATCGGAGCGATGTGAAGGGGGAAACCTGAGTATCGGAGCGGTGTGAGGGGGAATAGCGAGTATTGGAGCGGAGTGAGGAGGAAACAAGAGTACTGGAGCAATCTGAGTGAACAGTGAGGGGAATAACTGAGTACTGGAGCGGTGTGAGGGGGAAACCCAAGTGTTAGAGCAGTGTGAGGGGGATATCCGAGTATTTCTGCGGTGTGAGGGGGAATACTGAGTATTGGAGCGGTGTGAGGGGTATACTGAGTATTGGAACGGTGTGAGGTGTATACTGAGTATTCGAGCGGTGTGATGGGAAGAACCGAGTATTGGAGCGGTGTGAGGGCAAAACCCAAGTATCGGAGTGGTGTGAGGGGAAAACCTGAGTATTGGAGCATTGTGAAGGGAATAACCAAGTCTTGGAGCGGTGTAAGATTGTAACCCGAGTATTGGAGCGGTCTGAGGGGGAAACCCACATATTGGAGCATTGTGAGGGGAATAACTGAGTATCAGAGCAGTGTGAGGAAGAAACCCGATTATTGGAGCGGTGTGAGGGGGAAACCCGCATATTGGAGCATTGTGAGGGGAATAACTGAGTATCAGAGCAGTGTGAGGAAGAAACCCGATTATTGGAGCGGTGTGAGGGGGAAACCCGAATATTGGAGCGGAGTGAGGGGGAATACCCGAGTATTGAAGCGGTGTGAGGCGGAATACCGAGTACTGGAGCGGTGTGAGGGTCAGTACCGAGTATTGGAGTGGTGTGAGTGGGAAACCCGAGTATTGGAGCGATGTGAGGGGGAAACTCGAGTATTGGAGCGCTGTGAGGGGGAAACCCGAGTATTGGAGCATTGTGAGGGGAATAACAGAGTATTGGAGCGGTATGATTGGGAAATCGCAGTATTGGAGCGGTGTGAGTGGAATAACTGAGTACTGGAGTGGAGTGAGGGAGACCTCCGGGTATTGGAGCGGTGTGGTAGGGAAAATTGAGTATTGGATTGATGTGAGGGGGAAACCTGAGTATTGGAGCGGGGTGAGGGGGAAACACGAGTATTGGAGTGGGGTGAGGGGGAAACCCGAGTATTGGATCGATGTGAGAGGGAATACCCGAGTGTTGGAGCGGTGTGAGTGGGAAACCCGAGTACTGGAGCGGGGTGAGGGGGAAACCTGAGTATTGAAGCGATGTGAGGGGGAATACCCGAGTGTTGGAGTGGGCTGAGGGTGAATACCCAAGTATTGGTGCGATGTGAGGGGGAAACCCGAGTATTGGAGCATTGTCAGGGGAAGAACAGAGTATTGGAGCGGTGTGAGGGGGAATACCCGATTATTGGAGCGGTGTGAGGGGGAAACCCGCATATTGGAGCAGTATGAGGGTGGGAAACACGCGTATTGGAGCATTGTGAGGTGAATAACCAAGTATAGAAGCGGCGTGAGGGCGAAACCCGAATATTGGAGCAGAGTGAGGGGGAATACCGGAGTATTGGAGCAGGCTGAGGGGGAACACCCGAGTATTGGAGCGGGCTGAGGGGGAACAACCGAGTATTGGTGCGAAGTGAGGGGGTAACCCGAGTATTGAAGCGGGATGAGTGGGAATACCTGAGTATTGAAGCGGTGTGAGAGGGAATTCCTGAGTATTAGAGCGGTGTGAGGGGGAATACCGAGTATTGGAGCACTGTGAGGGGAATAACTAAGTCTTGGAGTGGTGTAAGGGGGTAACCCAAGTATTGGAGTGGTCTGAGGGGGAAACTCACGTATTGGAGCATTGTGAGGGGAATAACTGAGTATCGGAGCGGTGTGAGGATGAAACCCGATTATTCGAGCGGTGTGAGGGGGAAACCCGCATATTGGAGTGGTGTGAGGGGGGGATCACGTGTATTGGAGTATTGTGAGGTGAATAACCACGTATAGAGGCGGTGTGAGGGGAAAAACTCGAATATTGGAGCGGTGTGGTAGGGAAACCCGAGTATTGGATCGATGTGAGGTGGAAACCCAAGTACTGGAGCGATGTGAGGGGGAAACCTGAGTATTGGAGCGGGGTGAGGGGGAAACACGAGTATTGGAGTGGGGTGAGGGGGAAACCCGAGTATTGGATCGATGGGAGGGGGAATACCCGAGTGTTGGACCGGTGTGAGTGGGAAACCCGAGTACTGGAGCAGTGTGAGGGGGAAACCCGAGTATTGGAGCGGTGTGAGTGGGAAACCCGAGTACTGGAGTGGGGTGAGGGGGAAACCCGAGTATTGAAGCGATGTGAGGGGGAATACCCGAGTGTTGGAGCGGGCTGAGGGTGAATACCCAAGTATTGGTGCGATGTGAGGAAGAACCCCGAGTATTGCAGCATTGTGAGGGGAAGAACAGAGTATTGGAGCGGTGTGAGGGGGAAACCCGCATATTGGAGCTGAATGAGGGCGGGAAACACGCGTAATAGAGCATTGTGAGGTGAATAACCAAGTATGGAAGCGGTGTGAGGGGGAAACCCGAATATTGGAGTGGAGTGAGGGGGAATACCGGAGTGTTGGAGCGGTGTGAGGGGGAACACCCGAGTATTGGTGCGATGTGAAGGGGTAACCAGAGTATTGAAGCAGCATGAGGGGGAATACCCGAATATTGGAGCGGGCTGAGTGGGAATACCTGAGTATTGATGCGATGTGAGGGGGAAACCCGAGTATTGAAGCTGTGTGAGAGGGAATACCCGAGTATTGGAGTGGTGTGAGGGGGAATACCGAGTAGTGGAGCAGTGGGAAGGGGAAACCTGAGTTTCGGTGCAATGTGAAGGGGAAACCCGAGTATTGGAGCAATGTGAGGGGGAAACCCGAGTATTGAAGCGGTGTGAGAGGGAATACCCGAGTATTGGAGTGGTGTGAGGGGGAATATCGAGTATTGGAGCTGTGGGTGGGGGAATACCGAGTATTGGAGCAGTGGGAGGGGGAAACCTGAGTATCGGTGCAATGCGAGGGGGAGCATTGTGAGGGGAAAAACTAAGTCTTGGAGTGGTGTAAGGGGGTAACCCAAGTATTGGAGTGGTCTGAGGGGGAAACTCACGTATTGGAGCATTGTGAGGGGAATAACTGAGTATCGGAGCGGTGTGAGGATGAAACCCGATTATTGGAGCGGTGTGAGGGGGAAATCCGATTATTGGAGCGGTGTGAGGGGGAAACCCGCATATTGGAGTGGTGTGAGGGGGGGATCACGTGTATTGGAGTATTGTGAGGTGAATAACCACGTATAGAGGCGGTGTGAGGGGGAAAACTCGAATATTGGAGCGGTGTGGTAGGGAAACCCGAGTATTGGATCGATGTGAGGTGGAAACCCAAGTACTGGAGCGATGTGAGGGGGAAACCTGAGTATTGGAGCGGGGTGAGGGGGAAACACGAGTATTGGAGTGGGGTGAGGGGGAAACCCGAGTATTGGATCGATGGGAGGGGGAATACCCGAGTGTTGGAGCGGTGTGAGTGGGAAACCCGAGTACTGGAGCAGTGTGAGGGGGAATACCCGAGTGTTGGAGCGGTGTGAGTGGGAAACCCGAGTACTGGAGCAGTGTGAGGGGGAAACCCGAGTATTGGAGCGGTGTGAGTGGGAAACCCGAGTACTGGAGTGGGGTGAGGGGGAAACCCGAGTATTGAAGCGATGTGAGGGGGAATACCCGAGTGTTGGAGCGGGCTGAGGGTGAATACCCAAGTATTGGTACGATGTGAGGAAGAACCCTGAGTATTGCAGCATTGTGAGGGGAAGAACAGAGTATTGGAGCTGTGTGAGGGGGAAACCCGCATATTGGAGCTGAATGAGGGGGAATACCGGAGTGTTGGAGCGGTGTGAGGGGGAACACCCGAGTATTGGTGCGATGTGAAGGGGTAACCAGAGTATTGAAGCAGCATGAGGGGGAATACCCGAATATTGGAGCGGGCTGAGTGGGAATACCTGAGTATTGATGCGATGTGAGGGGGAAACCCGAGTATTGAAGCTGTGTGAGAGGGAATACCCGAGTATTGGAGTGGTGTGAGGGGGAATACCGAGTATTGGAGCAGTGGGAAGGGGAAACCTGAGTATCGGTGCAATGTGAGGGGGAAACCCGAGTATTGGAGCAATGTGAGGGGGAAACCCGAGTATTGAAGCGGTGTGAGAGGGAATACCCGAGTATTGGAGTGGTGTGAGGGGGAATATCGAGTATTGGAGCTGTGGGTGGGGGAATACCGAGTATTGGAGCAGTGGGAGGGGGAAACCTGAGTATCGGTGCAATGCGAGGGGGAGCATTGTGAGGGGAAAAACTAAGTCTTGGAGTGGTGTAAGGGGGTAACCCAAGTATTGGAGTGGTCTGAGGGGGAAACTCACGTATTGGAGCATTGTGAGGGGAATAACTGAGTATCGGAGCGGTGTGAGGATGAAACCCAATTATTGGAGCGGTGTGAGGGGGAAACCCGCATATTGGAGTGGTGTGAGGGGGGGAACACATGTATTGGAGTATTGTGAGGTGAATAACCAAGTATAGAAGCAGTGTGAGGGGGAAACCCGAATATTGGAGCGGAGTGAGGGGGAATACCCAAGTATTGAAGCGGTGTGAGGCGGAATACCGAGTACTGGAGTGGTGTGAGGGTCAGTACCGAGTATTGGAGTGGTGTGAGTGGGAAACCCGAGTATTGGAGCGATGTGAGAGGGAAACCCGAGTATTGGAGCGATGTGAGGGGGAAACCCGAGTATTGGAGCGCTGTGAGGGGGAAACCCGAGTATTGGAGTGGGGTGAGGGGGAAAGCTGAGTATTGAAGCGATGTGAGGGGGAATACCCGAGTACTGGAGCAGTGTGAGGGGGAAACCCGAGTATTGGATCGATGTGAGGGGGAATACCCGAGTACTGAAGCAGTGTGAGGGGGAATACCCGAGTACTGAAGCAGTGTGAGGGGGAAACCCGAGTATTGGAGCGGTGTGAGTGGGAATCCCGAGTACTGGAGCGGGGTGAGGGGGAAACCTGAGTATTGAAGCGATGTGAGGGGGAATACCCGAGTGTTGGAGCGGGCTGAGGGTGAATACCCAAGTATTGGTGCGATGTGAGGGGGAAACCCGAGTATTGGAGCGCTGTGAGGGGGAAACCCGAGTATTGGAGCATTGTGAGGGGAATAACAGAGTATTGAAGCGGTATGATTGGGAAACCGCAGTATTGGAGCGGTGTGAGGAGGATAACTGAGTACTGGAGTGGAGTGAGGGGGAACTCCGGGTATTGGAGCGGTGTGGTAGGGAAACCCGAGTATTGGATCGATGTGAGGTGGAAACCCGAGTGCTGGAGCGATGTGAGGGGGAAACCTGAGTATTGGAGCGGAGTAAGGGGGAATACCCGAGTGTTGGAGCGGTGTGAGTGGGAAACCCAAGTACTGGAGCAGTGTGAGGGGGAAACCCGAGTATTGGAGCGGTGTGAGTGGGAAACCCGAGTACTGGAGCGGGGTGAGGGGGAATACCCGAGTGTTGGAGCGGGCTGAGGGTGAATACCCAAGTATTGGTGCGATATGAGGGGGAAACCCGAGTATTGCAGCATTGTGAGGGGAAGAACAGAGTATTGGAGCGGTGTGAGGGGGAATACCCGATTATTGGAGCGGTGTGAGGGGGAAACCCGCATATTGGAGCGGTATGAGGGTGGGAAACACGCGTACACTGGAGCATTGTGAGGCGAATAACCAAGTATGGAAGCGGTGTGAGGGGGAAACCCGAATATTGGAGTGGAGTGAGGGGGAATACCAGAGTGTTGGAGCGGTGTGAGGGGGAACACCCGAGTATTGGTGCGATGTGAAGGGGTAACCAGAGTATTGAAGCAGCATGTGGGGGAATACCCGAATATTGGAGCGGGCTGAGTGGGAATACCTGAGTATTGATGCGATGTGAGGGGGAAACCCGAGTATTGAAGCGGTGTGAGAGGGAATACCCGAGTATTGGAGCGGTGGGAGGGGGAATACCGAGTATTGGAGCAGTGGGAGGGGGAAACCTGAGTATCGGTGCAATGTGAGGGGGAAACCCGAGTATTGGAGCAATGTGAGGGGGAAACCCGAGTATTGAAGCGGTGTGAGAGGGAATACCCGAGTATTGGAGTGGTGTGAGGGGGAATATCGAGTATTGGAGCTGTGGGTGGGGGAATACCGAGTATTGGAGCAGTGGGAGGGGGAAACCTGAGTATCGGTGCAATGCGAGGGGGAGCATTGTGAGGGGAAAAACTAAGTCTTGGAGTGGTGTAAGGGGGTAACCCAAGTATTGGAGTGGTCTGAGGGGGAAACTCACGTATTGGAGCATTGTGAGGGGAATAACTGAGTATCGGAGCGGTGTGAGGATGAAACCCGATTATTGGAGCGGTGTGAGGGGGAAACCCGCATATTGGAGTGGTGTGAGGGGGGGAACACATGTATTGGAGTATTGTGAGGTGAATAACCAAGTATAGAAGCAGTGTGAGGGGGAAACCCGAATATTGGAGCGGATTGAGGGGGAATACCCAAGTATTGAAGCGGTGTGAGGCGGAATACCGAGTACTGGAGTGGTGTGAGGGTCAGTACCGAGTATTGGAGTGGTGTGAGTGGGAAACCCGAGTATTGGAGCGATGTGAGAGGGAAACCCGAGTATTGGAGCGATGTGAGGGGGAAACCCGAGTATTGGAGCGCTGTGAGGGGGAAACCCGAGTATTGGAGTGGGGTGAGGGGGAAAGCTGAGTATTGAAGCGATGTGAGGGGGAATACCCGAGTACTGGAGCAGTGTGAGGGGGAATACCCGAGTACTGAAGCAGTGTGAGGGGGAAACCCGAGTATTGGAGCGGTGTGAGTGGGAATCTCGAGTACTGGAGCGGGGTGAGGGGGAAACCTGAGTATTGAAGCGATGTGAGGGGGAATACCCGAGTGTTGGAGCGGGCTGAGGGTGAATACCCAAGTATTGGTGCGATGTGAGGGGGAAACCCGAGTATTGGAGCGCTGTGAGGGGGAAACCCGAGTATTGGAGCATTGTGAGGGGAATAACAGAGTATTGAAGCGGTATGATTGGGAAACCGCAGTATTGGAGCGGTGTGAGGAGGATAACTGAGTACTGGAGTGGAGTGAGGGGGAACTCCGGGTATTGGAGCGGTGTGGTAGGGAAACCAGAGTATTGGATCGATGTGAGGTGGAAACCCGAGTGCTGGAGCGATGTGAGGGGGAAACCTGAGTATTGGAGCGGAGTAAGGGGGAATACCCGAGTGTTGGAGCGGTGTGAGTGGGAAACCCAAGTACTGGAGCAGTGTGAGGGGGAAACCCGAGTATTGGAGCGGTGTGAGTGGGAAACCCGAGTACTGGAGCGGGGTGAGGGGGAATACCCGAGTGTTGGAGCGGGCTGAGGGTGAATACCCAAGTATTGGTGCGATATGAGGGGGAAACCCGAGTATTGCAGCATTGTGAGGAGAAGAACAGAGTATTGGAGCGGTGTGAGGGGGAATACCCGATTATTGGAGCGGTGTGAGGGGGAAACCCGCATATTGGAGCGGTATGAGGGTGGGAAACACGCGTATTGGAGCATTGTGAGGTGAATAACCAAGTATAGAAGCGGTGTGAGGGGGAAACCCGAATATTGGAGTGGAGTGAGGGGGAACACCGGAGTATTGGAGCGGTGTGAGGGGGAACACCCGAGTATTGGAGCGGGCTGAGGGGGAACACCCGAGTATTGGTGCGATGTGAGGGGGAAACCCGAATATTGAAGCGGTGTGAGGAGGAATACCCGAGTATTGGAGCGGTGTGAGGGGGAATATCGAGTATTGGAGCAGTGGGAGGGGGAAACCTGAGTATTGGAGTGATGAGATGGGGAAACCCGAGTATTGGAGTGATGTGAGGGAGAATACCGAGTATTGGAGCAGTGGGAGGGGTAAACCTGAGTATCGGTGCGATTTGAGGGTGAAACTCGAGTATTGGAGTGATGTGAGGGGAAACCCAAGTATTGGAGCGATGTGAGGGGGAATACCTGAGTATTGGAGCAGTGGGAGGGGAAAACCTGAGTATTTGAGTGATGTGAGGGGGAAACTCGAATATTGGAGTAATGTGAGGGAGAATACGTGAGTATTGGAGCGATGTGAGGAGGAAACCCGAATATTGGAGTAATGTGAGGGAGAATACCGAGTATTGGAGCAGTGTGAGGGGGAAACCCGTGTATTGGAGCGATGTGAGGGAGAATACCCAAGTATTGGAGCGATATGAGAGAGAATACCGAGTATTGGAGCAGTGGGAAGGGTAAACCTGATTATCGGTGCGATGTGAGGGGGAAACTCGAGTATTAGAGCGATGTGGGGGGGAAACCCGAGTATTGGGGCGATGTGAGGGGGAATACCTGAGTATTGGAGCAGTGGGAGGGTAAAACCCGAGTATTGGAGCGATGTGAGGGGGAAACCCGAATATTGGAATAAGGTGAGGGAGAATACCGAGTATTGGGGCAGTGTCGGGGGGAAAGCCGAGTATTGTGGCAGTGTGAGGGGGAAACCCGAGTATTGAAGCGATGCGAGGGGGAATACCCGAGTATTGGAGCGATGTGACGTGGAAACCCGAGTATTGAAGCGATGTGAGGGGGAAACCCGAGTATTGGAGCAGTGTGAGGGGGAAACCCGAATATTGAAGCGGTGTGAGGGGGAATACGCGAGTATTGGAGTGATGTGAGGGGAAAACCCACGTATGGAGCGGAGTGACGGGGAAACTCGAGTATTGGATTGGTATGAGGGGGAAACCCGTGTATTGGAGCGATGTGAGGGAGAATGCCCGAGTATTGGAGCGGAATACCCGAGTATTGGAGTGGGCTGGGGGGGAAACACCCAAGTATTGGTGCGGTGTGAGGGGGAAACCCAGGTATTGAAGCGGTGTGAGGTGGAATACCCGAGTATTGGAGCGGTGTGAGGGGGAATACCCGAGCATTGGAGCAGTGGGAGGGGGAAACCGGAGTATTGGAGCGATGCGAGTGAGAATACCTGAGTTTTGGGACAGTGTGAGGGGGAAACCTGAGTATTGGGGTGGTTTGAGGGGGAAACCCGAGTGTTGGAGGGTATGGGGGGAAACCCGAGTATTGGAGCGATGTGAGGGAGAATACCCAAGTTTTGGGACAGTGTGAGGGGGAAACCTGAGTATTGGGGCGGTGTGAGGGAGAATACCCGAGTATTGGAGCGATGCGAGTGAGAATACCCGAGTTTTGGGACAGTGTGAGGGGGAAACCCGAGTATTGGAGCGATGTGAGGGGGAAACCCGAGTATTGGAGCGATGTGAGTGGGAAACCCGAGTATTGGAGCGGGCTGAGGGGGGATACCCGAGTATTGGTGCGATGTGAGGGGGTAACCCAAGTATTGGAGCGGTGTGAGGGGGAATACGGAGTATTGGAGCGATGTGAGGGGGAAATCCGAATATTGGAGTAATGTGAGGGAGAATACCGAGTATTGGAGCAGTGGGTGGGTGTAACCTGAGTATCGGTGTGATGTGAGGGGGAAACCTGAGTATTGGAGTGGTATGAGGGGGAAACCCGTGTATTGGAGCGATGTGAGTGGGAAACCCGAATACTGGAGCGGTGTGAGGGGGTTACCCGAGTATTGAAGCGATGTGAGGGGGAATACCCGAGTGTTGGAGCGGGTTGAGGGTGAATACACGAGTATTGGTGCGATGTGAGGGGCAAACCCGTGTATTGGAGCATTGTGAGGGGAATAACAGAGTACTGGAGCGGTTTGTGGGGGAATACCCGTGTATTGGAACGATGTGAGGGGGAAACCTGAGTATTGCTGAAGTGTGAGGGGGAATACTGAGTATTGGAGCAGTGTGAAGGGGAATACTGAGTATTGGAGCAGTGTGAAGGGGAATACTGAGTATTGGAGCGGTGTGATGGGAATAACCGAATATCGGAGCGGTGTGAGGGTGAAACCCGAGTATCGGGGTGGTGTGAGGGGGGAAACCTGAGTATTGGAGCATTGTGAGGGGAATAACTAAATCTTGGAGTGGTGTAAGGGGGTAACCCAAGTATTGGAGTGGTCTAAAGGGGAAACCCACGTATTGGAGCATTGTGAGGGGAATAACTGAGTATCGGAGCGGTGTGAGAGCGAAACCGGATTATTGGAGCGGTGTGAGGGGGAAACCCGCATATTGGAGTGGTGTGAAGGGGGGAAACACGCGTATTGGAGCATTGTGAGGTGAATGACCAAGTATAGAAGCGATGTGAGGGGGAAACCCAAATATTGGAGCGGAGTGAGGGGGAATACCCGAGTATTGGAGCAGTGTGAGAGGGGATACTGAGTATTGGAGCAGTGTGAGGGGGAAAACTGAGTATTGGAGCAGTGTGAGAGGGGATACTGAGTATTGGAGCAGTGTGAGGGGGAAAACTGAGTATTGGAGCGGTGTGAGGGGGGATACTGAGTATTGGAGCGGTGTAATGGGAATAACCGAGTATTGGAGCGGTGTGAGGCGGAATACTGAGTATTGGAGCAGTGTGAGAGGGGATACTGAGTATTGGAGCGGTGTGAGGGGGAAAACTGAGTATTGGAGCGATGTGAGGGGGGATACTGAGTATTGGAGCGGTGTGATGGGAATAACCGAGTATTGGAGCGGTGTGAGGTGGAATACTGAGTATTGGAGCAGTGTGAGAGGGGATACTGAGTATTGGAGTGGTGTGATGGGAATAACCGAGTATTGGAGCAGTTTGAGGGGGAATACTGAGTATTGGAGCAGTGTGAGGGGGAAAACTGAGTATTGGAGTGGTGTGAGGGGGGATACTGAGTATTGGAGCGGTGTGATGGGAATAACCGAGTATTGGAGCGGTGTGAGGGCGAAACCTGGGTATCGGGGTGGTGTAAGGGGGGAAACCTGAGTACTGGAGCATTGTGAGGGGAATAACCAAGTCTTGGAGCGGTGTAAGGGGGTAACCCAAATATTGGAGCGGAGTGAGGGGGAATACCCAAGTATTGGATTGGTGTGAGGGGGAATACCCGAGTTTTGGTGCGGGCTGAGGGGGAACACCCGAGTTTTGGTGCGATGTGAGGGGGTAACCCGAGTATTGAAGATGTGTGAGGGGGCATCCCCAAATATTGGAGCGGGCTGAGTGGAATACCCGAGTATGATGCGATGTGAGGGGGAAACCCGAGTATTGAAGCGGTGTGAGAGGGAATACCCGAGTATTGGAGCGGTGGGAGGGGGAATACCGAGTATTGGAGCAGTGGGAGGGGGAAACCTGAGTATCGGTGCGATGTGAGGGGGAAACCCGAGTATTGGAGCGATGTGAGGGGGAAACCCAAGTATTGGTGCGATGTGAGGGGGAAACCCAAGTATTGGTGCGATGTGAGGGGAAACCCGAGTATTGGAGCGATGTGAGGGGGAAACCCGAGTACTGGAGCAATGTGGGGGAGAATACCCGAGTAATGGAGTGTTGCGACTGAGAATACCCGATTTTTAGGGCAGTATAAGGGGCAAACCTGAGTATTGGGGCGGTTCGAGGGGGAAACCCATGTATTGGAGGGGTATGAGGGGGAAACCCGAATATTGGAGCGATGTAAGGGGGAATCCAGAGTACTGGAGTGGTGTGAGGGGGAAAGCTTAGTATTGCTGCGGTGTGAGGGGGAATACTGAGTATTGGAGCCGTGTGAGGGGGAATACTGAGTATTAGAGCGGTGTGAGGGGGAATACTGAATTTTGGAGCGGTGTGATGAGAATAATCGAGTATCGGAGCCGCGTGAGGGCGAAACCCGAGTATCGGGGTGGTGTGAGGGGGAAACCTGAGTATTGGAGCATTGTGAGGGGAATAACGAAGTCTTGGAGCGGTGTAAGGGGGTAACCCAAGTATTGGAGCGGTCTGAGGGGGAAACCCACGTATTGGAGCATTGTGTGGGGAATAACTGAGTATCGGAGCGGTGTGAGGGCGAAACCCGATTATTGGAGCGGTGTGAGGGGGAAACCCGCGTATTGGAGTGGTGTGAGGGGGAATACCCGAGTATTGGAGTGGTGTGAGGGGGAATACCCGAGTATTGGAGCGGGCTGAGGGGGAATACTCGAATATTGGGGCAGTGTGAGGGGGAAACCTGAGTATTGGGGCGGTGTGAGGGGGAAACCCAAGTATTGGAGCAATGTGAGGGGGTATATCGAGTATTGGAGCAGTGGGAGGGGGAGACCCGGGTATTGGAGCGATGTGAGGGGGAATACCCGAGTATGGAGCGGTGTGAGGGGGAAACCCGAGTATTGGATAGGTGTGAGGGTGAGACCCATGTATTGGAGCGATGTGAGGGAGACTACCCAAGTATTGCGGCAGTGTGAGGGGGAAACCTGAGTATTGGAGCAATGTGAGGGGGAAACCGAGTATTGGAGCAGTGTGAGAGGAAAGTCCGAGTATTGAAGCGACATGATGGGGTTACCTGAGTATTGAAGCGGTGTGAGTGGGAATACTCGAGTATTGAGCGGACGGATGGGGAATACCCGAGCATTGGTGCGATATGAGGGGGAATACCTGAGTATTGGAATGGGCTGAGGGGGAATACCTGAGTATTGAAGCGATGTGAGAGGGAAACCCGAGTATTGGAGCAGTGTGAGGGGGAATACCCGCGTATTGGAGCGGGGTGAGGGGGAAACCCGAGTATTGGAGTGGTGTGAGGGGGTTACCCGAGAATTGAAGCGGTGTGAGGGGGAATACCCGAGTATTGGAGCGGACTGATGGGGAATACCTGAGTATTGGTGCAATGTGAGGGGGAATACCTGAGTATTGGAGTGGGCTGAGGGGAAATACCTGAGTATTGAAGCGATGTGAGGGGGAAACTTGAGTACTGGAGCGTTGTGAGGGGAAAACCCGAGTATTGAAGCGGTGTGAGGGGAAACCCGAGTATTGGAGCGATGTGAGGGGGAAACCCGAGTACTGGAGCAATGTGGGGGAGAATACCCGAGTATTGGAGTGATGCGACTGAGAATACCCGATTTTTGGGGCAGTATATGGGGCAAACCCGTGTATTGGAGGGGTATGAGGGGGAAACCCATGTATTGGAGTGATGTGAGGGGGAATCCGGAGTACTGGAGCGGTGTGAGGGGGAAAGCTTAGTATTGCTCCGGTGTGAGGGGGAATACCCGAGTATTGGAGCGGACTGATGGGGAATACTTGAGTATTGGTGCGATGTGAGGGGGAATACCTGAGTATTGGAGCGGGCTGAGGGGAAATACCTGAGTATTGAAGCGGTGTGAGGGGAAAACCCGAGTATTGGAGCAGTGTGAGGGGGAAACCCGCATATTGGAGTGGTGTGAGGGGGAGACCTGTGTATTGGAGCGTTGTGAGGGAGAATACCCGAGTATTGGGGCAGTGTGAGGGGGAAACCTGAGTATTGGAGCAGTGGTAGGAGTAAACCCGAGTATTGGAGGGATGGGAGGGGGAATACCCCGAATATTGGAGCGGTGTGAGCGGCAAAAC
This sequence comes from Chiloscyllium plagiosum, assembly GCF_037043375.1. Taxonomy (NCBI): domain Eukaryota; kingdom Metazoa; phylum Chordata; class Chondrichthyes; order Orectolobiformes; family Hemiscylliidae; genus Chiloscyllium; species Chiloscyllium plagiosum. Next base: position 49,401,408 of record NW_028270148.1, on the reverse strand, counting down.
CGAGTATTGGAGCGATGTGAGTGGGAAACCCGAGTATTGGTGCGATGTGAGTGGGAAACCCGAGTATTGGTGCGATGTGAGTGGGAAACCCGAGTATTGGAGCGGTGTGAGAGGGAGACCCGAGTATTGGAGCGGTGTGAGGGGGTTACCCAAGTATTGAAGCGGTGTGAGGGGGAATACCCGAGTATTGGAGCAGACTGATGGGGAATACCTGAGTATTGGAGCGGTGTGAGGGGGAAACCTGAGTATTGGAGTGGTGTGAGGGGGAATACCTGAGCATTGGAGTGGTGTGAGGGGGAAACACATGTATTGGAGCGATGTGAGTGAGAATACCTGAGTTTTGGGGCAGTGTGAGGGGGAAACCTGAGTATTGAAGTGGGCTGAGGGAGAATACCTGAGTATTGGAGCGATGTGAGGGGGAATACCGAGTATTGGAGCAATGGGAGGGGTAAACCCGAGTATTGGAGCGATGGGAGGGGGAATACCCCGAGTATTGGAGCGATGTGTGCGGCAAAACCGAGTAATGGAGCGATGTGAGTGGGAAACCCGAGTATTGGTGCGATGTGAGTGGGAAACCCGAGTATTGAAGCGGTGTGAGGGGGAATACCCGAGTATTGGAGCGGACTGATGGGGAATACCTGAGTTTTGAAGCGATGTGAGGGGGAAACCCGAGTATTGGTGCGATGTGAGTGGGAAACCCGAGTATTGGAGCGGTGTGAGGGGGTTACCCGAGTATTGAAGCGGTGTGAGGGGGAATACCCGAGTATTGGAGCGGACTGATGGGGAATACCTGAGTTTTGAAGCGATGTGAGGGGGAAACCCGAGTATTGGTGCGATGTGAGTGGGAAACCCGAGTATTGGAGCGGTGTGAGAGGGAGACCCGAGTATTGGAGCGGTGTGAGGGGGTTACCCAAGTATTGAAGCGGTGTGAGGGGGAATACCCGAGTATTGGAGCAGACTGATGGGGAATACCTGAGTATTGGAGCGGTGTGAGGGGGAAACCTGAGTATTGGAGTGGTGTGAGGGGGAATACCTGAGCATTGGAGTGGTGTGAGGGGGAAACCCATTTATTGGAGCGATGTGAGTGAGAATACATGAGTGTTGGGGCAGTGTGAGGGGAAACCTGAGTATTGGGGCGGTTTGAGGGGGAATACCCGAGTATTGGAGCAGTGTGAGGGGGAATACCCGAGTATTGGTGCGATGTGAGGGGTAAACCCGAGTATTGAAGTGATGTGAGGAAGAATACCGAGTATTGGAGTGGGCTGAGGGGGAATACCCGAGTATTGGAGCGGAGTGAGGGGGAATGCCTGAGTACTGGAGCGATGTGAGGGGGAATACCTGAGTATTGGTGCGATGTGAGGGGGTAACCCAAGTATTGTAGCGGTTTGAGGGGGAATACCTGAGTATTGGAGCAGAGTGAGGGGGAATACCCGAATATTGGAGCAATGTGAGGGGGAATACCCGAGTATTGGAGCGGAGTGAGGGGGAATTCCCGAGTATTGGAATGGAGTGAGGGGGAATCCCGCGTATTGGAGTGGAGTGAGGGGGAGACTCGAGTATTGGATTGGTATGAGGGGGAAACCCGTTTATTGGAGCGATGTGAGGGAGAATGCCCGAGTATTGGAGCGGTGTGCGGGGGAATACCCGAGTATTGGAGCGGGCTGGGGGGGAAACACCCAAGTATTGGTGCGATGTGAGGGGGAATACCCGAGTATTGGAGCGATGTGAGGGAGAATACCGAGTATTGGAGCAGTGGGAGGGGGAAACCTGAGTATCGGTGCAATGTGAGGGAGAAAACCCGAGTATTGGAGCGATGCGAGTGAGAATACCCGAGTTTTGGGGCAGTGTGAGGGGGAAACCTGAGTATTGGGGTGGTTTGAGGGGGAAACCCGAGTGTTGGAGGGTATGGGGGGAAACCCGAGTATTGGAGCGGTGTGAGGGGGAAACCCGAGTATTGAAGCGATGTGAGGGGGAATGCCTGAGTACTGGAGCGATGTGCGGGGGAATACCCAAGTATTGGTGCGATGTGAGGGGGTAACCCGAGTATTGGAGCGGGCTGAGGGGGAATACCCGAGTATTGGAGCGATGCGAGTAAGAATACCCGAGTTTTGGGACAGTGTGAGGGGGAAACCGGAGTAATGGAGCGATGTGAGGGGGAATACCCGAGTATTGGAGCGGAGTGAGGGGGAGACCCGAGTATTGATGCGATGTGAGGGGGAATACCCGAGTATTGGAGTGGTGTGAGGGGGAATACCGAGTATTGGAGCAGTGTGAGGGGGAATACCCGAGTATTGGAGTGGTGTGAGGGGGAATACCGAGTATTGGAGCAGTGTGAGGGGGAATACCTGAGTATTGAAGCGATGTGAGGGGGAATACCTGAGTACTGGAGCGATGTGAGGGGGAATACCCGAGTATTGGTGCGATGTGAGGGGGTAACCCGAGTAGTGAAGCGGTGTGAGGGGGAATACCCGAGTATTGGTGCGATGTGAGGGGTAACCCGCGTAGTGAAGCGGTGTGAGGGGGAATACCCGAGTATTGGAGCGGGCTGAGGGGGAATACCCGAATATCGGAGCGATGTGAGGGGGAATACCTGATTATTGGAGCGGGCTGAGGGGGAATACCGGAGTATTGGAGCGATGTGAGGGAGAATACCTGAGTACTGGAGTGGGGTGAGGGGGAATACCCAAGTATCGGAGCGATGTGAGGGGGAATACCCGAGTATCGGAGCAGTGTGAAGGGGAATACCGGAGTATTGGAGCGGGGTGAGGGGTTAATACCGGAGTATTGCGGCGTTGTGAGGGGGGATTATCCGAGTATTGGAGCGGGGTGAGGGGGAATACCCGAGATCTGGTGCAGTGCGAAGTGAAATGAGTCCTGGTACCATGTGCCTTACCTAGTTGCAGCTGAGTGCCAGCTGAGTGCCAGTGAGGAGGGATCTGGAGGCTGGAAAGCAGCGGGGCAGTTGTTGGGCTTGTGCCTGGTGCTTGTGGTCAGATCATATGCTGAGCTGCTGCGATCTGAAATTCTTTACTGGACTGTAATGTAAACCTTTAACTCTGTTACAACTATCATATCTTTAACTTAATTTCTACACACTATAAGTAATGCTACTACTTTTCCTTTTAATCCTCTTGTGTATCTAAATTTATACCTAGGTATTTGTAGCTAAGATGGTGTGATCAAAGGCAGCCTCTATAAATACTTTTCACTGTACTCCTGTACTTTTGTACTGGGGTATACATGACAATAAAGGATATTCTATTCTTTTCTATTCAAAGATCTTTAATAGCTCTGGACGACTGGAAACACATGGGTAATTTTGCAAACTAGATTTTAACATGGATATGATTTGTGATGACATATATTGACAGAGTTTAGCTTTGTAGAATACTATCACTATACAGAGGTCAGTTTTCTTTTACTCCCAGTAAGTATGTCTCTAGTGCATGATACACTTAAGATCGTGAGATTCATTTGAGGAGTAAATGAGCACAACTCATTTAATCATACTAAAAATGTCAAATACTGAATGTCAGTGCATAATCAAACAACAGAGCTCACAAAAAATTAGTCTTGCCTACCTGGCAGAGCTCTGATGTAGTAAGTCCCAGAGCAGTGAAATCCAGATTGTAAAGTGTGGAGAAACCCACCACAACAAACTACGAAGGAATTCAAACTTGACACAATGTATCTGTCTTCACAGCAAGCATAGCCTGGCAGACTGCTGTACAGCACTCCATCACAGCAAACCTATTAAGAATATTATGGAGCATTTCATGCAAAACACATAATCAGTTTTCCCACTGTAACAACTGAGTAAAACTTCAGTGGTAATGAAGCTGCTCAACTATAAAGTTGGGACTCAGTGAATCAAGAAAGAGTTTGAAATGGTTCAAAGCTGCTCAACAAACTAACCTTTGCATTGTTAATTATGATAAATGACTCCATCTACACTTACACATGTATGTTTTTCAACAAAAGCAGACCACTACAATAGCTTTTTAATTTTGCCACATCAAAAACCCTGTTGAACTGTATGCAGTTCACAGAAAACATTAATGGTACGTGATGAGGCTACTAAAGAAAAACTCACGTATCATAGACAGTGATCAAATTAAAGTCAATAGGAATGAATTTGGACATTGCTGCCCGACAGGATGAGAACAAAATGCCAAGACCTGTTTGAAACTTGGGCCTGATTAAATTTGGTTGGTGAGTTGTAGACACACTGTCTCCAAGTTGCTCACCAGTGAAGTGGATGTACATTTTGAGTTGCTGTATTTCTTTTCCAGTTCTGCAAGAGAGGGAGAGACAGAGACAGTTCGATAGATAGAGGAATGATTGGAAGAGAGGGAACTGTGACTGATCAGCAAAGAGGGGTTCAATCAAGGAGACAGAGGGAGCAATGGAAATGGAAGGAAATTAATGTTATTGGGAACCTGATAAAGTTTCCACATCTCAATATTTTGACACCCTGTCAACCCTGAGAAACTGAACTGTGATCGCTTCCCAAAGAGTTGGAATCAGCCTGATTTCCATCTATTGGGCATGCTTGGAAGATCTTTCATCAGTTTACGGCTGTCAGCCATTCCATTTTGTCCAGAAGATACCCAGTGAACTGACAAAATTCATCATATTCTAATGTTTGTTACACAGTCATTAGCTAATAAGGGTGTTTTATTTCTTTCTATTCTTTCAGAATATCATCCCTGTAGAGTCTTTGCTGTCCTTTATATTAAGTGATCATATTTGTTTTGGGATCAAAAGAGGATTAGGTCTTATTCCAAGTTACAATTTCTTTTCTCCGGTTTTGCCTCTTGTGTTTAGGAGTGTTGTCATATGATAAAAGGATTAGCCTTGAGTTTATTAAAGGAACTTGGTGAATTTTGTTTAAAAATCTGGATAGCAAAAGGGAAACAATTGGCCATTTTGGTGATTAAGTTAAAATATTTGTACTAATGGTGTGAGTAGTGGGGAATGATTATCAGCACATTCCTCTTGTCACAATAACACCACTGACATTCACAGCCTAGTCTCATACATAAAGAATATCCATATAAGCAAAATGGTGGCTGGGATCTGTCAAAGCGTATTGTTCAGTTCTGTACAAAAGAAAAAATAAGACTTAAATTCAGTTCAGAAGCATTAAAAACATAAATTTGGTATATACATCATTTTCCCATTAATTCTGATGATTAATACTGTAGAATAAGCTTTGTTACAATTTTAGTGTCTTCCATTTGTTTATGTCTATTATCCCCCAACCTTCAATAGAAACATTATCTTCCTTAGTTCAAGTAATCTAACTTGCTTTGTCTCCAAAGAAAATATCAGTGGTATTATTCGTTTGTTAAGGCATAATTCATCAACATTTTGGTTTTTGCGCAATCACTTTTCTACTCTCCCTGGCATAACTCATCCTCCACAGGAAGTCTGAATGTCAATGTGTGGTCCGATTCAAATTCCATCTCAAGTTTCTTAGTTTACTCTGCTGCTGCTGCTATCAGAATATCTGCAATGCAGCCCTCATACCCGTGTTTCGTAGCACTACACTCACTACCAAGAATGATACAAGTACAATCATAGATTTGTCTCTGAAGCTATTTTTAATGAATGCTCAATCTTGTGTTGATGAAAAGATTTAAAGGAGAAATCCTTTTAACATAAATGTAAACAATCTATTACTTTCTTGCAGCAATCAGAAAATAGCATATATTTGGAAAGCCTTTGTTGAAACAAAGAGATATTTACTATTGGCATTCCTGTGAAATAAATAAAATATTTAAGCTGCACACAGAATTGATTATAAATCAGTATTTTGGGACTTAGTCGGTGAGCTGTAGCTGCTTCTCAAACATAGTCCTCCCTCAGTTTCTCCAGCATCTTAGTTTAAGTGAAGTCATTTTAGAATACTGCTCAATAATTCGAAAACACACAATACACTTTCATTGTGGATTCTGTCTTGCATTTTACTTTCAAAGTGATTTATTTTTCAGTAAAATAAGTCTTTTTTGTCAAAAAGCTGAACAGAAGCCACATCTTTTAACATACAACATCTTCAGGGAAGAAATCATCCAAGCAAGGTGAAATTTTAGCCCTGTAACCCCATCCTGTTTCTCCAGCCCCCATCCTCCCCTGCTGAAAGATTGGGCAGTCGGCTGAAATTGAAAAGGGGTGAAATGTGACCCCAACTTGCCGTGAATGTGCACAGTGAATTTTAAGGTGGCTGAACAACCTGTTCAAAAAGGCATGTTGGTAATATTTAGAAGATGTTACCTCATGGAAACGATTTGAAGTTTGTGGCTACTCACTGGACTTTCTAGGGTTTGTGTGCGTGAACATCCTGTATTTGATGTAAGCTTCTCATTGTGTTGGCAAATACTTATGTACGGGCATTGAAAGCGATGCTTGAAATGGCCATTGTGTTCTTTTCATTCACAAGTAGGGTTTCAGAAGGCTGAGGTTCTTGCAGCAGGCCATTGCAGGCATTTACAACCTTGTGGAAGCAAGCCTCCAACAAGATCAGTGGCTCTCATGTGTTGCCCATGGCTGTCAAGGTGAGCGTAACTCTCAAATCATCTTCATCTGTGTGTTTTGTGTCATTGGTGGGTGACATCTGTTGGATCTCACAATCTCCATCTCACGACAGGATTGCTTTGCATTAGAGAACTCAACTATAGTTGCTTCCAGTCAAATCCAGAGAGCTTTTGGGGTTGCTTCAGTTATCAGCTATCCACATCTCCAGGGGGTCAGAAACTGAACTCACATGGTAATTAAGGCAACATTGTATCAGCCAGGTGCTTTGGTTCATAGGAATGACTTCCATTCCCTTTAACGTGCAACTGGCTTGTGCTCTCATCAGAGGACCATAATGCAAGTCTGTCCTTGGATATCCAGAGAGCTTCTCTAGTTGTTTATCTTTTGGCCGTTCCATATACAGCAGGTTTTCCTTCCTCCAGATCACTTCCATACTTGGCTTCTTGGGGCCAAAAGACATCCCTTGAAGCCCAAATGCCAAATAATTGGATTACTTAAGAAAAGGTTCTGCTGCATGGTCATATCTGGTGATGCCCTTCAATATGATCCAACAAGAATGTCCAGGATTATAGAGGACTAGATCTGTCATAAGAGGCAAGAAGAAAGTGGAGATCATACTACATCATTGGAAGAAGATCAGCAAAATGGGGAGTATCATGATGTGTCTTCAGGGATAGATTTCCCTCTTAGAGATTTCTATTTCTATGATGCACTGTTATAATTATGTGGGGGTTGGTTTAGCTCACTTGGCTGGAAGACTGGTTTGAGATCCAGAATGATGCCAACAATGTGGGTTTAATTCCTGCACTGGCTGAGGTTATCATGATGGATTCTCCTCCTTTACCACTCCACCCGCCTGAATTGTGGTAACCCCCACAACCAGTTGTCCCTCTCTAATCAGGGAACTTTCCTATGGTCTGTTCAGATGATGGTGACTTTAAAATTATATGATTTACAAGATTATTATTTTTTGAGGCAGTCTTTAAATTAAAGAAAAAAAGGGGGGGGAGGGTCATATGATTTGCTCTAAAGCAAGCCTCGCAATATTTGCTAACAATCAAAGTCGGGCTAAAACAAAACAGCAGGTACTGGAGAAAGTCAGCAGGTCTGGCAACACCTGTGGACATAAAGTGGAGTTATTGAGTTCAATGACTCTTCTGATTGGCAAATGGTGCTACATGAAATACACTAACGGCAGAGTTTTAATCCTTTGTTGAGCCACAAAATGGCAGTGGCAAAGACCATCTGAGCTCTGAAGCCTATGAGAGCCCTGTCAAAGACTATCCCATTTACATCTGTGCAGGTCTGACTCTGTCATTGGGGTTTTAGATTAGATTAAATTCCCTACAGTGTAGAAACAGGCCCTTCGGCCCAACAATTCCACATAGGCCCTCCAAAGAGTAACCCACCCAGACCCGTTTCCTTCTGACTAATACACCTAATACAATGGGCAATTTAGCATGGCCAATTCACCTGATCTGCGCATCTTTGGACTGGAGGAGGAAACCCATGCAGACACAGGGAGAATGTGCAAGCTCCACACAGAGAGTCGCCCAAGGCTGGAATTGAACCTGCGTCCCTGGCGCTATGAGGCTACTGTACTAACCAATGAGCCATCATGCTCATTGGATTGGAGACATCTCACACGGCTTTGTCAGGAGGAAGGGAAGAATAGAGCTGAAAGGTTTGAGTGCCTAAGGACAGCCACTAGCATGATGAGATCTTTCTCTGTCTTCCTTCTCAGGGCTCAGCTGGGCTTCCCTCTCAGCCAAGAATGTGAGAGCACTCAATTGCATGGCAGCAGGCCATTCACCCACCATATTTTGATTAATCTTACGTAAACTGGCAGCCAGACAATTGATGTGGACTACTGTGTACTTGTGCCCTGTGCATCTAATTGTCCATGAGATTGGGCACTCATTCTGTGGAGGTGATCGTCAATGCAAATGTTTGAGACACCAAGACACTTGTGCTATAAATGGACTCCTCTATTTAATGGTGAAGGGTACACATTTTTTTCAGAAATGCTGACACAGCTTTTGTCGCCACTCCACAGGTATCACATCAGTGTATGGCCCCCAAGGCTTAATGACCATATTCAGCTGAGCAGAGCTTAAACCATCCTGTGCCCTAGAACAAGAACTTTCCACTGCTGCCTCTGTGCCCATTGCCCACACATGCTCATGTATAATGTGCTTTTTACTGTATGCCACTTTTTCTTTTGTTGGTGTTAGACTCACAAGGTGTATGTATCTGTGCTAATGGAGGTTGTGCAGGAATCACAGTACTGGGACTCGTGAGGGGACTTCCTAGACTCCTCCCATATCTTCTCTGTCACTGGAATTCTGGGAGGCACAAGTCAGTCATGAGGCAGGTGAAATTGGATTCAAAATTAGTATAATGCAGATCATGACATCTAATGTACGGTGACACTGATTTAACAAAGGCACAATTTAAGTGCCAAGTGCTATTGAATGCTGTCATCAAGCCTATGGATATTGAATGCTGTCATCAAGCCTATGGATCACTCGTCTCCCCATCAACAACAGCCTGAGCTGCTACACGATGTTATCTCCAGGGTTTCCTTCTCAATGGTGGCCACACTTCACCTGACAAAAGAACAACGTTCCGAAAATAAACCTGTTGGATTATAACTTGGTCTCGTGCAACTTCTGACCTTGTCCATCCCCATCCAACAATGGAACCTCCACATCACGATTTCCATGGGTGCACCAACAGTACTCAATTTCTCCCTTGGAGAGGTGGACAATCTCCTACAATCAGAAAATTTAAACAGTTAGTGAGAGGTCAAATTATTGCTGAAGATAAGGGGTCAATATTTGTAGGAAGTAACTGTGAGCAAAAGAGCGCAAAAGGTCAATAGAGCAAGAGATGTACGTGAGTGTTATCTGATGAAATGGATATTTAAGAAGCAAGTTGGAGAGGACACCAAGATTTGATGGTCAGAGGAGAGTTGTGCACAAAAATGTTGGTGGTGTTGGCAGGCCGCCTCCTGCTGTTCTCAGAGAACAGGAAAAAAATCCATTCAACATCCAATATGGCGAGTTTGGCAAACCCAGAAACCAGATGATGCTTGTATTAGTCTGGGAAAGAGCATTGGTATTGCCCAGACCAGTAAATTGGTATCCTGATCCAAAAATGACCCTGCTTTTCCACTAGGGATTATAATCTCAAGATTCTGCCTCAAGTATCAAAACAATTCCCTCCAGTCTTCTATTTATAGAAAGTTTATGGCATTTGCAAAACAATTAATATATTTCAGTACTTGACTCCCTTGCAGATAAGAGGATATCCCTGACCACAGATACTTTCATTTATTTTTTATTGAATATAAACACACTATTGACTGTTTTGATCTGCCTTTTGAATTCATGACATGAGACATTGATGCGATGTTCTTCTCCTAATTTCATATCCTTGGATGATATTATTTGGTCGTCTAGGGATATCCAATCAATTCTAAGAGTTCTTGCTAAAATAGTAAAATATAAAATAGAGAGAGATGTTATATAGTAATCTCATTATATCTTTCAAGAATGGAGCATCTAATGTCTTAATGGATGTAAATTATTCAGAGATGCACCGAATCTAAAGTCCAGAATTTCTTAGTCTGTAAAATTTTCTGACATATAAGCAAATGAACCACATTAATTGTGGTAAATATCATAAACTATAGATAATAAACAAAGTGATCATTTTATATATAATACTATCCAATTGTATGGGATATTTACCCCAATGTTTTATATCATGAGATTATTTATTTTGACACAAGCATCTATTATTAAATAATCTATACAATGGTAACATACATAACTGGGTTTTTATTAGACTTAATAAACTGCTTGAAAGATATTTTAGTGCTTTTACAGTTTTAATTGGCATGATTATAAGGCACAATAGAGAACCAACACAGATAATAGCTGCTTTACAACCTTATCATTAGTACAATATCTGTATCAGTTCTCAGTGTCTATATGCACAGAGAAATTACTCACATTTATATATACCTTTCATAACTGTAGAATGTCCCAAAACACTTGAGAGCACTTCAATTGTCTTTTTTTAGTGTAGTCATTATTCTAAAACAGCAATGTCCTAGAAACAGCAATAAGATAAATAATCAAATAACCTGTTTATTTTATGGAAGCAAAACAAGGAACCGCAGATGCTGGAAATCAAAAATAAAAATGGCATTGCTGCAGAAACTCAGCAGTCTGACCGCATCTATGGATAGAAAGCAGAGTTAATGTTTCAGTTCCAGTAACCCTTTCTCAGAACTGCAGAACCCTTCTGTAGAAAGATCACTGACCCAAAATGTTGACTCTGCTTCCTCTCCATGAATACTTCAAGATCTGATGAGCTTTTCCTGCAATTTCTGTTTTTGTTTTTATAGAAATGATTTGAGGATAGAGCATTGCTTTAATGCCTCAAACAAAAGATGGTAACTTTGACACAGCTGCACCAGAGTATCAACCTAGACTTCTGCACTGAAGACCTAAAGTGGGTCACTAATCTGCAACATTTGTGTCAGATGGGAGAGTGGTAGTGACAGAGCCAAGACTGAGATAATGGCGATGGCAAAAGAAACTAAAATGTCCTATTGCAACATGTTAGCAACAGAAGGGCATCTCCAGCATAAAACATTATAAGAAAAAATAACAGGGAAGCTAATCATCCCCGATGGATTTTCAAGCCTTCTAGAAATCCTTCTGCTCAAATTGTGCCTGAAACAAAGAGATTGCATACAGGGGGATTGGTGATATGTTGTTTAAATATGGCAGTTATGAGATTCAAGCTAGAAGTGTATTGAATTATTGCAAACTTCTGACTGCATATGTAAAGAATCAGCAGGAGAATTGTGCCACAACAATAAAAATATTATTGGTTGTTTAATTAGAAATCATAATACTCTCAAACACGCTGTTAATAGAGAGTAGCCATCAATACCAAACACCACAATCCAAAAGATCAAAGGGTAAGAGTGTGATATAATCACAATGCCACATGACTTATTTTTTAGTAAACCACTGCTGACAAGTCATTTATCCTATTTCTACTTCACTTTTTTAGTAGAACGAGTAAATAATTCCAACAGTGGCTTTTGGGAGAAATAAACCACTACTTTATAGACTCTGCTTATGCCAGAATGGGTTATGTTCTCAAGTGACAATTGATTCCCAATATGGTTGAAACTGCACACATGGGCTTTGCTCAACCAACTGATGGCTGAAAATGCATTATAATTATTACCTGATATTCAAAAAAAAACTACTTTTAGGGCATGCCTAATGCTGATGCTTTAAATAGATTGGCTGTTATCTATTGTAAACTAACTAATAGGAAAGATGTGGATGCTTTGGAGAGAGTTCAGAGGAGGTTTACCAGGATGCTGCCTGGAATGGAGGGCTTATTTTACGAAGAGAGATTGACTGAGCTCGGACTTTTTTCATTAGAATAAAGAAGGAAGAGAGGGGACCTAATTGAGGTGAACAAGCTAATGAGAGTCATAGATAGAGTTGATAGCCAGAGACTTTTTCCCAGGGCAGAAATTGTTAACACGAGGAGTCATAGTTTTAAGCGGTTTGGCGGAAAGTATAGAGGGGATGTCAGAGGCGGGTTCTTTACACAGAGAGTTGTGAGAGCATGGAATGCGTTGCCAGCAGCAGTTGTGGAAGCGAGGTCATTGGGGACATTTAAGAGACTGCTGGATATGCATATGGTCACAGAAATTTGAGGGTTCGTACATTAGGTTTACCTGACATGAGGATCAATGGTCGGCGCAACATCATGGGCTGAAGGGCCTGTTCTGTGCTGTACTGTTCTATGTTCTATGTTTTAGTCTAAATGACACACATAGATATCTTAAAAAAATGTTGTAATGTGTAAATCATATGCTATTGTTCTCAGGGTAAATTTTGGTTGAATTTAAAATTTCTTTCACTTGAAACAATATTTCTTGCAAATATCATAAACACATTTAAAGGTGAGTCTAAAGTTGATACAATGAAGGAACATACATAAAAAAGAAAGAATTTAGTTAGTCTTTTAGTTCAAAGTTAGTATGGATTATAGGGATAATTTGATTTCCATCATATTATGCAAACAGTAAGCTTGGATTTTAGAACTATGCATTCATTTTGTAGCAACATATCTCTGGCTTTGAATGACTGCAATATTCTCCCATTCTCCTCCAATAATCTTTCTGAAAGATCAGTGGAAATGCTGGAAGTAATTCCTCACTGTTATACCAAATCTTGGGATCCTTGGATTGGAGGGGTCAGTGCATTTCAGAAGCAGTTGGAAGTAGCCACAGGGGACTTTGATCTGGTCTTTTGCTCACATTTAAGTCCCTCTAGCACTCCCAATATCAGTCCATCACACACCTTCCACCCTATTACTCTAACTGTACCTTAAATCTCCCATACCAGCTCAATGCCAACTCATACCACACCCAGACCAAATTACCCCTTATACACTGCATGCCAATTAATGGTACCTCTGTGCTCATTTACACCTTATATAGATATGGTGAACCCTATAGTAACACTGGCATGTATCAAGTTGCTAGAGGAAAAAGAAAATCCATTCATAATCATTTGAGAGAAAAGCAGGTGCTTATAAACCCTACAGAAGCAATCAATTAAACAGACCTTCAATTTATTAGTACATAGGTTTTAAGCACTTCACAACTCTTAATCTTTTGCAAGAAGTTGAGATGTTGACAGAAGTGACCACAGAAAATAATAACAATATGACCATATAAAGATGTAACTTCAGCAAAGTCAACAGTGTTTTCCAGCAGTGTGAACAATCCTCCAGTGAGCTGCCAAATAGACATGCATAATAAGGCATGTAATAATGCAACTTATACACACACGCACACACACATATGTATTTTCCATCAGACGTGTTAGGAAAATGGCGAAACCTTTAAAAATTATGTGACAGTGTTGCAACAAATGGCTTCCTCATATAAGTAGGCGACAGTGAGTACTGTTGATGCTGGAGATTAGAGTCGAGATTGTGGAAATGCACAGCAGGGCAAGCAGCATCCAAGGAGCAGGAAAATCGATGTTTCAGGCAAAAGCCCTTCCTGATTTTCCTGCTTCTCGGATGCTGCCTGTGCTGCTGTGCTTTTCCAGCACAACACTCTCATTTTCTCATGTAAGTGACAAACTAAATAACTAATTCATTACCAATTAATTGAATATACTTCAATTCCATAAATTCAGGAAAGCCTCTTCATTGAGGATAATGATTCATCTTTAGAAAAAGCCATGACCTTGGCAATTCACATTGAATCAGTCATGTTATATTCAAAAGGTTATAAAGGGATGGACCCTTCAGCACAAATTTGGAGACACGGTTTTTTCAACAGCCGAAGTGCAAAGATAATGGACAAGTAGACCTCAGCAATCTCATCAACATGGTCAGATTTGGGCTCATCCATGTGCCCAAATAGTGTAAGTGCTCATTGATGACTAAGCCTGTGAACCCATGAACAGGATATTTTACTTTTAAAAGTAACATGGAATATGGACAAATGTTCTTGATATGATAGACTCCAGGAGAGTCAGGGCATCTTTTTCATGTTCATTATATACTTCTGGGAAGTCAAAGGCCATGCATAGAAACTGTCTCTTCTAGCAAAAAGAAACAAACTGCCCGAGAAACTCTGCCACAGACAGAGAAGTGGAGTGAATTTGTTTCACCTACTTTTACTAAAGGGACTGAATCATAATTTTGACTGGGGACATAAGCAGAAGCTGGTAACTGCTTTGTGTACATCACTGTGAGTTTATGACCAGAAACTTTCAACCACCCAGGTTATCAACAAACAAAGAGATAAACTCAGGCTAAAAACATTTTCAACTATGGTCGTGAGGACTGACAATAGAAGTGACTTTTTCAATTCTTTATAAAATTGAAGTACATGAAACATATTTAAGTGTCATAATTTTCCATTTGTATAAGACCTATGTAAATATGAGTGTTTTTGCATTCGCATTTTGGGTGTAGAGAATATAAACATTTTTTTCTCATTTGAACTGACGAGGACTAGGACATTGTATGATTAGATTAGATTACTTACATTGTGTATCAAATCAACACATGAAAGGCCTACAGAGACTACTTTTGGCTTTAATGTTGCTTAGTCAGTGTCATGTTACCCTGGAAGGGGAAGATGCCACAAAGTTTGAAGAACAGGTGAAGTCAACTGTCTCATACTGCTCATTGCAGGCAATGCAGAAATGCTTTTCTTTCCGAATAGGATTCTGCCATCAAACCAAGGAGAGGTTCTATGCACCGCACATATTTAGATTAGATTAGATTACTTACAGTGTGGAAACAGGCCCTTCGACCCAACAAGTCCACACCGCCCTGCCAAAGCACAACCCACCCATACCCCTACAGTTACCCCTTACCTAACACTACAGGCAATTTAGCATGGCCACCTGCACATCTTTGGACTGTGGAAGGAAACCGGAGCACCCAAAGGAAACCCATGCAGACACGGGGAAAACGTGCAAACTCCACACAGTCACCTGAGGCGGGAATTGAACCCGGGTCCCTGGCACTGTGAGGCAGCAGTGCTAACCACTGTGCCACCGTGCCGCCCACAATGTTTGTGAATGTTTGTGAATATGAATGTTTGTGCGTGTGTGACACCAGGTAAAAAGATGCACATCCCAATGATTGACAGATTGTATCAAACAATACATTTGTTTCATAATTTGCAATGGGCAGTGCACCAATCATGCTCAGCTAGATCATGCTTGCAAGTCTTTTGCAAGTCACCAAGTCCAAAATTAAATGTAATTCTACTGTTGGACAACACTTACTAAACAAACAAGACTGCGCAAAAAATTACACCAGAAGCTAATTTAAGATTAGGTTTGCAGTGTGATACATTTTTGATTGCTAAAATTTACATATGTGAACACAAAGAATCCTGTTTATGTTGATAAAAGTACTTCAAACATATATTAGACTTTCTTTCATTGGGATAAGGGTGCTGAATACAGCCAAACTCTGCTGTAATCCACATAGCAACTCCTTGGCCAATCAGAGTCTATCTGGCTGCACTGACACTCAAGATTATCAGTCAATCATTTCTGCTGTTTCTCTATGCCAATGGTAGCACAACCAATCAGCACCCTCTTCTTGTGTTATAGAAATTGGTGTTCTGTTTTCCAAATCCAGTATATTGCATCCTAATCCCGATGAGTACAAGATGAAAAGCTTCGAATTCATATCCTTTTTTAAAATGCTTAGGTTCTGTACAGCTTCTGGGCAAGTATTTAGACTTATGAGAATGCCTGATGTGTGCCTATTCTGGAAAGTCTCAGTGCTCAAAGGACAAAAATACTCAATGTCTAAATTACATGCTGATATGGTCAATTGAAAGTTGAAAAAAGGGGAACATTATTCCAGAATTCACCACTGTCTAGTGGGTGGAACGGTGGCACAGTGGTTAGCAGTGTTGCCTCACAGCGCCAGAGACCCGGGTTCAATTCCCGCCTCAGGCAATTGACTGTGTGGAGTTTGCACATTCTCCCCGTGTCTGCGTGGGTTTCCTCCGGGTGCTCTGGTTTCCTCCCACAATCCAAAAAAAATGTGCAGGTTAGGTGAATTGGCCATGCTAAATTGCCCGTAGTGTTAGGTGAAGGGGTAAATGTAGGGGAATGGGTCTGGGTGGGTTGCGCTTCAACGGGTCGGTGTGGACTTGTTGGGCCGAAAGGCCTGTTTCCACACTGTAAATAATCTATCTAATCTATAATATGACTCATAATGCCTTGCCCCTTGTTTGACTCATCCTTAATGTGGAACCACTCACAAAGACTTGTTATTCAGACTGTTGACATGCTATTCACACTACTAGTATTTATCTGTTGATGCTCTTAATTACCTGGAGCTACCTTGCCATTATCTCTCCGCCTATATATTCTTTGCCTATGTGCCTCTCTCCACTTCCCCTGACGAAGGAGCAGTGCTCTGAAAGCTTGTGATTTTAAATAAACCTGTTGGGCTAGAATGCAGTGTCATGTGACTTCTGACTTCTGACTCTGCCTAAGAATCTACAGTCTTCATGAGGTGTACACGTGACAGAAATACTTTCAAAACCATTAATGGAGCAAAGCCTTTATTAGTCATAAAGGTGTGTGTCAGTATTACAGAATGCCCTATGGACTAAGTTCAGCAGCTAACAAATTCTACAAGATAATTTCTTTAGTCTTGTCAGATTTTCAGGAGACATTTAACCTACTTGACAAGGTTGTTTCCCTTGAAAAGAAGAAAGCAGAGTATGATCAATAGTTATCAGCAATGCTCATGTGACTTGAATAACACAATTTTAAACTCAACAAGGAAATTTCACATTCATGACAATAATGATTGCCTTTCTGGGGCATAGAATTGGCAGAATTGAAGCTTACACATAACTACATCAAAGCCATTCATTTGCTTCTGAACCCATGTAACGGGTAGGAATTGGCAATGTCCCTTACTGCTACTAAATTTTGTTACAAACCTATTCCTAAAATGTAGATATTGTGGAACTTTTCAGAAGCTGCAGTGCAAGGAGGCACACTGGAAATGGGCAATCACACAGCAAACAGCATTTGACAAATTAAAGGCAAAGATAGCATTTCCAGTATATTTTCAACTCACATGTGGAAGTGCATGTCACAACTGATACGTTAGGAAATATGACTTAAACAATACTCTCTCAGTGTATTGAAGGAAACAGACAACAAATCACTGACAAACCATTGTAGGAAACTGAGTGGGAAGAACTAGATTTTATCCATGCGAATGAATATTAGCCGATGTGCCTTTATGGCAGAAAGTCTGCTTTCTGGACTGATCACCAGGCACTGACTGCATTGTTAGCCATATCAGCATCATTGACTCTGTTGCATGTACAAATGGTTTTACTGTCTCCATCAGTTCAACTTCGAGGTTGATTACATTGCAGGGACACTCAACAAAGTGGCTGACATGGTTAGCTGTCTGACTATCACAGAAACCATGGGTGAACGTGAAATGACCTGCAATTACAGTGATTTCAAACACAAACTGGAACCCTGTAATACTCGGGCAAAGAGTGGAAGCCCTTGACATGAAGGAAGCATGCAAACATATATGACATCAAGAAGCTCTAGCGAAGCAGGAGTTAATGGGACAACCTTTGAAGTAACAGCTTTCAAAAAGGAGGATGGTTTTGTTTGTTGGTGATTTATCAGCTCAGCCCCATGACATTTCTGTAGAAGTTCCTCAGGATAATGTCCTCCGAACAGCTTTAGCTGCTTTATGAACGTCCTTCCTCCATCATAAAATCAGAATTGGGGATGTTCACTGATGATTGTACAATGTTTAGCATCCTTCATGACTTTTCAGATACTGAAGCAATCCATGTCCTATGCAGCAAGGCCTAGAAAACATTCAGTATTGGGCTGATACATGACAAATAACATTCATCCAATACAAGTACCAAGTAATGATCATATCCAATACGGGAGAATCTAACCAATGCCCCTCGACATAGAATCATAGGGTGGTATAATGGTTCAGTGGTCAGCACTGCTGTCTCAGAGTGCCAGGGACCCACATTCGATTCCATTCTCGGACAACTGGCTGTGTGAAGTTTGCACATTCTCCCTGTGTCTGCATGGATTTCCTTTAGGTGCTCTAGTTTCCTCCCACAGTCCACAATGTGCAGATTAGATGGATTGGCCATGCTAAATTGCCCAAGTGTTTAGTGATGTGCAGGCTCGGTGGATTATCTATGGGAAATGCAGGGTTACAGGGATGGGGTAGGAGGAGGAGCCTAGTGGGATGGTCTTCAGAGGGTCGGTGTGGACTCAATGGGCTGAATGTCCTACTTTCACGCTGCAGCGATGCTATGATTCTATGACATTCTATCACTGAAACCCCCATCAATAACCTGTCTAGATGGGGATTACTATTGACCAGAAAATGACTGGCCGAGCCATATAAATACTGCAACTATGAGAGGAGGTCAGAAGTTAAGCATCCTTGAGTGAGTAACTTGCCCCCTGACTCCCTAAAGGCTACACCTGATCTAAGGGGCACAGGTCATGTGTGTGATGGAATACTCCCACTTACCTGGATTAGTGCAATCCCAGCAACACTCAAAAGGTTTGACAGTATCCAGTATAAAGCTTTCTGCTTGATGGGCAGCACATTTGCCATTATTTATTCCCTCGATCAACGACAGTAAATAGCAGTAATGTATACAATATCAAGATGCAATGCAGAAATTCACCAAGGCTCATTAGAGGACACCTTCTAAACTCATGACCACACGCATTATGAAGCAAAAGAGCAGGATGAGAACACCTTCCCCTGCAAGCCACTCCCAATCGTGACATGGAAATATATCATCATTCCTTCAGTGTGATCAAAGTCCTGGAACTGCCTCCCTGTCAGCTAGCTCTGCCTTCTCGAGGGCAACTAGGAATGGGCAATAAATGCTGGCCCAGCCAGCGACACTCATTTCCCATGAATACATTTTTAAAAATTGTATTGAATTCATCAATAGACCTTTAAATTATGTCACTGACTATTCTCTGGTAAATTAATGCATATAAAGCTCATAATTTTTTTGTAATGTTGTATCTCTGTACTCTATACTGAGTTTTCCCACTTTTTTAAAATATTTCCTGCAATTTCTAATTATCAAAATTGTGACTACCAGTTTCTTTAGCTGTTGACCACCTTCCCCTGTGAAAATTGAGTTTTCCCACTTCTTCTCAGATATTATGAACATTTTTCAGTTTTCCCAGTGCACTTTTCGACACGAATCATCAAATAATGTTCTCTGGCTGCTAAATCTGCCCAACAAAATTGTACTTAATTACTGATTCCCAGTTCTTTAAAATCTCCAACTTTTTCTGACTTTTCTTCTTCTGCTAGACTCTTTCATTAGATTCCCTTAAATTTACTTATATCTGTTTATATAGATGTTCAGACCTTGCTAATTCTGTAGACATGATCTAAATGTCTTTTGTGATTTAGATTAGATTAGATTAGATTACTTACAGTGTGGAAACAGGCCCTTCGGCCCAACAAGTCCACACCGCCCCGCCGAAGCGCAACCCACCCATACACCTCCATTTACCCCTTACCTAACACTACGGGCAATTTAGCGTGGCCAACTCACCTGACCTGCACATCTTTGGACTGTGGGAGGAAACCGGAGCACCCGGAGGAAACCCACGCAGACACGGAGAGAACGTGCAAACTCCACACAGTCAGTCGCCTGAGGGGGGAATTGAACCCGGGTCTCTGGCGCTGTGAGGCAGCAGTGCTAACCACTGTGCCACCGTGCCGCCGTTTCACTGAGCTGTGCAGTTGCATTTCGTACTCATCGTGTTTGCCTTTTGGCCCCTTCTACGATTGTTTCTTTCTCTTGCTTTTAGTCATTGTGTTTCAGCTAGTGACTGACTGACTGTCTACGTCTTCGGAAAGGATAATAATCTTTAAGTGCTAACTTTAGAATCTTGAAAATCTTTATTTTGTTCTGTGTCTTATGGATTTCTTCTCCTGCAAAGCACATACTATCCCAGCTTGGAGATGTTTCACAATGTCTTCACTATTGCTGAATAAAAATCCTGGAATTTCCTTTCTAACAGCACTGTGGGTATACCTGCACCACATGGACTGCAGTGATTCAAGGAAATGGCTCTCTACCAAAATTATCTCAAGGCTAAGTAGGAATGGGCAACAAATGGTGGCCTAGCCTGCACATCCCACTAAAGTATAAATTTTTAAAAAATATTTAAAGTTAATATCGCAATCCAGAGTTTTATTTGCTTGCCACTACTCTGTTTTAAGTAACAAAATCATGAGAGCTAAACTTGAATGCACATTATAAAGTGAGTAGGTGGAATGTAGTTAAAACAATACAGAATACAGCATGGTGGCTAGACACAGCATTTCTGCATATTCCCATAAGCTGTTGCTCAAAACACATGAGGTAGGTAAGGCTTCACTCTGTCCAACCACGCTGTCTCCTACTGAGGCTTTTAATTGCCAATTAGTAGCTAGTTGAAGGCCAATAAAGATCTGTTTTGCAACAGTATATGTGGAACTTTAGTTGGTAGCATGAGAGGATCAGGAAAAAAGACAGGAAGGACCTGACACTTGCTTTTGAGGATATGACCTATGTCCATCACCACCAACAAACACCTCTCCCCTTTGTTGAGTCCTCCTGTTGGCCTCCAATGCCTGACTTTACCATTGCTCCCATCCACCACCATCCAAAAACTCCAAGATCCCACCTTTCAATTGGGCATCCACTTTCCTTCTCTTTGGGACAGTTCATATTTTCTGCAGAACTGGGCAGAAAGGTGGCAAATGGAGTTCAATGGAACTAAGTGTGAAGTGATTCACTTTGGTAAGAGTAACAAAAATATGGGGTACTGGGCTAATGGTCGGATACTTGGTAGTGTGGATGAGCAGAGGGATCTTGGTGTCCACGTACACAGATCTTTGAAAGTTGCCACCCAGGTAAATAGTGCGGTGAAGAAGGCATATGGCGTACTGGCTTTTATTGGTAGAGGAATTGAGTTCCAGAGTCCTGAGATCATATTGCAGTTGTATAAGACTCAGGTGCGGCCGCATCTGGAGTATTGTGTGCAGTTTTGGTCGTCATACTATAGGAAGGATGTGGAGGCACTGGAACAGGTGCAGAGGAGATTTACCAGGATGTTGCCTGGTATGGTAGGAAGATCGTATGAGGAAAGGCTGAGGCACTTGGGGTTGTTTTCATTGGAGAAAAGAAGGTTTAGGGTGACTTGATAGAAGTGTACAAGATGATTAGGGGTTTAGATAGGGTTGACCGTAAGAACCTTTTTCCACGTATGGAGTCAGCTATTATGAGGGGGCATAGCTTTAAATTAAGGGGTGGTAGGTATAGGACAGATGTTAGGGGTAGGTTCTTTACTCAGCGAGTCGTGAGTTCATGGAATGCCTGCCAGTAGCAGTGGTGGACTCTCTCTTTATGGGCCTTTAAGCGGGCATTGGATAGTGGGCTAGTGTACGTTAGGTGGGCTTGGATCGATGCAACATCGAGGGCCAAAGGGCCTGTACTGTGCTGTATTCTTCTATGTTCTATGTTCTATATTCCCAGGGACATGCTAGGATTACCCAGCTACTGTCCGATCAAATTGCTCAACTGCATTCATGGGCAGGATATCCTTTCTCTGAGACATGGAAGCCCTATCATCTCCTCATCATTACTTTTCCCTGACTATTACTGCAATAGGGAAACCTTTTCTAAACTTGGTCAGTTTGCAATCCATGTTTCTTCTGATAGGTGTGATGAGCATTAAGTTCTCCTGTAAAGTTCAGCCCAGAGTCTCTCATAGTCACAGAAAGGTATTGAGAAACATTGGGTTTGTTGTTAACTGTCTATTTTATTGTATGCTACAGTTTGGGGTCAAGAATCACAAATCATTTCTACCAGGATGCAAGGTTAATACATTTCACATTGCCATGAAGAAGAGTGGAGTGGGACCCATTTTCAGATAAGGTTACAGGCTGGCCTACAGATCAAGGAATATTGCAGTAAGTTAACAATTCCATATGGTCAGCATAGAAAAGAAGCTGCTTTGTTTGGCAAACCTCCATAGTTGAATGCAATAGGGAAACTATCTTCTGCTGAAAGATACATCCCATGTCCATCCACAGATTCTGTTCATTCTGGCAGAGCCAAAAGAGACTAATCAATGGGACAAACTGAGTGAAAAGAAAGAAATCCCACTGATGAAGATCTATAGTGACAGGATAAATTACTGAGGTGGTGAGAAGGGGAAGAGCATCTCTCCATGACCAATTTTCCCAATTATTTGCACTTCTCATCAATACCAGTGAGAAAGAAGTCATGCCTTGTGTATATATAGAGTCTAGATTCACTGAAGATCACCATTCTGCCAAAGAACCTATGACTGTGATATAAATCCAGCAAATACTCATAATCTCCATAAAACAAGAGTTTGCTTTGATTACACAGAGATGATTCATCTCATCGTTTTTAATTTGGATATTTTTACTGAATCAATTTTCGCCAGCAGTAACAGTTCAACTATTAAACTGTTGCTTAATTACATTATTTTATGTTGAATCAATTTTCCACTGAATCATTCATAAAAATTAGATAATTTCATATTCACTGCAAGCCTAGCTAAACTGATCAGCTAAGGCATATTTCAGTCAAAACTGTAACCATGATAAGAGTTTTGAACTGGGTCTCTGTGCTTAAAATAATGAATTATCTATTGATTAAATTCCACTCTAACAAATCTACCATGGCAAATAAATGAACTACTCAGGGCACATGTAGGCCATGGCCAGAAATGTTGGGGCAATTGATCAATCTTTAGTGATCTATTAGGAAACTGCAGGAAAAGATAATAATATGACAATTAAGAAAAGCATAAAGTAAAGAAAAAAGAACAAAATGTCTCCCAACTATGAAATAAGAGCCCTGACTGTGAGTGTTTTTAAATGATGATGCTTGAGGTTTGCTGTGATTCTTTTTATTCAATTCTATGTGTGGGCGTTGCTGGCTGTCCAGCATTTATTGCCTGTCGTTAGTTGCCCTTGGGAACATGGTGGTGAGCTGCCTTCTTGAGCCACTGCAATTCTCGTGTTGTAGGTTGGCCCACAATGCCCTTTGGGGGGGGATTTCCACAATTTTGAACTAGCAACAGTGAAGGTGATAAACTTCCAAAAGAGGATGGCCAGTGGCTTGGGATGGGAATTTGCAGATGGTGGTGTTCCCATGTATCTGCTGCCTTTGTTGTTCCTGATGCTTCTTTAAACGTAAAAGGGAATTTCCCAGATTGTGAGGTTGCAAGTTGTGTTGGATGTAATGGTGTTGATCTGGGACATTGTGTGCAAGTCAGGGCAGTAGCTGGGGGTCTGGAGGCATATATTGGCCAGGCCAAGTGAGGAGAATGGTTTCCTTTCCCAGTACTTTTCTTTGTCTTTGTCTGGTTTCAGGACTTCTGCAGTTAACATGTATCTGATGTAACTGATCTCTTTCATCCCAATCTTGCATTTGTCCTGTTCAATTTCAAATCACATTTTCTGATTCTGTTGAGAAGTTCTTCAGTCTCTTGTTATCATGCTCTGTGTTTTCTCCCCAAATGAGCATCACATCTATCATGTTTACAACTGCTTCCTGACCTTCCAGCCTTTAAGTGATGCACTTCTGGAACACTTCTGGAGTTGTTGGATGCAGCTCCCTTGGTAGGCTTTTGGATCTAAATCTTCCAAATAGTGTTCTCATGGTTCAAAGGTTTGCAGCTTTCATCATAAAGTTGAATTTCCAAAGTCTTAGGTTTGCATCCAACACTGAGAAGACTTTTCATTAGACATCTCCTCTATCACATCTTCAATGTGCTTAAAGGGTAGTATTTTCTCTTGATTGCTTTATTTAAGTTTTGGGGATCAGATTCATATGTTAGTCTTTTTGAGTTTTATAATGGTGACCGTTCTATTCATCCTGTCTGTGGTCTCAGTCTGTTTCTCAATTACATCAAGCTAGTTCTCAACTACCCACTGAATCTAACCTCAACCTCACAACTTAGCCCCAGTGTAGATCAACATAGAAACTCTGAAGTGTGGCCTGTCATTTACTTTGCCACCACAGGGTACACCATGTCGACCCAAACCAATGTTCCCCTTAAGCTGTGCAACTGCATACATAGACAGTCACTCCAACATTCCATGCATGACTTTCAGCATGTCAACGTTGAACACAGCATTGATAGTTCTGGAAATTGCTGCTGTGCATAAAACTCAGAAGTTCAGAAGCAAAACAAAAAATTGGCAGGAACACTTCCCACAAATTTGATCCTCTTGAAGGGCAAAGGCAGCAGATCCATTGGAGCATGACCACCTCAAAATTTCCATTCAAGCTACAAACTATCCTGGCTTGGAACTATGTTGCCGTTTGTTCAATATCATGGTGTCAAAATCCTGGAGCTCCCCTCCTAACAGCATCGTGTGTGGATTGTAATGTTACAGTAGTACAGTAGGCACCTCACTACTACCTCCTCAAGAGGAATTAGGTATCGAAAATGTATACTGGCCTAGCCAGCAATGTCCACGTCACATGAACAAATTTAAAAAGCACCTTTCAATAAAATCAACAGGTTTAGTAAGAACAGCCCCTTTTCTGCTTTAGTATCACTGTAACAAGACCTACAAAAAGTGTCTTATTCTACATAACTGGTATTTTAGTGATAATCTGTATATAAACAGCTGATTGGTCACTGAAATATCATGTTATAGGGTGGGATGTTTTTCAATGTCTCCAATTTGTGTATTTTAAACTGGATTTCTAAACAATTCTCTTCTAAGTTTGTTCTTAATATTTCAGCTTCTATTTTAACCCCATCTGTCCAATGCATTATTTATGATGGTGTCAGTAAAACTTTATAAACAGCAGCTTCTTTATTTCCTGGTTGGCTGTGCATGAAAATTCTCTCATATGATTGACTACTGGGCAGCTTGATAACAATTACTTCAATTTGACATTAGGAATAAATAAAGCTACCATCAATTAAATGTCAAGAGAATTAAAGCTCTTGCCACCAAGATCAAATTGGTGATGAATGCTTTGCAGCCTCAGCCCTGTAAGAAAAGTCCAGGTTACTTGCTGTCTGGAGAACTAAGCCCTTTCTTTCCCTCCAAAATATCATTATCTTTTCATGCTAATCATCAGCTCTTTAGCTTTCCTGCATCAAATGTCATTCTGGGCATAAAATTTGTGGTCTTTGTTATAAGCTTCATGTCCAACATTGCCGTTCTTTCGAGTAGAATGGCACTAGTCAACTAGGCTGGCAGTGCAAGCGACTTATGTTTAGAAGTGAGCAGGGAAAAGAGTCCTCAAGCACAAATAGACCCTTGTTACCTATGTCTTAGGGCCTTGAGAGAAGAACTGGATATTACATTAGATATAAGTTGCAACATCCTCCTCCTGTTGCCAAAATGGGAAATGCTCAGAATCTCACATCCAGATTTGGAGAGAGATGATTTTAAACAGATCCTCTTTGGAGAACTGGAAGTGAACTGGAACACTATACCAAAGTTCTGCTCTGGAGGATGAACTAGAGAAAGAACAATCGATTTCCACCAGGGATTAGTCAGTACCAAATAATTCCCCAAGTATTTGCAGAGAGGCTTCATGGCTGTTATTGGAAGACCTGGTCAATGTAGAGAGAAAACCTGGATTGAGTTGAATACTGTGACTCTCCACATTTCAAGAACTACTTTCTGAAAGGGCTCCAGATATCAGTGCAGTGTTTCCTCTAATTTGTTTTTCTTCCACATGGACTTCTGGCGTGGCAGTAACTTCTGGAACTGGAAGTCAATGATGCAATTCATGTTGACATGCAGATTGGCTGCTGGAACATTGGAATAGCTGCACACGCAAAGCTGTACAGCTTACGGGAACACATTATTAGTCCATAGCGCATTGAGAGTTTACAACAATATAATAATGCACTGTGATGAATTGAGACATTGTGTTATTACAACCTGGGTCACATCCCTAATAGCCTTTACAAGTGTTCAGGAAAGACTGCTAAGAGCCCTTGCCTGTCAGATATTTGGGCCACATAAGAACCCTTTGTCAAGAAAACATACCCAAATTTTCTAGTTCCACTGCAACTGTCTTGGTCACCATATCCAAGATTGCTGGAATAAATAGGATGGGGTAAAGCCTGACAAGAAGAGAAAGTGCTGCTATGTTCCTTCTTTTTCTCCTGTGCAGCTGGCTCCTGCCCTAGTCAAACATGTCAAGAGACAATGGAGGCAGCAATAGGGGTATTGAGACTTAGACACGTGACTTGGCAGGCCACTGAAGTGGTAATACTTAATTTCTGTTTTAAGGATATCACAATTTTAGTTTAGAAACTGTACAGCAAGGTTCCTCCTGAGCTCCTGAATCAGATAGTGTGGAAACTAATTGGGTGGCCCACTAAGAGACAAGAAAATGACACATCAAATGGGAATAACTCAGCTTAGGTGTAATTAAATAGAATATAAAGTGAAAGGAAAGTGTCAATGTAACTAATTAATTGGTAGCTTTTTCTTAATTAAATGTGTGCTCGTGACCATGATCTAGAGTACTGTGAACAATTTTGGTCCCCTTATCTAAGGAAAGATATACAGGTCTGAGAGGTAGTTCAGAAAAGTTTCACTAGGTTGATCCCACGAATGGAAGATTTTTCCTAAAACAATAGGTTGAGCAGATTTAGGTTCTATTCATTGGAGTTTAGAAGTATGAGAGGAAATCTTTTTGAAACATATCAGATTCTTAGAGGACTTGACAAGGTAGATGCAGACATGTCTTATTCCCCTTGTGGGGAGATTTGAGACAAAATGGCATAATCTCACAGTAAAGGTTTGCCTACTTAAGATGAGGAGAGATTTTTTTCTCTCAGACAGTAGTCAGTCTGTGAAATTCCTTACTGCAAAGGGCTGTCGAGGCAATGTCACTAAGTCATTATTCAAGGCTGAAGTAGACTGTTTTGTAATTAGTGAGGGAATCAAGTATTTTAGGTATAAGACAGGAAAGTGGAGTTGAAAAGTATTAGATCAGCCATAATCTCATTGAAAGGCAAAGAGGACCTGATGGGCTGAATTGTCTAGTTCTGCTCCAATATCTTAGGATAAGGTGCTGGGTACACTGCATTATTTGTAACTGTAAATAATAGCAAATACATTTTTTGTTATTTTATGACAAGTGAGTGTTTGGAAAAATGTAATTGTATGAACTGTACTGGCTAGCTTGCTATAATCATTGCTGTAAGTGCCTTTGGGTGTAGTTTGTGGCAGCATGAAAGACACATCACTTGCAGGGATACTCTGAATGCTCTGATCAGTTAAATGCAGTGGGTAATAAGGATAATCTCTTACAAAGAAATGTCAGAACTATTTCTGCAGGCCAACGGAAGCAGTTATAAGAAAATGTAGGTTTTCCCTTCAGACTATGACCCACACATAAATCACAGAGCAGGTTTTTCCGTTTGGAGGGGAACTTGATGCATCTATGTCATTCTGCCCAGCCACTAAAGTGCAACACATCTCTGAAATCATGTCTACAAGTTACGATAGCTGCCTATCTGGAAGGTTAATGTATTCTCTCATGGAATGTGAGTATTGCTGGAAAGGCCAGCATTTGGTGCCTTTCTCCAATTACTCTTGAGAAGGTTTTTACACAATCTGTTGTTTGAGGATTTGGCCCTCAAATTTGGTAATGGCAACAAATACAGCTAAGGGGACAGCACTTACATTCCGTAAAAGGTAAACTGCAGTTTAAATCCAAATCATTGTTATGGCAATTTTTTTTGAATATAGGAAATTTTACTTACCTTGACTTCATGACATGTATATGAGGTGCAGCTATATTAAATGGTTTATGTTCAAGGGTGGTGACTTGGGTATTGTTGCTTTTAGTGTAGCCATATTGTATGCATACCTCAATCTAATTATGTATAAAAGATCACAAAAAATGCATTACCTTTTCAAAAATTCCTGAATAAAATTTGAATTTGTTTGCGTTAAATCAAACCCAACAAGCATGCATCTTATTCTTACTTTCAGAAGCAAATGGAAAGCATGCAAATTATACATTCCAGCCGTTGATATACAACCAAGGAAATTCATAATGTCTTATTCTTTCTACTTTCTTTGAGTCATGGAGGATTCATGATTAAACATGAAAAACTGCCTTTTCAAAAAATGAATGACTGGAAAATATAAAATAGTACATAACAGATAGCAGTCATTCATAATAATCACCAGTTTTATATCCTTTAGTGATTTGTAGATTTCTTTGCAATTATTCATTGTGGGATTGCCCACTGCGTCCTGGTTCAACATGTACAACTTCAAGCAGAAAGCAGGTGCCACTGTCTGCAGGCAGATCTATTGATGACACAAGTACTATTGCCTATTTGCCTAACGGGATGTGGAATATTGTAGAACAGGATAGATTCAGTCTTTTCCTTGTGCTGATACATAAACAAAGGACTGCAAGTTGCAAAAACAATATGCCAAAACATTGAGTATAAATATGTGCAAACATTTAGTTTAAAATTTAGCAAGG